>NC_140180.1:107698846-108082200 GCF_963971535.1 Notolepis coatsorum | reverse complement strand
ATCTCAATGATATAGACGACACAGCAAATAAAAACGGACTACATATCTTTCATCTTAATGTAAATAGCCTCAGGCACAAACTGGCAGAAATAAGAAATCATTTCAGTAGCGGAAAGGTAAATATACTATGTTTCTCAGAAACCAAACTGGACCCATCAGTAACAGACCCGGAAATTGAATTAGAGAACTATTCTTTAGTCCGCAATGACAGGAACAGGCATGGAGGAGGTGTCTGTATGTACATCCATCAAGACACCAAATTTATTAACCGTACAGACCTAGATCATGAGGCTATTGAAACTGTTTTTGTCGAAATTCTATTTGAAAGGGCTAAATCTGTTCTAGTCGGCACAATTTACAGACCGCCAGACCAAAATGGCTTTTATGACGTGTTGGATGAGTGCTTAGCTGGAGTTGAGGATACAGAAATGATTCTTATTGGGGATTGGAACACGGATATGCAACAAAAAGATGCACCCGTCTTCAAATCCTACAATAGGTTTTGTGATCTGCACGGCCTCAGCCAACTAATCACACAACCCACACGTGTGTGTGAGTCAACTCAGACTACCATTGACCTCATCCTGACCTCTGACAAGTCCAAGATCGCCAATAAAGGGGTTATAGCATGCGGGTTAAGTGATCATTATATGATATTCTGTACCCGCAAAAAGCTAAAACAAAAGGCTGGCTGTCACAAAACAGTCACATCTAGAGACCTAAAAACCTACTCTAGCGAGGCCTTTAACCTTGAACTGGAGGGTCTGGACTGGTCAGATGAGCTCAATGGTACACTGGTTGAAGAAACATGGCTTGGCTTCAAAACCAAATTTTCAACGATACTAAACAACATGGCCCCCCTAAGAACCACCAGGGTAAAAAATCGCGCTGAGCCGTGGATGCACGCTGAAATACTGACCGCTATGAAAACCAGAGACAAAAAATGCTCTGAGTTTCGTAAAAGTCAGTCAAAGCTTAACATAAGCACGAGCAGTGAACTCCAAGCCCACGTGACTGAACTCAAACTGCAAAGAAACAGACTAAGAAATGATGTAAACTCCATGATCAAAACAGCAAAGAAAAAATTCATCAATGACAAAACCGAGGAAAACAAAAACAAACCGCGTGAACTTTGGAAATTACTCAATAACCAACTAGGCTGCAGTAAAAAACTTAAAACCAGATTCTCAAACATAAACATAAAGACGGACAACACGCTCATCACAGAAAAGCTGGATGTAGCCAATTACTTAAATAGTTTCTTCACAAACATAGCCACAACACTGGTAAACAAACTACCCTCCCACTCAGGGCATTATGGGGTAGAACACATAGTAGCTTACTACAAAAACCTAGGGGTCCACAAAGACGACTTCAAACTGGAAATGGTAACAACAGATGAGGTACTCAAAAAACTGAGCGCCCTCCAACCTAACAAGGCCACTGGCCATGACAACATCCCCTCCAAATTCCTCAGAGACTCAGCAGCCGCCATCACCCCAGTCATCACACACATAATAAACCTCTCTATAAAACAGGGACACGTCCCCAAGGACTTCAAAATTGCGAGAGTGACCCCTCTGCACAAAAAAGGCAGTAAATTAGACCCAGGCAACTACCGCCCTGTTTCTATCCTTACCTCCATCTCGAAAGTCATGGAAAAAATTGTATACGAACAGGTCGAAAAATACCTTGCGGAAAAAAATCTAATCTACGAATTCCAATCTGGCTTCAGAACATCCCACTCCACTGACACATGCCTTCTCTATTTAAACGACCACATCAAACAAGAGGTGGACGCGGGCAAATACTGCGGCATGGTCATGCTGGACCTACAAAAGGCCTTCGACACTGTCAATCACACCATTCTGATTGACAAGCTAAAAGCAATTGGTTTTGATAGTCTATCAGTGAGCTGGATGCAATCCTACCTGGAGGGGAGAGAGCAGATGGTGGAGGTAAACGGTACCCTATCCCCCCCCCTCACAGTAAACTGTGGTGTTCCACAAGGAAGCATACTAGGTCCGCTACTGTTCCTAATTTATGCAAATGACATGTCGTCAGCTTGTGACTGCAACTTGTTCCTGTTTGCGGACGACTCAGCCCTGCTGGTCTCTGACAAGAACAAATTACAGGTTGAAAAAACCCTCAGCTCAGAACTAAGCAAAATCTGCATATGGCTCGCTGATAACAAACTATCATTACACATGGGCAAAACAGAGTCCATTCTCTTCGGTTCAAATAACAAACTCAGCAAGACCGACGGCTTCTCAGTTACAGTGGGTGACAATATTGTCACAAGGAAAGAAGATATTACCTACCTGGGTTCCATCCTAGAGGCAAATCTTTCCTGTGACAAAATGGCATCCAATGTAATAAAAAAAGTCAACCAACGAACTCGTTTCTTGTACCGGATCTCCTCACTGGTAAACAAGAATACCCTGAAGACTCTAGCAGGAGCACTCATTCAAGGGTACTACGACTATGCTTGCACCTCATGGTACCAAAGCACCTCAAAGGCGCTAAAAACAAAATTACAAACATCTCAAAACAAACTGGTCAGACTACTGCTTGACCTTACTCCTAGAACCCACCTCACCCCTGCCCACTTTGACAACCTAGGATGGCTTAGAGTAGACGACAGAGTACAGCAACTTGCAATGGGCCTGGTCTACAAGATACACTACACGACCAAGGTACCCATGTACATGACTAAATACTTCCCAAAGGTCAGTGAATACCACGATCACAACACCAGAGGGAGCTCCACAAATCATGTTAAACCCAGATTCGGCTCAAACAAGGGACTAAACACGTTTCGCAATTATGCCACATCAATGTGGAACGCCCTACCCAAAGCTGTAAAGGAATGTGAATCACTACCCACTTTCAAAAACACTCTCAAAAAACACCTGAGGGAGACTGCAACTCGAAACTGGCCCCTGTAAATGTCCGAACACAACCCCCGCCAACCCCCCCCCCCCCCCCCCCCCCCCAACCACCTCCAATGTACAGTCCCACCCCCACCTACCCAATCCAATGTACAGTTTCTACGCCTAATGTATATACTCTTTTCTTTCTGGACTCTTTTTGTATCACAAATACAGTACTGTAATTGCAAATCTGGTATGTCATAAATGTATAGATGTAGCAGTACTGTCTATCTGTATGTCATGTATGTCATATATGTTACGATGAATTGGAAATGGGGGACCCTGGTGGAAACAAGACGAAAGTCTTTCTCTGGTCTGCATCCCCTTAACAATTGTATGTATTGAGCTGTACTGCACTGTACCCATTCTGCAATCTGTTAATAAAGTTTTCATTCATTCATTCATTCATCCCTAGTACCAACCATAGATATAGTATCTACAGATATGTAAAAACAAGGTATGTAGACAGATGTGATAATAACTATTAAATAAAAAAATATATTTATATGGTAAGTATACATTTATATGGTAGAAAAGTATAATTTCATGTACACACAAAAGCATATACTTTCGTCAACCAATGGTAACAGGGTTGACAAAAACGTTTAACCAGCCATGTCCGCCTCCATTCATTGTGCTAAGCTAGGCTAACATGCAGCCAGATAGCTTTCTACTGAATGTACAGAGAGGAAACTGGTATCTATCGTCTTGTCTCTCTCTGGAGAAGACGGAAAGCTACTGTAATTTCCCAAAATGTTTGCGTGTTCCTTTAACACTTTGATTACCAGCTATGCGGTGCGCCTTACCCCCGTTAAATGCCACCACCCACTTCAATGATAGCGTTGTGAACGCATAATCTCTGTCTTAAATTATGGCTATGTGTCTAATCTGCCCGTCGTTTATCAATGACTTGTTTGCAGTCAACATTGTCGAAAAGGATTGTTTTTTAATCGCTTCATTTCCGTTTTATAGCATTTTGAAGCCCTTGTTTTCAAGGAAAATATAAAGATTCCGTGATAATCGGCATTTACTGGAATATTCTGGCATACACAAAAACGTTGTAATTTTTCGGCCTATTTATGAATCGTTTTCAAATAAATGCTAGATTATCGATAGTATATGTGTACTTATGCACGCTATAGAATCGGGCTGAAATATCGATTCTCTCATTTCCTGATCGCTCGCACAGCCACGCACCCACACACACGCATAGGGCAAACGCTGATATCTCTGTGAAAATAGCTCTGATTATCCTAAGACTTGTCAAATAAATTCCTTACCTCAGATCAGATGTTATCCAAAAAGATTATTCCAATTCCTGGTCGCCATTCCAAATATCGATCGCGTTTATTGATTCAGCGTTGGGTACTGTAAATACATAATCCACGCGTTTTCCGGGCCGGTGATTACAATGGATTCTTCAGTTGGCTTGGCGGAAAAGTAAAATGAGGAAACTGGCCCGCCCCCCCATCAGTCTAAAGTAATGGGGTGCAGTTACACAGGGAGAGACGATAGGGGGCGGTATCGTCCCAATTGAGCTCAGAGAGAGTCTGCAACACTAACCTGAGGCTCGATTGATGAAATTTGAATTCAAATCGCCAATAAAAAAAAATACGACAAACAAACGCTATATAGCGTTGGCGGGCACTCAAACTGATGAGGCCAAAAATCTTCTATGCTAAAACTGCTCAATAAATCTGTCTCCAACATATTCTGATTAGTCATGTTGAATTAAAGGTTTATAAATGTCTCAATATAACTTAATTACACGCATAACTGTAACTTAAACAAGCAGTATAACCAATACTGTAACTATTGTCAACCCTGTTACTGAGGTTACTGATGAATGTCAAATTAATTAATTATATATGTTAAATCAAAGAGACCAGTAATCTACTAAGAACATGCTGTGAAAGTGTCAGTTGTAAATGAGTGGATTCATCCATGAAATAAATATTCTCACTTTACAAACACACTTACATTAGTGTAACAAAAGGGAATTTTTCTTTCATGGTATTTTCTTTACTTTTTAAAATATTTGTTTTAAATATTGATTTAAAACATTCTCAAATTGTAATTTATATGTCGGTAACAGGGTTGATGAAACACTCATAGTATGCATGTTGATTATATATGAAAGAAAGAAATGGTGGTTATTGTTTACAGTCCGAAAGAGAGATGAAGAAACTCACCTGCTGACAGCAAGACGAGGAGAGGAACCAAACTCTTCATTATGGTCATCATGGTCTACCTCCTCAAACCACTGGTCTGATGTTCACGTAGGAATCCAGCAGGTTTTTAAACACTCTTTATGGCCTCTTCATCATTAACAGACCAATCAGCATTGCATGTTCTTATCCCCTCAATTATATTGTTTAATAGTTCTGCAATTCACAAATACAGGTGACGTAACATGTCAAAGAAATACCCCTAAAAGGTCCCCTCTTGGCAACAGTCGACCAGCGACCATTTTAATTGTAATTATACTTTATTGATCCTTCAATCAATCAGTCACTTCATCTTTATTATAGCAAGATTGGGAAACCTGACCTTCAGACAGGCCCATATACTATATGACTTTCATGTAAGTGTTGTAGGTGGCACGTGCTCGGGTTGTGGCCGAAGTCAGAGGAGTAGAGTGTAAATAGGAAGGGTGTTCAAGTTCAAGTTTTGTTTTATTTGTCACATATAAGGTACATGTACATTATAGTGAAATGCTTGGTTCTGTAGACCCTCCTGAAATTGTGCTTCATACAGTAAAACGTAAAGGAAAAAAGGCCAAACACTATACAAATATACAATATACAAAACTAAAATGTACTAAAAATATATATGTTGAGGGGGCTGTAGTTCCTTGCCTCAGACCTCCTAAATTTAACAATTGTAATGTATGGAGTTAGTAGAGGGACTACTTAACGTTAGGCTACATACGCCCCTCTTGTCCTGCGTGCTTACGTTACGCACGGGTCATATTATGTACTGCTGGGTTGGAGGTACAACGTCATTAAAGCCATGGGTTCAAGCTATCAACATCTCCGTGATTATTGTATTATGTAGTTGTGTAGTTAGACAACATACACGACAAATTGGCGACAAGATTAAAAGTACCTACGTTTTTTTTCACCTTCATGAAACCACCGGTCACGAAGGAGAGAGGATTTTCGAGAGGAAGACCCGAATTCACTTGCATTGTAAAAGTGTGGACTGCATGCTGGCTGCTACACGGACCACACGTGAGAAGAATAAGGTTCACGTGAGTCGAGTGGAAAAGTGCACAAAGCTAGTTTGACAGAGATAATCTTGGACTGAATAAAAAAAAATTAAAAATGTCGTTGATTGGCACTTTGGCTGCATTTGATAGCAGTGTTGAAGACTGGACAAGTTACATTGAAAGAGTGGAGCTTTATTGCCAGGCGAATCTTATCAGCAATGATCAAAAAGCTGTCGTTCTGTTGAGTGTGATGGGCGCAAAGACTTACGGACTGCTGCGCAATTTGCTAGCACCTGTGAAGCCTGCAGAGATAACATTCAAAGAAATGTGATTTCAGACTAGGCCTAAATGATGCGTTGAGGGACAGACTAGTTTGTGGTATGCATAATGAAGCCACACAGAAGAAATTACTGTCGGAGAAAGACCTTGATTATAAAAAGGCGCTCAACATAGCAATATCTATGGAAACTGCAGCAAGGGGAGCATCAGAAATACAACAAAAAGGGATAGAGTGTGAAACCAATAAAATGTCACTGAAACCAGGAAAGCAATGTTATCGTTGTGGCAAGACATCACACCATCCAGATGAATGTTGGTTCAAAGACAAAGAGTGTAGAAAATGTCAAAAGCAAGGTCACATTGAGAGAGTGTGCAGATCAGGGAAAAAGCAGTACTCTGACAAAACACAAAGTAGCAGGAAAGCAGCACCCAAAGGAAAATACAAAAAGCTGCATAAAGTGACTGAAAAGAGTTCAGATGAACAAGGAAGTGATTCAGAGAGCAGTGACTTAGCATGTCTAGAGCTGCATCGCATGCAAGAGACAAATGCACGTAAAATAATATGGATCACTCCAGAAGTGGCAGGAGCGAGACTCAAAATGGAGTTAGACACAGGCTCCGCCTTATCAGTGATTTCTGAGAACGACTACAAAAGACTGTATCCCACAGATAGCTCTTAAGACTACAAGGGTGTTGCTGAAGACTTACACCGGAGAAAGTGTGGCTCCAAAAGGAAAAATGCGGGTCACAGTGAAATACAAAGACAAAACGCAGGAGCTGGACATGTATGTTATACCGAATGGGGGTCCTCCGCTGTTTGGCCGTGAGTGGCTCAGGAAAATTCAACTGGACTGGCATGATGTTAAATCATTGTGTGTGTCAGCAGGAGATGAGAAGAGCGCCACGTCTGGGAGACTGTCAAAGATACTCGCAGAGGCACATGAAGTGTTCGGAAAGGAACTGGGAACACTGAAAGGTATAAAGACAAAGATTGAGGTCGAGGAGAACGCAAGCCCGAAATTTCAAAAAGACCGGCCCGTGCCTTATGCCATCCGCCCTGCAGTAGAAGCGGAGTTGAAAAGCTTGGAACAGACAGGAGTGCTGTCCAAGGTGGAGTGGAGTGAATGGGCGACGCCCATAGTCCCAGTAATGAAGAAAAACAACACAAAGCCAGGAAGTCAAAGTAAAGTGCGCATTTGTGGGGACTTCAAAGGGACTGTAAATTCAGTACTCCACACTGTACAGTATCCTCTGCCTCGTATAGAGGACATCTTCGCCTCCCTCCCTGTCAGGAGGGGAACGTTTCACTAAAATGTACCTGGCTCAAGCTTACCTGCAGATGGAGGTTGAAGACTCATCAAAGCCGTATCTGACTATCAACACACACAAAGGCCTGTACCAATACAACCGCCCTGTGTTTGGTATAGCTTCAGCCCCAGCTATCTGGCAGAGGACAATGGACCAAGTACTACAAGGAGTCCCAGGTACACAGTGTTACCTTGACAACATTCTTGTCACTGGCAAGGATGATCAGGAGCATCTATCAAACCTGGAACAGGTGCTCACAAGGCTGCGGGAATATGGACTTCGAGCTAACCAACCAAAATGTGAGTTCTTCAAAAAGGAAATATCCTACACGTGATCAACAAGAACGGCCTACACAAATCTCAGGACAAGATTGAAGCTGTGCTTAAAGCACCACCACCAGAGAATGTGTCCCAGCTCCGTTCTTACCTTGGACTTGTAAACTACTACCACAAGTTTTTACCCAATCTATCAACTGTGCTGCCCCCCCTGAACACGCTGCTTCAGGCAGGAACACACTGGAAGTGGACTGACAGCTGCAAGAAGGCTTTTCAGGAGTCTAAGAGTCTCATCACGTCAGAACAGGTGCTCGCTCACTTCAATCCGTCCTTACCCATTAAGTTAGCATGTGATGCCTCGCCTTACGGCATTGGAGCGGTGTTGTCACATACATTTCCAGATGGCTCAGAGAAGCCAATAGCCTTCGCCTCAAGATCATTGACTAAAGCTGAGCGCAACTACGCTCAAATTGACCGAGAGGCCCTCAGTCTCGTATGGGGGGTCAAGAAGTTTAACGACTACCTGTATGGTCAAAGGTTCACGCTTCTGACAGACCATCAGCCTCTCATATCTATCTTCAATCCCCGGAAAGGTGTTCCGATAATGACGGCACAGCGGCTACAGCGGTGGTCACTCTTCCTGGGGGCACATCAGTATGACATTGAGTTCAAGGGGACGAAACAGCATGGGAATGCTGACGGACTGTCACGTCTACCCCTGCAAACCGCAGAGACAGCCGCAGCTGTAGACCGAGCAGAGGTGTTTCACACCACAATCGTCAGCCAGCTGCCAGTGACCAACGCTCTCATCCAAAGAGAGACACGCAACGACCCCACACTGTCACAGATCTATGACATCACTGTGAAAGGGTGGTCACGACACGGTAACTCAATGTATCCAGCATTCTCAGCGAGGAGAGAGCAACTGTCAGTGTGCCAGGGAACGCTGATGTGTGGTTCACGAGTAGTGATTCCGTCCAAGCTGCGCACCAGAGTGTTAGAAGCATTACATGAAGGACACCTGGGAACCGTAAAGATGAAGAGCCTGGGCCGCAGTTATATGTGGTGGCCAGGAATCGATAAGCAAATCGAGGACATGGCAAAGAGCTGCCCCGGATGTCAGAAGATGCAGAATGCACCACCACAGGCTGCTCTACATCCATGGGAATGGCCATCATCACTGTGGCAGCGAGTACACATTGATTTTGCAGGACCATTCAAAGACTCACTGTTCTTGATCGCTGTAGATGTGCATTCAAAATGGCCGGAAGTGATCAAAATGAAGTCAACTACATCTGAGAAGACCATTTCTGTGCTGAGGACTGTGTTCGCCAGGAATGGTTTAGCACAACAGATATGCACGGACAATGGACGCCAGTTTGTTTCGGATGAATTCCAGACGTTTGTAAAGAGAAATGGAATCAAGCACTTCACATCTGCACCATACCATCCAGCCACGAATGGCTTGGCAGAAAGATTTGTGCAACATTCAAGAAAGCAATCAAAGCGATGGATAATGAAGATCTACTGATCCAGCACAAAATCTACAAATTCCTCTTTGCATATCGCAATGCCACACACGCCACTACCAACCAGACGCCAGCGATGCTGTTTCTCAAAAGGAACCTGAGATCTCACATGGACCTTCTCAAACCAGATGTGCGACATGACGTGGAGGACAAACAGTTCAAACATCTCAACGACAAACCAACAAGGAGCTTCAAAGTAGGACAGACAGTTCTCGCTCGTGATTATCGGAAGGACAAGTGGAACACCGGAACAATCACTTCACGTGATGGACCACTCATGTAAACGGTGGACATGGGAGATGATGTATGGAGACGTCATGTTGACCAAATCCTGGACACTCAGGTACAGAACAGTGTGTCACCTGGCCTGGACTCACCTGAGCAGGAAATAGACAATCCAGTTTTCTCAGCACCACTCACCACAGAGCCGTCTGAAACTGAGAGCTCTAGTGCTGATACCTCACCACCTGAGATGTCTCCACAGCCTGGTTCCCCGCTCCCAAGCGAGCCAGTGAGACGCTACCCAGAGAGGCAGTGTAAACCACCTCAGAGACTTGATCTGTAGCCTGAAGGCCATGTTGTTGTTGTGTGTTCAGACCAGGCCATGTGAGTGGCGCGGCGCGTGAGCGGCGCGGGGCGCGGAGCGGGCGGTTTTGACGTGAGCGAGGAGTGGGTTTTAAAATGAGTTGGCGCGATGTCCGGAGCGAGAGTTCTCCTCCGCTCCAATCCACTCCAGGACGCTCACAGTGGTTAACACTGTTGATGTAATATATACATGCAGTACAATGCCAAAGCAACAGATGTACAAACATGAAGGCCATTTTCAACCAATGAGAAGGGTGAACCTGTGATATCCTGTTCAGGCTTTGTCACTCACTCCTGTTAGAAAAAGTATCGACGCCATTGTTGTTGTCGTTAGCTTACATGCTAACGTTAATGGCAGCGACCATAGCATTGTGGCTCGGCTAGCCTATCATCGCTTAATAGAGCTAGTAAATGGATAAACAATGTTATTTAACATTGCAGAATGGGTACAATTACAATGCGGCTCAATACAAACAATTGTTAAGGGGCCCAGGGGGTGTAGACTGTTGTAGTTTGAGCTAATTTACACCATGCTCCAAAAAAAA
This sequence comes from Notolepis coatsorum, assembly GCF_963971535.1. Taxonomy (NCBI): domain Eukaryota; kingdom Metazoa; phylum Chordata; class Actinopteri; order Aulopiformes; family Paralepididae; genus Notolepis; species Notolepis coatsorum. Next base: position 108,071,535 of record NC_140180.1, on the reverse strand, counting down.
AAAAAAAATCTGCCGAGCGATCTGGCGCGGGGAGCGGGGAGCGCTCGATTCAAGGTGAGCGGGGAGCGAGCGGAGAGCGACTTGGGGGCGGGGTCAACATGAGCGATTAGCGGAGTGGACCAAGCTTTAAAGAGCGAAGAGCGGATTTCTCGGCCGCGCCGATCCGCTCACGTGGCCTGGTTCAGACATGTTTGAAAACATAATGTCATAGTTAATCGACATTTGGTTAAGGATTGATGTAGGCCATACCTTTATTTTGAAAACAATTATTGTTATTACTAGGGATGTCCCGATCGCCTTTTTTTGCTTCCGATCCGATCCCGATCATGTGATTTTAAATATCTATCGATCCGATCGTTTCCGATCCGATCTTTCACATTAGTAATCAATTTTGACAAATTTTTGTCAGAAACTGGCGGAGCGAGACAAGCCCCTCTGTAGCCCCTTTCGTGACTTTCGGTTTGCAAGCCTGGGGCTTTTGTTATTACATTCACCCTGAGAAATGTGCTTCTGCTTCATATGAGAAATATTAAAAGTTTCAATATATGTTTGCACATTAGTATACATTCAGTGTTCGACTTACGTAATGGTCCATTCTGGTCTGAAACGCCGACGATAATCCTCAGTCACGTTATCCTCCAGGTGAAAAGTTAGTCTGAAAACTTCGCCTCCAGCCTGTCCTCCTTGCAAACATTGCAACTGGCTTGACTTTCTATTTTAAAATGCTTAGTTCCAAACCTCTGACATTAAGTCTAGCTGCTCAAGTCAGTGGATATTAACCGTGTTAGCTCGCGGCATGCTTCACTGAGTCTCCACAACATAGCAGAGAGTAGCGTTAGCATTAGTGTTAGTGTTAGCTTGCGGCATGCTTCACTGAGTCTCCACAACATAGCAGAGAGTAGCGTTAGCGTTAGCTCGTGGCATGCTTCCCTGAGTCTCCACAACATAGCAGAGAGTAGCGTTAGCGTTAGTGTTAGCGTTAGCTCGTGGCATGCTTCCCTGAGTCTCCACAACATAGCAGAGAGTAGCGTTAGCGTTAGTGTTAGCGTTAGCTCGTGGCATGCTTCCTTGAGTCTGTTGTTGTGATGTGGAGGGTGTAGCCAGTCTAAATTAAAGGGAGTGTGTTTGTTGCAGCGGTGTAAATTAAAGGGGAATGTGTTTGTTGTGGACAATTATTCTGCTCTGTGTGACAATAAATACATTAATGATGATATATTATATGTAATTTAAAACCAAAACTAAGGCCTCCGTATGAGTTTAAGACATGGACATGGTCATGTTTGTTGAATACAATTTTTCTTTTTTTGACTGCCGATTTTTATTATTATTTTTTCCCGATCCCCGAGCCTCTGAAAAGCACGTGATCGACGCCGATCCCGATCACGTGATTGGATCGGGACATCCCTAGTTATTACTTATGTTTATATAGGCCTACCGTTAAGCTAAAGGGGGAGGATGTGTAATGTATGGAGTTAGTAGAGGGACTACTTAACGTTAGGCTACATACGCCCCTCTTGTCCTGCGTGCTTACGTTACTGTTGAGAGTCACAGCCATCGTGACCCCGCAATTGCCATCTCGTCCCCCCGTACAGACGCTATTAAGACAGTGGAAAGTAACCGAACAGGATGACAGAGGCGGTGTTGAAGTGCCATAAACAACTAGTGACACTTTGTATTATGACATCCTGTTCTCTCTGTCAATTGTAGGATATAAAGGATTAACTATATGTTTATTGTATATATCTGTTTTAAATCAAAAGCATACGTTAAGAGATGACTTTAGCCTCAGTGATTATGAAAGATGTCTGTGTATTCTTCCATCCCTACTTGTACAATATCTTGTGTAGTCCTGGAGAATGGAATGGGCCTCTTCTCTTACTGCTGTGAAGCCAGGAATGTGACCTTGACGATGGGTGAATCTCTGCCTGCAGAATTAACCCTTGCAGTTAGGAGGCAGAGAGCTATACTTTAAACTGATATGATGTGGAAAACATATATCCACCAATGTATATGAGTACTGTATATACGGTATATGTCTGTATTGTACATGTATATATATATATATATATATATATATATATATATATATATATATCTATATATATATATCTATATATATCTATATATATCTATATATATATATATATATATATATATATATATATATATATATATATATATATATATATATATATATATATATATATATATATATATATATATATATATATATATATATATATATATATATATATATATATATATATATATATGCGTACAGGCTATTCCAATTGAAAGCCGGGATCCGTGTAGAGGCAGATGGAATTCTAGGGGCTTTCCCAACACAAATAAATCTATTACTTTCTCAGTTACAGTAACGGCTAGAAAGGGGAGGAGTGGCCATCTTTATGTGTTATGTGTTGATTGGCTGGTAGAATGACATCACTATGACATCACTGTATTTAGACCAATAGTAAAGAGGTCTTGATATGATACAGGACCGGTATATAAGTGACTTCTCCGGTCTTGACGAGTCAGATTTTCATTTTTTGACTTCAGACACCATTCTTATAGCGACAGATGCCGTTGAGCGTTGTATTGGAACGGAATCTGTAAATTTTTCAGGGTGGCGTCCCTATGACAAGACTCTGTCTTTTTTAGATTGAATCAATTGCTGGTTACTGCTTTTCAGCTAAAGTTATATAGAGGATATAACTGGTAGTCTAGTCCAGTGGTTCCCAAAGTGGGGGTCGCGACCCCTGGTCGTGAGATGATTTCCAGAATGTATTGATTAAAAGAAAAGAAAAATATTTCATGCAGTCGGGCCACTGAACATAGAAGCAGGCCAGGCCAGTGTTGCTAGTTGCAGCGGCGCGATAGTTAGATAATAGGTGGGGATTGGGAACAACCAGGAGATCACTGCAACAGAGGGTAACGTTAGGTTATGACTATAACCAAGTTCTGTTAGTATAGCGAAGCTCGGCATCGCTCTCTGCACTATCTCGCATATGTGCACGCGCACTGAATAAAGACCACAATGTACCTTTAATCCCAATATTCGTCTGACCACACCCCTATCAGCTTACCCATATAAGCAGGGGTGGGGCCACCCACTCGCCTCCTTCCCAAGCTTTCGCCACAAGGCGAGGTCAAAGGCTGCAGCGGCGTCGGATGCCGAGCTTCGCTATACTAACAGAACTTGGTTATAGTCATAACCTAACGTTCTGTATCGTATCGCTCTCGCTCGGCATCGCTCTCTGCACAAGGGAGGCCGAGCGAGAGCCAACGGCCCACAAATACACCCCGCTGACAGCCCCCCACAAACCATCAGAACAGGGAGGGCCGAGCCCCCCCAACCCACCCTAATGGCGGGCACCCCCCCTATTAGGGGCTTCACGGGAGGGCGACGGACCCGACCGTGCGAAGAGGCACTCAAGCAACTCAACGCACAGGGTGAGCAGACCGTGGCTTGACCCCACGACTACACACACGCACAACCCGCATGCCACCCGGGAACGAACGGAGGAACAACCTCGTTACTGCCCCCAGAATCACGGGGTCAAGGGCAAACCCTACCCCGTGGCAAGGCCGTAGCAGCGGAGCACGAAGGAAGACCCAGACCCACCAAAAGGACTGGACTCCCTAGAATGGGGGCCCGGAGAAGTCCATGATGCCAGCATCAAGACCCCACCAGGTGGGCACGTAGTGCCCCGCCCCCCACATCGCCAGCGTATTCGGACAAAGGCCCCTCAGTTACTGCACCTGGTATTCCCAGGCGGAAACCCATCCAAGTACTAACCAGGCCAGAACCTGCTTAGCTTCCGAGATCGGACGAGATCGGGCGTGTTCAGGTTGGTATGGCCGTAAGCCGAGCGGGCCCTGTCCCCCCAATAGTACACCGCCTGGCACACTGACCCTGCAGAACAGGCAGTCAGCATGGCCGTAAGCACACAAAAAAGGTTAACCAACGGAAGCAGGCAGCGCACCGGGGAAAAACCAGGCAACAGGCTGTTAACCCTAGCCTGGAGACTGCGGACGAGAAGGAAGGAGCGTAAGCTGGCGGTGTTGCATGACCAAGCCTCCATTTAAAAACCCCCACCCAGAGGGGTCGAGGCAGAGAAGGCTGACACGATTGGCAGACGTCATGAACGTGCAGGGGCACCCTCAAACGGTGAACCCGGGAGTTGACACTGCTCCAACACACCAGGGAATCAACCACCTCGGTGTTACCCAATGCGGTGGTTGTTCCTATAACCCCTCAAGAAAAAACTCCAAAACACACCTGCGGGTATACACCGGCTATACCGCAGTACAAGTGTTTCAGTTTTCAAAAAAGGGTTAACCCAGGCCTACGGGTCGACGAAACATTACTTCGGACCGGGCCTGGCGGTACAGGAAGCACAGGGTCACCAGAAGAGGTAAAAAAAACCACCCCCACAGGCCCCTCTTCGCCATGCGTGAGAGAGGAGCGAAAAAGAATGGAGAACCAGCCCCTAAGCACACCGTACTTGGTATTCCCAGGCGGTCTCCCAACCAAGTACTAACCAGGACCAACCTGTGTAGCGGCCGAGATCCGACGAGATCGAGCGTGTACAGAATGGCATGGCTGTAAGCCATTACGACAGTGCTGAGTAAAAACGTACCCAACCAGGGTCCCCATAGCGCTTAACCCTGTGACACCCAGACCGACCTGGCATTTTTCCCCCTGAAAAAAAAGCCCAAGTCCCTCAGGGTACCAGAACAGCAGTTCTGCATCCCCGGCGGACAATGGGTTCAACTGATCTGGACCAGCGTGACCAGAACCAGTCCCGTGCCCTAACCACGCCGACATGCCTACTCCAGGAGAAGGGCAGATATGCGTGTCGATCTTAACATGAAAAGAAGGCGCCACCCAGACGTTAGGGCGAACCGCGCCTGGTGGCCCACCCCAAAGGCGTGAGACCCCTCTACATATGTTCAGATCCATCCCGTCATCATCCCCCAGACATGAACGAGAATCCGTCGAAAAACCAACCCAGGTTGTGGGATTTGGTCGTCGGAAGAGGAAAAACCCCCATCTCAGTTGCTTTATAAAAACGCTGTTTCAACCACAAGCAACCAAGGCGTGCCAGTCAATCGCCTGTTTACAGCGAGCTAGCACTATACGTGCGTCGGGACACACCCCCATCAATGAACAGGCTATTTAGACCTGTCATTGAATCCCCAAGGCGCCCAGGGGAACGACAAGAGGGGTGTGACACTCCCTAACTCCAACACTTCTGGAATAGAAAAGAAGGAAGCATCAACAGTATGTATCCCAGTCTACACAGCCGGGGTAAACATTTTTCTAATTTTTACATCCCACCACCCTCCCATAGGAAGGAGACGGGGATCCCCAGAGAGACTTCCCACACGAGCTGTACAGATTGAAAAGAATATATTGCACCTTGAGCCATGTAAAAAATTGGTTTTAGGGCTCTCCGGGGAAGAGGCACTGAACCCATACACACTCAATAATCGAATTGAATCGAATACATATACAATAGAACAGGACCCTTCTAGAGGGTCCACTCACTTTGACAATCTGAGGAGGAAGGCTCTGTACTCTGATGGAGGCTCCCTCACATGGAAGAAGGAGTCCGAACTCACAGAAGGCCCGAATAGGCGCTTGGTGAGGAGGAGCCCTGACCACCCCCCTGAAACAGATCCATCACATGGACCTGAACAGCACACGGAAGTCCTACCAACAGAGACGCGCACGGTGACGTACTCTATGGCGGGGGAATTCCTGCGGTGCACACGCCCAATATACCAGGCCGTGGGACCAGGAAACTCCCTCCCCCCCGTAACGTGCCGAACCGCCACGTGACGGGAACCTTGAAGGACAGGGGTGTACCCCTGACCGACAGAAACAAAGGGGGAGAGAAAAGGTTACCAGTTCACCCCTTTACGACCCCACACCCATGATACGATGTAATGACAAAAAGAGAATATGACACAGTCATAGTCAGCTCTATGAAGCGTTTGACAGCTCCACACAGCGCATGAGCTAACCTGCTATCTGATTTTTACTAAGGAAAAACACAGAATAGAGAGGGCTCTAAGAGCCCCGGTCCAACATACACATGTGCTTCTGTGGCCAGTCCAACCCAGTTGTAGGTCACATGACACACACAACCCATCATCACCTACAAAAAATGGCAAAAACACTCAACAGAGGAACGCCGTTTTTCACAATGAGAGAATACATCATTCTCGATTAGTATCGGCCACAGGCCTTGCTAAGCACACACGACAGCGACCAAACCATTTTTTCTTTTAGGAAAATAAAGTTTCTCCAGCAGTTTTAGCACAACCTCAGCAATCAAGCTAAGAGTTACATCGCATCCCTACCACACAAAAGACACAATTAGTGCACAAACATGTCTGATAGGAGGATGAAAAAGTCCCCAGGGAACCGGGGGGAAACACAATCCTCTTATTTTACCCTCAATACGGCCAGTTAAAACAGGAAAACCTGTTAATATGTGAACACACTGTTCATTGTCATCACAGGCTGAGAAAAGAACAATCTTTTACTCACTTGTCACCAAGCATAGCTTCATAGGTTAGTTACCTTAGTTGTGAGTACACGGTACATATAAACACCATGATGTTTCTCACACAACAACCAGATCATTACATCCCGATTTGCACGGAGAAGCTAACTGCCAGTGACAAAAACAGCTCACACATAACCCGCGCCGTATCCCAAATGTATTGCAGCAACACACGTTTTGGGAAAAAACATCGTTATTCACAATACATTTAGAAAAGTGAAACCAGAAAACGTGTTATAAGGTCTGGTCAAACCTGTTCCTACCCGGAACGTAGATCAGCGAAGTGCAGTCACAGACACCGTAGGAACACAGCCGCTCCTGTGTTGTTCGAACTGGGCAGCGTCGCCGCCCCAACCCGCACTACAGTCCTCTTTGTTGATGCAACCTTGCCGTCCTGGCTCAGGGCAGGGTCGACGAAAACATCCCCTGTCAAGGATGACGTCGTAGTCAAGAGTGTAAAACATGTTAAAATCAAAGCACGTTCAACAAAATAGCATCAAGCTAACGGCCGCTCCAACCGTTCGGGCGCTACTGCCCCTGCTCGCGAGACGCGACCAGAAGCGAGCTCACGGCGGCGCGCGAGAAGCTAAAGCTACCCCGCGCCAGGCCATGGCCTATAGCAGCAAGCTAACGTTACCTAGCGATCACGACATGCTAGCACCGCAGCTAACAGCTGACTGGCTAACAGTAGGCCCAACCTAAGCAGGCCATGCAGCGATCCAGCAGGCTAACGCAGCAGTTAACAGCTGACTGGCTAACCGTAAGCTAAGCAGCCATCAACTGAACATGTAAACAATGACATAACACTCACCCAGACAGGCCGCCGTTCTGAACCTCTCCTCACTGTTTAAGAGAACAGAGAAACAAGATGTCAACACTGCTTTACAACGGTGATTTTACCAACACCCGACGGAATCAGCACAATACCAAACTGGCCTGTGTAGCTGATTTGAACATGGATCTGCCGCTATCGCACATCCATGCACATATCCCCTCGTGAAGGAATACTCTCATTTGGATATGAAAGATGGGGCCTTAACACGGTGACAGAGAGAATCCACTCGTCCAGAACACACAGGGATCACCAGTGTTAATGGTCGCGGCCCATTAGTTAAAACTATAATGGTCTTCAGACCAAGGCCTTCTGTCGCCTAGGTGGCTGAACAAAGGACCCTAGCCTGGGGCCGGTTTCCATAAACATTGTCAAGTAGCCCCCATAGCACTAACAGACAAGTGGAGCCTGCCAGCAAAACACTACTCACCCAACCTGGAACGCACCGCTTCTCACAACAGCGGCATGTCCGACAGTTCAGCTGTGGCCTGACAGGTTTCACCCCAACAAACACAGCAAGGAACTGCAGTTGAGAAGCATGCAGCGGCGTGCTCCCAATACGAAAAACCGGTGGAGGATTTTTAGAATGATCAACATCTTCCAGACACTCCAGTACGAAGACAATATCGCCGTATTTTCTCGAAAATAGTGAGAGAGAAAATAAAGATATGATGTCAACGTATCCTTGTTTCCCAAAGCTGCTCCTAATCCTTTCCAACATGGTGTCAAGTGTGGGGATCTACCGAGGCACTTCTTCCTTGTGGTGAAAGCGAGAAGGAGGCGAGTGGGTGGCCCCACCCCTGCTTATATGGGTAAGCTGATAGGGGTGTGGTCAGACGAATATTGGGATTAAAGGTACATTGTGGTCTTTATTCAGTGCGCGTGCACATATGCGAGATAGTGCAGAGAGCGATGCCGAGCGAGAGCGATACGATACAGAACACAGTCTAAACTCACACAAGTTGGAGAACTATCTCTCTCTCTCTCTCGCTCACACACACACACACAAAGAAAAAACAAAAAATCCATCAAAATCAGTGTTGTTGCTAATCATTGACCCATGCTAGACTGTAATAATCCCCCTAAGAAAAATCTACTTTGCATTTGATATATTGCAAATATTTAACTTTTTGTGTTTTTTTTTTTTTTTTTTTTACAATAATTTGTGATGCCATCACACACACTGGCATTTAAAGCGTTATATTTATAAAATTAATTGAATATGTGGTGGTTATGATCAGGGCTGAAGTTGAATAAAAGATTTATGAAAGAAAAAGTGGTAAATTATTTCAACATATAATATTGTTATGGCGTTTCTGAAGAGGACAATTTAGTCCCTTGGTAAGAGTGAGTATTTTTTTCAATCTGACATTACAAAATATATATAAATCCATCAAAATCAGTGTTGTTGCTAATCTTTGACATATGCTAGCCTGTTTTTTTTAATAATAATTTGTGATGCCATCACAAACACTGGCATTTAAAGGGTAAAAATTCTAAAATGCCTGCACCAGAATGCAGGAAATTAAGTCTTTGTAACAAAAAATGTCCTGGTGGGGGACCCCCGCTTAAAAAGTGGAATGACTGGGGCTATATTTTGCAGTATATTTCCTGGCCTGAATGATTTCCCCAGTCCGGCCCTAGTTAAAAGCCTCCAATGCTTATTAGTGCGTGTGCGTTTGAACATTTACATGTTTCGAAAAAATCATTTATAAAATAATGTAATTACATTTTTTATTTTTTTTATCCACCTTTTCTCCTATTTTTTTATTTTTCTCCCATCCCAATTTAGCCGTGCCAATTCTCCCCTCCCCTGTCTTGATCGTTGCTCATATGTGCCCCCCACTGGACGGTTGTAGGGAGGATAGAAGCCCATCGCATGTCCCCTCTGATACATGTGTAGGCAGCCAGTCGCATCTTTTCACCTGCCAGCGTGGACTCTCATTTGGCAAGGAGTAACGTGTAGGAGGCTCACACTAACCCCGCCATTGTCCTGTCTCTGCTGTGCAGGCGCCCCAACCGACCTGTAGGAGTCGCTGGTTACAACGTCCAGATTACCACCCATCGACTTCCCACCCGCTAACTCTGCCAATTGAGTTAGTATGACAGCCGGCCCAAGCCAGAGGCAACGCCGACAGCCGGATTCGATATACATTTTCTTTTTCTATAATAGTGGGGGTCGCGGCTCTCTGACACCGTTATTTCGGGGGTCGCGGCCTGAAAACTTTGGGAACCCCTGGTCTAGTCTAATGGTACTAAACCTGTTGACCACTTCAACCTGTCGAGCATTCATTGATAGTTTTATCCACAAGCTTGTTATAATAATCTCCGGGCTTGCACAATAACAATACATTTCATATTAATAAACCATAGGCAAAGGTACACACCAGGGGCGGATTTAGGATTGTAGGAGATCCGGGGCTTCGCCCAGATAGGTGCCCGCGGGAGCGGGCACGGATTTTTTTTACTTCGACACCACAATTTTTAACTTATACCACCACCTTGAAAGTGTTAATATGCGTCTTTGTTTACGGTTTGATTATCACTGATACAAAGTAAAATAGTGCAGTGCAATAAAATAGTTAGTCAAATAGAATAAAATAATGCAATAGTGCACTGCAATAAAATAGTTATCATCGTATTTTTTCGGGATGCCGGTAAGGAGTGCATTACAGTAGTCGAGTTGGCTTGAGATAAAGGCATGGATCTGGTTTTCAGCGTCCTTTTGATTTATAAATGGCCGTACTTTAGCTATGTTTCTAAGTGGAAGAATTAAGTTTTTGTCAACTTGTTGATTGTGATTTAAAGCTTAGGTCTGAGTCTACCATAACACCAAGAATTAACTCACTCAAATACAGTTAGCAGCTGGATGGCCCACCCCAAAGGCGTGAGACCCCTCTACATATGTTCAGATCCATCCCGTCATCATCCCCCAGACATGAACGAGAATCCGTCGAAAAACCAACCCAGGTTGTGGGATTTGGTCGTCGGAAGAGGAAAAACCCCCATCTCAGTTGCTTTATAAAAACGCTGTTTCAACCACAAGCAACCAAGGCGTGCCAGTCAATCGCCTGTTTACAGCGAGCTAGCACTATACGTGCGTCGGGACACACCCCCATCAATGAACAGGCTATTTAGACCTGTCATTGAATCCCCAAGGCGCCCAGGGGAACGACAAGAGGGGTGTGACACTCCCTAACTCCAACACTTCTGGAATAGAAAAGAAGGAAGCATCAACAGTATGTATCCCAGTCTACACAGCCGGGGTAAACATTTTTCTAATTTTTACATCCCACCACCCTCCCATAGGAAGGAGACGGGGATCCCCAGAGAGACTTCCCACACGAGCTGTACAGATTGAAAAGAATATATTGCACCTTGAGCCATGTAAAAAATTGGTTTTAGGGCTCTCCGGGGAAGAGGCACTGAACCCATACACACTCAATAATCGAATTGAATCGAATACATATACAATAGAACAGGACCCTTCTAGAGGGTCCACTCACTTTGACAATCTGAGGAGGAAGGCTCTGTACTCTGATGGAGGCTCCCTCACATGGAAGAAGGAGTCCGAACTCACAGAAGGCCCGAATAGGCGCTTGGTGAGGAGGAGCCCTGACCACCCCCCTGAAACAGATCCATCACATGGACCTGAACAGCACACGGAAGTCCTACCAACAGAGACGCGCACGGTGACGTACTCTATGGCGGGGGAATTCCTGCGGTGCACACGCCCAATATACCAGGCCGTGGGACCAGGAAACTCCCTCCCCCCCGTAACGTGCCGAACCGCCACGTGACGGGAACCTTGAAGGACAGGGGTGTACCCCTGACCGACAGAAACAAAGGGGGAGAGAAAAGGTTACCAGTTCACCCCTTTACGACCCCACACCCATGATACGATGTAATGACAAAAAGAGAATATGACACAGTCATAGTCAGCTCTATGAAGCGTTTGACAGCTCCACACAGCGCATGAGCTAACCTGCTATCTGATTTTTACTAAGGAAAAACACAGAATAGAGAGGGCTCTAAGAGCCCCGGTCCAACATACACATGTGCTTCTGTGGCCAGTCCAACCCAGTTGTAGGTCACATGACACACACAACCCATCATCACCTACAAAAAATGGCAAAAACACTCAACAGAGGAACGCCGTTTTTCACAATGAGAGAATACATCATTCTCGATTAGTATCGGCCACAGGCCTTGCTAAGCACACACGACAGCGACCAAACCATTTTTTCTTTTAGGAAAATAAAGTTTCTCCAGCAGTTTTAGCACAACCTCAGCAATCAAGCTAAGAGTTACATCGCATCCCTACCACACAAAAGACACAATTAGTGCACAAACATGTCTGATAGGAGGATGAAAAAGTCCCCAGGGAACCGGGGGGAAACACAATCCTCTTATTTTACCCTCAATACGGCCAGTTAAAACAGGAAAACCTGTTAATATGTGAACACACTGTTCATTGTCATCACAGGCTGAGAAAAGAACAATCTTTTACTCACTTGTCACCAAGCATAGCTTCATAGGTTAGTTACCTTAGTTGTGAGTACACGGTACATATAAACACCATGATGTTTCTCACACAACAACCAGATCATTACATCCCGATTTGCACGGAGAAGCTAACTGCCAGTGACAAAAACAGCTCACACATAACCCGCGCCGTATCCCAAATGTATTGCAGCAACACACGTTTTGGGAAAAAACATCGTTATTCACAATACATTTAGAAAAGTGAAACCAGAAAACGTGTTATAAGGTCTGGTCAAACCTGTTCCTACCCGGAACGTAGATCAGCGAAGTGCAGTCACAGACACCGTAGGAACACAGCCGCTCCTGTGTTGTTCGAACTGGGCAGCGTCGCCGCCCCAACCCGCACTACAGTCCTCTTTGTTGATGCAACCTTGCCGTCCTGGCTCAGGGCAGGGTCGACGAAAACATCCCCTGTCAAGGATGACGTCGTAGTCAAGAGTGTAAAACATGTTAAAATCAAAGCACGTTCAACAAAATAGCATCAAGCTAACGGCCGCTCCAACCGTTCGGGCGCTACTGCCCCTACTCGCGAGACGCGACCAGAAGCGAGCTCACGGCGGCGCGCGAGAAGCTAAAGCTACCCCGCGCCAGGCCATGGCCTATAGCAGCAAGCTAACGTTACCTAGCGATCACGACATGCTAGCACCGCAGCTAACAGCTGACTGGCTAACAGTAGGCCCAACCTAAGCAGGCCATGCAGCGATCCAGCAGGCTAACGCAGCAGTTAACAGCTGACTGGCTAACCGTAAGCTAAGCAGCCATCAACTGAACATGTAAACAATGACATAACACTCACCCAGACAGGCCGCCGTTCTGAACCTCTCCTCACTGTTTAAGAGAACAGAGAAACAAGATGTCAACACTGCTTTACAACGGTGATTTTACCAACACCCGACGGAATCAGCACAATACCAAACTGGCCTGTGTAGCTGATTTGAACATGGATCTGCCGCTATCGCACATCCATGCACATATCCCCTCGTGAAGGAATACTCTCATTTGGATATGAAAGATGGGGCCTTAACACGGTGACAGAGAGAATCCACTCGTCCAGAACACACAGGGATCACCAGTGTTAATGGTCGCGGCCCATTAGTTAAAACTATAATGGTCTTCAGACCAAGGCCTTCTGTCGCCTAGGTGGCTGAACAAAGGACCCTAGCCTGGGGCCGGTTTCCATAAACATTGTCAAGTAGCCCCCATAGCACTAACAGACAAGTGGAGCCTGCCAGCAAAACACTACTCACCCAACCTGGAACGCACCGCTTCTCACAACAGCGGCATGTCCGACAGTTCAGCTGTGGCCTGACAGGTTTCACCCCAACAAACACAGCAAGGAACTGCAGTTGAGAAGCATGCAGCGGCGTGCTCCCAATACGAAAAACCGGTGGAGGATTTTTAGAATGATCAACATCTTCCAGACACTCCAGTACGAAGACAATATCGCCGTATTTTCTCGAAAATAGTGAGAGAGAAAATAAAGATATGATGTCAACGTATCCTTGTTTCCCAAAGCTGCTCCTAATCCTTTCCAACATGGTGTCAAGTGTGGGGATCTACCGAGGCACTTCTTCCTTGTGGTGAAAGCGAGAAGGAGGCGAGTGGGTGGCCCCACCCCTGCTTATATGGGTAAGCTGATAGGGGTGTGGTCAGACGAATATTGGGATTAAAGGTACATTGTGGTCTTTATTCAGTGCGCGTGCACATATGCGAGATAGTGCAGAGAGCGATGCCGAGCGAGAGCGATACGATACAGAACACAGTCTAAACTCACACAAGTTGGAGAACTATCTCTCTCTCTCTCTCGCTCACACACACACACACAAAGAAAAAACAAAAAATCCATCAAAATCAGTGTTGTTGCTAATCATTGACCCATGCTAGACTGTAATAATCCCCCTAAGAAAAATCTACTTTGCATTTGATATATTGCAAATATTTAACTTTTTGTGTTTTTTTTTTTTTTTTTTTTACAATAATTTGTGATGCCATCACACACACTGGCATTTAAAGCGTTATATTTATAAAATTAATTGAATATGTGGTGGTTATGATCAGGGCTGAAGTTGAATAAAAGATTTATGAAAGAAAAAGTGGTAAATTATTTCAACATATAATATTGTTATGGCGTTTCTGAAGAGGACAATTTAGTCCCTTGGTAAGAGTGAGTATTTTTTTCAATCTGACATTACAAAATATATATAAATCCATCAAAATCAGTGTTGTTGCTAATCTTTGACATATGCTAGCCTGTTTTTTTTAATAATAATTTGTGATGCCATCACAAACACTGGCATTTAAAGGGTAAAAATTCTAAAATGCCTGCACCAGAATGCAGGAAATTAAGTCTTTGTAACAAAAAATGTCCTGGTGGGGGACCCCCGCTTAAAAAGTGGAATGACTGGGGCTATATTTTGCAGTATATTTCCTGGCCTGAATGATTTCCCCAGTCCGGCCCTAGTTAAAAGCCTCCAATGCTTATTAGTGCGTGTGCGTTTGAACATTTACATGTTTCGAAAAAATCATTTATAAAATAATGTAATTACATTTTTTATTTTTTTTATCCACCTTTTCTCCTATTTTTTTATTTTTCTCCCATCCCAATTTAGCCGTGCCAATTCTCCCCTCCCCTGTCTTGATCGTTGCTCATATGTGCCCCCCACTGGACGGTTGTAGGGAGGATAGAAGCCCATCGCATGTCCCCTCTGATACATGTGTAGGCAGCCAGTCGCATCTTTTCACCTGCCAGCGTGGACTCTCATTTGGCAAGGAGTAACGTGTAGGAGGCTCACACTAACCCCGCCATTGTCCTGTCTCTGCTGTGCAGGCGCCCCAACCGACCTGTAGGAGTCGCTGGTTACAACGTCCAGATTACCACCCATCGACTTCCCACCCGCTAACTCTGCCAATTGAGTTAGTATGACAGCCGGCCCAAGCCAGAGGCAACGCCGACAGCCGGATTCGATATACATTTTCTTTTTCTATAATAGTGGGGGTCGCGGCTCTCTGACACCGTTATTTCGGGGGTCGCGGCCTGAAAACTTTGGGAACCCCTGGTCTAGTCTAATGGTACTAAACCTGTTGACCACTTCAACCTGTCGAGCATTCATTGATAGTTTTATCCACAAGCTTGTTATAATAATCTCCGGGCTTGCACAATAACAATACATTTCATATTAATAAACCATAGGCAAAGGTACACACCAGGGGCGGATTTAGGATTGTAGGAGATCCGGGGCTTCGCCCAGATAGGTGCCCGCGGGAGCGGGCACGGATTTTTTTTACTTCGACACCACAATTTTTAACTTATACCACCACCTTGAAAGTGTTAATATGCGTCTTTGTTTACGGTTTGATTATCACTGATACAAAGTAAAATAGTGCAGTGCAATAAAATAGTTAGTCAAATAGAATAAAATAATGCAATAGTGCACTGCAATAAAATAGTTATCATCGTATTTTTTCGGGATGCCGGTAAGGAGTGCATTACAGTAGTCGAGTTGGCTTGAGATAAAGGCATGGATCTGGTTTTCAGCGTCCTTTTGATTTATAAATGGCCGTACTTTAGCTATGTTTCTAAGTGGAAGAATTAAGTTTTTGTCAACTTGTTGATTGTGATTTAAAGCTTAGGTCTGAGTCTACCATAACACCAAGAATTAACTCACTCAAATACAGTTAGCAGCTGGATAGACCACAGATGGAAATTAGCTTCTGCTAAATCTGGTGCAAACATATTTTCATGTAACAATGATGAATTGTAAATTTTTTTTTTTTTTTTTAAATAGATTCAGGGCTTTTCAGAAAACATTCGGGCTTAATCCCAAGTAGCCACCCCCTAGCCCCGCCCCTGGTACACACATGATCAATTCTGTATTTTTATGGGGGAAAACCTTGTAGGAGCTTCGTGTAGAACTGTAGATCTTACTCAGCACGCAGATCATTTTGGTAACAGTAGGTTACTTATATTGAAAAAGTGTGTTTTTCCTTGAATATGGTCAGCTATTTTCTTTAATCCTACTTCCTGAGAATGCTAGACAGAGTGTGTGTGTGCGTGTCTGTCTGTCTGTCTGTCTGTCTGTCTGTCTGTCTGTCTGTCTGTCTGTCTGTCTGTCTGTCTGTCTGTCTGTCTGTCTGTCTGTCTGTCTGTCTGTCTGTCTGTCTGTCTGTCTGTCTGTCTGTCTGTCTGTCTGTCTGTCTGTCTGTCTGTCTGTCTGTCTGTCTGTCTGTCTGTCTGTCTGTCTGTCTGTCTGTCTGTCTGTCTGTCTGTCTGTCTGTCTGTCTGTGTGTGTGTGCGTGCATGCGTGTGTGTGTGTGTACATGGTAAATGGCTGCATTTATATAAAGCTTTTATCGAAAGTGCTTTACAATTTGTTCCTCACATTTCACCCATTCACTCACACATTCACACACTGACGGCGGAGGCGACCATGCAAGGTGCCAACCTGCTCAACAGGAGCAATTAGGGGTTAAGTGTTTTGCTCAAGGACACTTCGACACACTGCCACAGGAGGAGCTGGAATCAAACCGGGAACCTCCGGATTACCAGACGACTGCTTTACCTCCCAGACCCACTGTCGCCCCTGTGTGTCTCAAACAACCCCAAAATGGAACTGTTTCTGTCCATATCAAATAAAAAACAAGTATGTTTTATGATACTTCAGGCCTAATGGATGACTAATGGATGTGTCTTGCCTTATTTGAACCCTTTCACTACCACACTACCAAAGGGTTAACCCTCTCAACACAGGTGCCCCCCAGGGCTGTGTTCTGAGCCCCCTCCTCTACTCACTTTACACACATGACCGTGTGGCAAAGCACAACAGCAACACAATCATTAAGTTGGTGATGACACAGCTGTGGTGGGCCTGAACTCTGCAAACGACGAGAGGGCCTACCTAGGAGAGGTGACGCACAGTGCCAGCCATTTACCACACACACACACACACACACACACACACACACACACACACACACACACACACACACACACACACACACACACACACACACACACACACAGACAGACAGACAGACAGACAGACAGACAGACAGACAGACAGACAGACAGACAGACAGACAGACAGACAGACAGACAGACAGACAGACAGACAGACAGACAGACAGACAGACAGACAGACAGACAGACAGACAGACAGACAGACAGACAGACAGACAGACAGACAGACAGACAGACAGACAGACAGACAGACAGACACACACACACACAAACACTCTGTCTAGCATTCTCAGGAAGTAGGATTAAAGAAAATAGCTGACCATATTCAAGGAAAAACACACTTTTTCAATATAAGTAACCTACTGTTACCAAAATGATCTGCGTGCTGAGTAAGATCTACAGTTCTACACGAAGCTCCTACAAGGTTTTCCCCCATAAAAATACAGAATTGATCATGTGTGTACCAGGGGCGGGGCTAGGGGGTGGCTACTTGGGCTTATGCCCGAATGTTTTCTGAAAAGCCCTGAATCTATTTAAAAAAAAAAAAAAAATTGACAATTCATCATTGTTACATGCAAATATGTTTGCACCAGATTTAGCAGAAGCTAATTTCCATCTGTGGTCTATCCAGCTGCTAACTGTATTTGAGTGAGTTAATTCTTGGTGTTATGGTAGACTCAGACCTAAGCTTTAAATCACAATCAACAAGTTGACAAAAACGTAATTCTTCCACCTTAGAAACATAGCTAAAGTACGGCCATTTATAAATCAAAAGGACGCTGAAAACCAGATCCATGCCTTTATCTCAAGCCAACTCGACTACTGTAATGCACTCCTTACCGGCCTCCCGAAAAAATACGATGATAACTATTTTATTGCAGTGCACTATTGCATTATTTTATTCTATTTGACTAACTATTTTATTGCACTGCACTATTTTACTTTGTATCAGTGATAATCAAACTGTAAACAAAGACGCATATTAACACTTTCAAGGTGGTGGTATAAGTTAAAAATTGTGGTGTCGAAGTAAAAAAAATCCGTGCCCGCTCCCGCGGGCACCTATCTGGGCGAAGCCCCGGATCTCCTACAATCCTAAATCCACCCCTGGTGTGTACCTTTGCCTATGGTTTATTAATATGAAATGTATTGTTATTGTGCAAGCCCGGAGATTATTATAACAAGCTTGTGGATAAAACTATCAATGAATGCTCGACAGGTTGAAGTGGTCAACAGGTTTAGTACCATTAGACTAGACCAGGGGTTCCCAAAGTTTTCAGGCCGCGACCCCCGAAATAACGGTGTCAGAGAGCCGCGACCCCCACTATTATAGAAAAAGAAAATGTATATCGAATCCGGCTGTCGGCGTTGCCTCTGGCTTGGGCCGGCTGTCATACTAACTCAATTGGCAGAGTTAGCGGGTGGGAAGTCGATGGGTGGTAATCTGGACGTTGTAACCAGCGACTCCTACAGGTCGGTTGGGGCGCCTGCACAGCAGAGACAGGACAATGGCGGGGTTAGTGTGAGCCTCCTACACGTTACTCCTTGCCAAATGAGAGTCCACGCTGGCAGGTGAAAAGATGCGACTGGCTGCCTACACATGTATCAGAGGGGACATGCGATGGGCTTCTATCCTCCCTACAACCGTCCAGTGGGGGGCACATATGAGCAACAATCAACACAGGGGAGGGGAGAATTGGCACGGCTAAATTTGGATGGGAGAAAAATAAAAAAATAGGAGAAAAGGTGGATAAAAAAAAATAAAAAATGTAATTACATTATTTTATAAATGATTTTTTCGAAACATGTAAATGTTCAAACGCACACGCACTAATAAGCATTGGAGGCTTTTAACTAGGGCCGGACTGGGGAAATATACTGCAAAATATAGCCCCAGTCATTCCACTTTTTAAGCGGGTGTCCCCCACCAGGACATTTTTTGTTACAAAGACTTAATTTCCTGCATTCTGGTGCAGGCATTTTAGAATTTTTACCCTTTAACTCTTTCAGTGCCACTCTTTCAGTGCCACTTTTTATAGGTGGTTGCTAGCCACTCACGAGATTTCTCGGATTTTTTTTTTTTTTTTTTTTTTTGCGATCTGAAAAATGATTGCATCACCCGAGCCTACCCGAGTATTGCCGAGCTGCGCCGGTGATCACCGTGGAAAAAAGCGCCCCCTATCGTCTCCCAGATGACATAAGTGATTTTGGAATGGACTCAATGAAAATGAATGGGGAAAAAAATCCGGTACTCCACATTTTCCAGTTCACTGATCCAGCCGGGGTTACTAGAGTTCATTCTGGAGCCTCAGATCCCCGCGGATCATGGAGATCCACTGTGTCGCGTTGGATCCATACACGTATCGATTTTTTCGAATGGTGATCAGGAATTGGAATATACCAGTTGGATACCATCTGATGTCAGGTAAGGACTCTATGTTATCAGTGGTAGGATAATCAGAGTAAGTTTGATGAAGTTATAAGCTGTTTTGTGAAATGTCTTCTTTCGGTTTCAATGTAAAACTCCGAGAGGAAATCAACGAGGCGATTATCCGCGCGCGGCCGTAATGTGCGTGCGTGCACGTATAATATTGATCATCTAGCGTTTATTTGAAAACGATTCATAAAAAGGCAGACGAATATCAACGTTGTGGAATATTCCACTAAAAGACGATTTTCATAGAATGCTCCAGAATGAGCTGTTTTTTATATCAAAACGGGGGCTTTTCTAACTGCTCTGAAACGGCAACGACGCGATAAAAAAACAATCTGCCTTCACAGCACTGTCTGGAAAATAGTCTTTGATAATGCGATGGGCAGATTAGACACATAGCCATAATTTAAAACATAGATTAGGCGATATTAACGTTAACATTGGCGCGGATGGTGGCATTCAAGCGGTAAAATGGAAAACCAGGCGTGGCACTGAAAGAGTTAAATGCCAGTGTTTGTGATGGCATCACAAATTATTATTAAAAAAACAGGCTAGCATATGTCAAAGATTAGCAACAACACTGATTTTGATGGATTTATATATTTTTTGTAATGTCAGATTGAAAAAAATACTCACTCTTACCAAGGGACTAAATTGTCCTCTTCAGAAACGCCATAACAATATTATATGTTGAAATAATTTACCACTTTTTCTTTCATAAATCTTTTATTCAACTTCAGCCCTGATCATAACCACCACATATTCAATTAATTTTATAAATATAACGCTTTAAATGCCAGTGTGTGTGATGGCATCACAAATTATTGTAAAAAAAAATAAAAAAAACACAAAAAGTTAAATATTTGCAATATATCAAATGCAAAGTAGATTTTTCTTAGGGGGATTATTACAGTCTAGCATGGGTCAATGATTAGCAACAACACTGATTTTGATGGATTTTTTGTTTTTTCTTTGTGTGTGTGTGAGCGAGAGAGAGAGAGAGATAGTTCTCCAACTTGTGTGAGTTTAGACTGTGTTACCCTCTGTTGCAGTGATCTCCTGGTTGTTCCCAATCCCCACCTATTATCTAACTATCGCGCCGCTGCAACTAGCAACACTGGCCTGGCCTGCTTCTATGTTCAGTGGCCCGACTGCATGAAATATTTCTCTTTTCTTTTAATCAATACATTCTGGAAATCATCTCATGACCAGGGGTCGCGACCCCCACTTTGGGAACCACTGGACTAGACTACCAGACTAGGGAAGGAAAGTTAAATTAGGCTTCATTCCCTTAACTACTTTTTTGAGATATAGTTATGGTTAGTCTTTAAATTTGTTCATGAAACCTTCCCAGCTTTGTTTCAATACCATTTCCATAATCCCCCCCCCCCCCCCCGCCACCTCAACAGACCAAACCAACGTAAAATTTTGTATTTTGGACAAAAATAACAAAAATCTTCAGGGCATTCATTAATTCAAAAAGGTATATCTTATAGTTTACCAAAGCTTTCTTTTTTTAATTATTTAAATA
This sequence comes from Notolepis coatsorum, assembly GCF_963971535.1. Classification (NCBI taxonomy): domain Eukaryota; kingdom Metazoa; phylum Chordata; class Actinopteri; order Aulopiformes; family Paralepididae; genus Notolepis; species Notolepis coatsorum. The sequence continues at coordinate 108,050,658 of NC_140180.1, read as the reverse complement.
TTTGAATATTTTATATGAATGGATCTAAATGTCCACTACAGTGCACATGTTTTTAAAATAAGTTTCTGTCAACCCAAACACAAATTAAATCACAACTTTGAGAGCAGACGCCAGTGACAAAATTGCTATGATCACAAGTTGATCCAAAATGTTTATGACTCAAATATGAAATTTGTTAAAGAAAAAGTATAAAAAATATCCATCCTCGTGGCGAATTTCAGAAAAATCTGAAACGTCATGGATCTTTTTCCCCCAGAAACATATTTTTAGTAGTAGTTTAAATTCTTTTGACATTTATTATAACCTTTTTCTTAGACTTAAAACTGGCAAGCAATGCAAAACGGATATATCTCTCTGGGATGTCTTCTCCTACAGGAATCAACACTAGTGCGACAGTCGTGCTCGCCCCATGACGTGGTTCATTTATCTGAATCTGGAAGTTGTAGTATTGTGGGTTGCCGGATGTTAATCCCTGCATATCAAGACGAAGGTTATCAGTTCTGTCACGAGTTCCAGCACCACCACTCAAGAAGCCGTTCTCCCATCTAGAAATGATGTACCTAATTTCACTATTTAGGTTCCTACGGGATGTTATGGTGTTACAGTCCTCAAAAGTGAAAGTGGTCTGTCTTCTGTTGTGTGGGTCGTTTCTGCACACCACCATCTGGTCATTAATGCTGCGCTTCCTCCTTTTCGCTGCTTGATTCCCTTGATACTGGCACTCGCCATTCTCCACCGCGCCGCAGTAATCCCAGGTTGTGTCTGTATAACACCAGTAGTAGTCCTTCCCGTTTAAGCCGCAGTGATAATTTGCCCTGCAGGGCACATTTTTATAAGTCACGTCTGGTACGGGAGAGCAGTATTCACACTTATCTTCTTCTGTTGAGCACCCAAAGTAACCATTGTTGTCAATGCATTCATCCACACACAGGTTTCCGGACATGGTTCTATACGCCACAATTTTGGGTTCCACAATCCCACAGTATCCCCATGAGCTGAGGGTCCACGTCAGGTAACACCATCTGTAATTTTCATTACCCTTTTCACAAGGGGAGTTTACCTTACAGCTATTTCCTTGATAGTCACTATTGGCATTGGGTGAGCAGTAGTCCCATCCTTTATCTGTGTGGCACCAGAAATAACTCTCTCCTCTGTTATCGCACTGATCATTACATAACACACCGTAATATGAAGTAATGAAATTGTAGTGAGTTATAGGGAGTTGCCCAGAGACGCTCTCAGGACGAAGCAGCGCTGCCAGGGTTATTGGGAAGATCCAGGTCAGCAGATCTTTTCCAAGATGCGTCGCTTCACCTAAAAATGATAAAGAAATAAATGCCATGGAGACCAGTCATTTATTTATTTTAGTTTTTCCAAAGCATTACATGAGACACTTAGCCCTCCTGCGATATCGGCTGACATTACAGTCTTTCAGAGGCTGTAGTGGGCTCAGTGTAACTAGAGTGATGATATTGGTATCATATAAAATTAGAAAACCTAAGGTATCCATTGGTACCAACTAGGGATGTCCGATATTATCGGCCTACCGATATCGGCATTCAAATGTGATATCGGAAAATATAGGTATCGGTTTAAAAAAAAAGTATTATTATTTATTACATTTTCTTACATTTCTATAACCTTTATTTACCCAGACAAGCAAGTAAGAACAAATTCTGATTTTATTTATTGTCAAAAGTATGCATAATGTTATGTTAATTCCACAACAAGAGATATGTAATGTTAATTACCTGAAATTATTAAAAAAAAATTGGGGGGGGGGGGGACCCTGCATATATCGGTATCGGTTGATATCGGTTGATATCGGTATTGGAAATTAAGAGTTGAACAATATCGGTATATCGGTATCGGTAAAAAAGCCAATATCGAGCATTCCTATTTATAAATGTCCCAATATAACTTAATTACACTCATAACTGTAACTTAAACAAGCAGTATAACCAATACTGTAACTATTGTCAACCCTGTTACTGAGGTTACTGATGAATGTCAAATAAATGAATTATATATGTTAAATCAAAGAGACCAGTAATCTACTAAGAACATGCTGTGAAAGTGTCAGTTGTAAATGAGTGGATTCATCCATGAAATAAATATTCTCACTTTACAAACACACTTAGATTAGTGTAACAAAAGGGAATTTTTCTTTCATGGTATTTTCTTTACTTTTTAAAATATTTGTTCTAAATATTGATTTAAAACCTTCTCAAATTGTAAATTATATGTCGGTAACAGGGTTGATGAAACACTCATAGTATGCATGTTGATATATGAAAGAAACAAATAAGATAGTCTGAGATGGCACGGCATAGAGGTAAGGATCTTGTTAGGGTTTGTAACCGACCTCAAACGCAACGGCACAGAGAGAGTTGTTCAGAGTTAGCCAAAGCAAGGGCGTATTTATTTTCAGAGTTACAAGATGGAATGAAGTTGAGCAACCGAACAAACGGGGAATCTGGCATGTGAAGATTGTTGCGGCTCTGCAGATACTCCCAGTAGGTGGTGGTGAGGAATTGGCTTGTGACGTCTGAAGCGGCTCTGCAGATCCTCCCAGCTTTCACTCCCGGTGGAAACGGAGAGAGAGATAAATCAGAGTTAGCCCAGCGCACAACAGAAGCAGAGAGGTGACTGATCCAGTATATATCCAAGTGACTTGATCTTCGGTGTACCACACACAAGTTAGCAGAGTCCAGAGAAAAAACAATACGGTAATCCAAAATGTAAATCCAACACAAAAATAGGTGAGAACAGTACAAACAAAAACGGGATCTCTTCGGTGTTTCACAAACACACAAAAAACTGATGATCCAAAAAGAACTGTTTCCAAAAACTCACCAGAGCGCAACGCGTAAAGCGGGCAGATAACGAGGCGCAGCTCCGAACGGGGAACCAGGTTCTCCACAGGGATTCTCCACGAAAGTCCTGGAGAGCAAAAGACAGGAAACAGCGACGGGGAAGGCAGGCAAATGCAGGAGTAATTCAGAACGATCCAACATCGATAGTAGGGGGATCAGAGTATATAAAGCCACAGGGCGCTGATTACAAGCTGTGACAGCTGCGGGATGAAATTGATACTTGCTCCAGAAGAGTGTGGCGGGGAAAGCACCAATCAACACGGCACCTTACAGGAACGGAGCGTGTGGCGGGGAATGCAATTAATCAACAAAGTACCTTAAAGGAACGGAGCGTGTGGCGGGGAGCGGACCAAACCTCACAGTACCCCCCCCTCCACGGGAGCCACCCGGCGACCAGGCCGACCCGGCTCGCCCGGATGGGCACGATGGAAGTCGGTGATTAGGCCGGGATCCACAATGAGCTGGCGGGAGACCCAGCTCCGTTCCTCCGGACCGTACCCCTCCCAGTCCACCAGGTACTGGAACCCCCGACCCCGCCGTCGAACGCCGATCAACCGGCGGACCTGCCACTGGGGGTGACCGTCCACCATCTCGGGAGGAGGTGGTTCCGGAGCAGGAGGCATCAGGGGACTGAGAGAGACAGGCTTAACCCGGGACACATGGAAAACGGGGTGAATGTGCATGGACGCAGGAAGCTTAAGACTCACCGCCGCCGGACTGAGTACCTTCAGAACCTCAAAAGGTCCGACGAACCGGGGGTTAAGCTTCTTGGCCGAGGACCGAAGTGGAAGGTCCCCCGCGGAAAGCCACACCCTCTGCCCAGGGTGGTACGTCGGCGCAGGAACCCGGCGCCGGTCAGCCCCACGACAGGCGCGCTCTGATGACCGGAGCAGCGCGGTCCTGGTGATCTCCCAGACCCGACGGCACCGGTCGAGGTGGTCCTGTACGGAGGGAACTGCCACCTCCGTCTCCTGTGCAGGGAAAAGAGGGGGTTGGTAGCCCAGGGATACCTCAAAGGGTGAGAGGCCGGTGGCGGAACTGACCATGGAGTTGATGGAGTACTCGACCCAGGGAAGGAATCGGCTCCAAGAAGCTGGTCTCTCGGCAGCCACACACCGAAGAGCAGACTCCACACTCTGGTTCATCCTCTCCGTTTGTCCGTTAGTCTGGGGATGATAACCAGAGGAAAGACTGACCGTTGCCCCCAATCCCTTGCAAAAAGCCCGCCATACCTGGGAAGTGAACTGGGGCCCCCGGTCCGAGATGACGTCCTGGGGAAAACCATGGAGGCGAAACACGTGGCGTGTCAGGAGGTCCGCCGTCTCGGCCGCCGAGGGAAGCTTGGGAAGGGCCACGAGGTGAACCCCCTTGCTGAACCGATCCACCACGGTCAGAAGGCACGTGTTCCCCTGGGAGGAGGGAAGACCCGTGACGAAGTCCAGCGCCACATGTGACCAAGGACGGCTCGGAATGGGAAGCGGCTGCAATAGCCCAGAGGGTGCCTGGTGGGAGGCCTTGCTGCGGGCGCAGACTGCGCAGGCCAGTACGAACTCCTTGACGTCGTTCCTCATGGTGGGCCACCAGAATCGACGAGCCAGGAAGGAGAACGTGCGATGAACGCCCGGGTGGCAGGCGAACCGGCTGGTATGGCCCCACTGGAGGACCCGGGACCGGACCGAGTCGGGGACGAAGAGACGATGAACCGGTACATTGCCTGGAGCGCGATGGAAGCGTAGGGCATGCCTTACCACCCCCTCGATGCCCAAGGTGACTACTCCTACCACCCTGGCCTCTGGGAGGATGGGAGTCGGGTCCTCAGTGGTTGGAGCCCCCTTGGAGTGTAACCGGGACAGGGAGTCGGCCTTCGTGTTGCGGGAACCAGGGCGAAACGTCAGCGAGAAGTCAAACCGACTGAGGAAGCTGGCCCATCTTGCCTGCCGGCCATTGAGGCGCTTGGAAGCACGGATGTACGTCAGGTTCTTGTGGTCCGTCCAAATGGTAAATGGCTCCTCGGCCCCCTCTAGCCAATGACGCCACTCCTCCAAGGCAGCCACAACCGCCAGCAGCTCCCGATTGCCGATGTCATAGTTCCTCTCGGCAGGGAGGAACCGACGTGAGTAGAAGGCGCACGGATGTACCTTCGGGTCTGTTGCCGACCGCTGGGACAAGATAGCTCCCAGTCCAGTATCCGAGGCGTCCACCTCTACGATGAACTGTCTCTTGGGGTCTGGATGGAGCAAGATCGGGGCGGAAGTGAACCTCTTCTTGAGGGAGCGGAACGCGGCACACGCCGCTGGGGACCAGTCGAACGGCAGGGCGGGAGAGGTCAGTCTGGTAAGCGGTTCCGCCACTTGACTGTAGTTCCGGATGAACCTTCGGTAGAAGTTGGCGAACCCGAGGAAGCTCTGTAACTCCTTCCGAGAGGTGGGTTCCGGCCACTCCTCCACGGCCCGGATCTTGCGAGGATCAGCTCGGGTCAAGCCTCTCTCCACGATGAAGCCCAGGTAATAAACGGAGTCGGAGTGGAATCGGCACTTCTCCGCCTTGACGAAGAGCCGATTGTGGAGGAGGCGCTCCAGCACACGGCGGACATGCTGGATGTGTTCCTCGAGGGTCTTGGAGAAGATGAGGATGTCGTCTAGGTATACTACCACAAACTCCTCCAGCATGTCACGAAGGACGTCGTTCATGAGCGCCTGGACTACCGCCGGAGCGTTGGTGAGGCCGAACGGCATCACCAGGTACTCGTAGTGGCCCCTGGGAGTCTTGAAGGCGGTCTTCCATTCATCGCCCTCTCGGATACGGACTAGATGGTAGGCACTCCGGAGGTCCAGCTTGGTAAAGACGGTAGCCTGGGTGAGAGGCTCGAAGGTGGAGTTCATGAGAGGTAGAGGATACTTGTTCTTAATGGTGATCTCGTTGAGCTGGCGATAGTCGATGCAGGGTCGAAGGTCTCCGTCCTTCTTCCCAACAAAGAAGAAACCGGCCGCCACAGGAGAGGAGGAAGGCCGAATGAGTCCTGCTTCCAAGGACTCAGAGATGTATTGATCCATCGCTGCCTTCTCCGGGACGGTCAGACTGTAGAGGCGGCTGCCGGGAAGGGGAGCCCCTGAGCGGAGGTCGATGGCACAGTCGTAAGGCCGGTGAGGCGGAAGGGCCTGAGCCCTGGACTTACTGAAAACCTCCATGAGGTCGTGGTACTCGGGGGGTATGGTCGAGAGGTCCGGAGGCGGCTCACAAACGGATCTCCGGGGCGAGGGACAGGACGCCGCCTGAAGACACTGGGCATGACAGGAGGAGCTCCACCCCTTGATGGTACCGGAGGACCAGGCGATGTGGGGCTCGTGCAGCGCGAGCCAGGGCCGGCCCAGGACTACTGGTTACCAGAAATGGTGAGCAGGACAGGGCAGGTGCGTTGAGTGATGTCAGCCAGGCGGTGTTGGTCCAATGCGAATACCTCCAATGGCCTCACTAGGTCCTCAAGTGGAATGTTGGCCCGGGTAGCAAACTCGAAGTCTAGGAAACTCTCGTCAGCCCCCGAGTCAATGAGTGCCTCCTCCGTGGCCCGTTGGTCCGCCCAGGCCAGGGTGACGCTCATCAGACGGCTAGGTGGTGCACGATTCTGGGAACGAGAAAAACGGCTCACCAGGATCTCCCGGGGTCCCGGCGAGCCTGGTCTTTTGGCCGGGTGGGGCAGTTGACGATACGGTGTCCATCCCGACCGCAGTAGAGGCAAAGGCCGGACCTGAACCTCGCCTCCCGTTCAGCTTGGCTAAGATGAGAACGTCCCAGCTGCATGGGTTCCTCTCCGGGCACCTAACGGGAGGGGAAAGAGCCACCAGTCGTGTTGGGAGCAGGGCGACCCGCAGTACCGTCACGAGTACGGGGGGTCCGGAGTACCTCTGGAGGTCCCTGTCGGGTTCTCTCACGTCTTCTCTCCTGGAGGCGTCCGTCGATGCGAATGGCGAGGCTGAACAGGTCCTCGAGGGACTCAGGTTCCTCACGGGTCGCGAGCTGGTCCCTGACTGCGTCGTTGAGCCCCCTCATGAAGGTGAGACGAAGTGCTTGATCGTTCCAACTGCTCTCCGTTGCCGCCAGTCTGAACTCCAGCACGTAGTCGGTGACCCCGCCACTGCCCTGCCGGAAGGTACCCAACCGGGCTCCAGGGTCCTGGCCACGGGCTGGGTGGTGGAAAACCCTGCGGAGCTTAGCCACGAAGTCTGGGTAGGAAAAACAGAAATCTGCCCCCATTGCCCAGGAGGCAGTGACCCACTGGGCTGCCCGGCCTGAGAGCAAGTTAGTCATGTAAGCCACTTGCGCTCCCCTTGAAGTGAATCGACTGAGTTGATGACGAAAAACCAACTCACATTGCATGATGAATGTGGCACAATCCTCGAAGTTACCATCGAACAACCGTGGTTCGGAGAGACGGGGCTCCCGAGGTGAGGGATCGGGAGGCGCAGGGCCTGCCAGGGCTGCGGGTGATGTTCCGGCTGAGGCTCCTGAAGGAAGTGGGGTTACAAGCAAGGTGTTAACGGTCTCACTCAGCGCTTGTAAGTGGAGGAGAATATTAGACTGCTGGCTAGCCAGAGAGCCAAGGGACCCCTGAATAGGCAGGACCTGCTCTCGGAGCTCCTGTACAGCAGCCGCAGCCGCATCTAGCTGTAGGCTGTGGTCGTTGGTTAACTCTATCTGGACTGCCAACGCTGTTCTGACCCTCTCTGTGTCGGCTGAGGTCGTCATGGTTGGATCGTAATGTTAGGGTTTGTAACCGACCTCAAACGCAACGGCACAGAGAGAGTTGTTCAGAGTTAGCCAAAGCAAGGGCGTATTTATTTTCAGAGTTACAAGATGGAATGAAGTTGAGCAACCGAACAAACGGGGAATCTGGCATGTGAAGATTGTTGCGGCTCTGCAGATACTCCCAGTAGGTGGTGGTGAGGAATTGGCTTGTGACGTCTGAAGCGGCTCTGCAGATCCTCCCAGCTTTCACTCCCGGTGGAAACGGAGTGAGAGAGAAATCAGAGTTAGCCCAGCGCACAACAGAAGCAGAGAGGTGACTGATCCAGTATATATCCAAGTGACTTGATCTTCGGTGTACCACACACAAGTTAGCAGAGTCCAGAGAAAAAACAATACGGTAATCCAAAATGTAAATCCAACACAAAAATAGGTGAGAACAGTACAAACAAAAACGGGATCTCTTCGGTGTTTCACAAACACACAAAAAACTGATGATCCAAAAAGAACTGTTTCCAAAAACTCACCAGAGCGCAACGCGTAAAGCGGGCAGATAACGAGGCGCAGCTCCGAACGGGGAACCAGGTTCTCCACAGGGATTCTCCACGAAAGTCCTGGAGAGCAAAAGACAGGAAACAGCGACGGGGAAGGCAGGCAAATGCAGGAGTAATTCAGAACGATCCAACATCGATAGTAGGGGGATCAGAGTATATAAAGCCACAGGGCGCTGATTACAAGCTGTGACAGCTGTGGGATGAAATTGATACTTGCTCCAGAAGCGTGTGGCGGGGAAAGCACCAATCAACACGGCACCTTACAGGAATGGAGCGTGTGGCGGGGAATGCAATTAATCAACAAAGTACCTTAAAGGAACGGAGCGTGTGGCGGGGAGCGGACCAAACCTCACAGATCTACTTCATCCAAACATTTGATTTAAGAATCGTAAAACAGTACTTTGAAAATCAAACATCAAAGAATGAAAAATGGCAAGTTCTCTCACGAAGATAAACACTGAAACAGCCACTGTGAAATTCAATGAAGAAATGAGGAATTTAGATATCATGTTACGCTGTGGTTATTGTTTACAGTCCGAAAGAGAGATGAAGGAACTCACCTGCTGACAGCAAGACGAGGAGAGGAACCAAACTCTTCATTATGGTCATCATGGTCTACCTCCTCAAACCACTGGTCTGATGTTCACGTAGGAATCCAGCAGGTTTTAAACACTCTTTATGGCCTCTACATCATTTACAGACCAATTAGCATTGCATGTTCTTATCCCCTCAATTATATTGTTTAATAGTTCTGCAATTCACAAATACAGGTGACGTAACATGTCAAAGAAATACCCCTAAAAGGTCCCCTCTTGGCAACAGTCGACCAGCGACCATTTTAATTGTAATTATACTTTATTGATCATAGAACAGCATTACTGTTAAACTGAAAGTACTGTGCATATTACAGGAGTAAACAACCGATTGTCCTTCAATCAATCAGTCACTTCATCTTTATTATAGCAAGATTGGGAAACCTGACCTGCAGACAGGCCCATATACTATATGACTTTCATGTAAGTGTTGTAGGTGGCAGGTGCTCGGGTTGTGGCCGAAGTCAGAGGAGTAAATAGGAAGGGTGTTCTAGTTCAAGTTCAAGTTTTGTTTTATGTGTCACATATAAGGTACATGTACATTATAGTGAAATGCTTGGTTCTGTAGACCCTCCTGAAATTGTGCTTCATACAGTAAAAAAAAAAAAAATACCAATGGTAAAACACTTCAGATGTTTAGGAGTTGAGGTATTCCCTAAGCCAAACGGTGAAGTACAATTACACAAAATTCCAAGATAAGATCAAATACGACTTTGACAGGTGGTCCATACTTAAAAACTCAGTACAGGCCCGAGTATCAATAGTTAAGATGGATGTTTTACCTAGAATAAACTTCATTAGCTCAATGTTACCGTTACCCCCTCCTGATGGATACTGGACAAAATTACACTCCACCGCATATACATTTATTTGGAATAACAAACCTCCACGAATAAAAAGATCCACCGCACAGAGAAACAAAGCCAACGCAGGTTTAGCATTTCCAGACTTTTACCACTATTTTAAAGCGTACTCTTTAAGACCACTGACAACCTGGTTTGACTCCCAAGCATCTGTATCCTGGAGAAACTTGAGATGTTTTCAACAAACTGGGTTTTTGTAGCTATCAAGATATACGTAACAAATTTAACCTCACCAGTTCCACATATTATTTTTACGCACAGCTATTGGAATGTTTGAAGGCTCATGGAGTCCCATTAAAGATACCAATTGAGCACCACAGATATCACGAATTATTCTATGAAAGAGAGACATCGAGAGGCTTCGTATCTGATTTTTATCATCACTTACTAACGTCTTCGTATGGAATCCTTCCCCTAGACTCAGTCTGGAGGAAAGATATACCAGACTTGGAAATAGATTTTGATTGGCAAGAAGTCTGGGCAAACGTTCGAATTGCGTCACGCAACCTGGATCATCAACAAATTCATCTTAATTATATTCATAGGACATACCTGACTCCTATAAGATTGAACAGAATGGGACTTAGACAAGATTATCTATGTTCCTTATGTACAAATGGTGATGAGGGTACATTTATGCACATGTATTGGGATTGCCCACCGGTTAAGATATTCTGGGAAGAAGTGACCCTGCAATTATCAGAATTCTTATTTCTGAACATACCTGTACACCCCTCTGTATTGCTGTTGAATGATGTTTTTCAGTTTGCAGCCCCTATACAGCTAAAGAGACTAGTTTTATCCGGTCTCACAGCTGCTAAAAAGCTGATAGCATCACGATGGATTCAACCGGATAAAATGTGCCGGAAGGTATGGGTTCTTACCTATCTCAATGTGATTTATCTAGAGATATCTACAGCAAGAATTTTAGGTGTCAGTGAAACCAACATTGCAATCTGGTTAGAAGTGGTGGAGAGAATAAAGGCTAGCATATGAATTGTAGTGCCTGGTTAGAAACAAATGGAAATGGATGGATTATCCAAGTGGGGGTCCTGGGGGGGAGAGCGAGCAAGAGCATATGTATATATTGTATTGGATAGCAAGTATTGGGTATATATCTCGTAAACTACATTTATATTGATTCAAATGGAATGTATAGTCCTGTGATTTACTTTGGATATTTACTGTTAATGTTTGTGTGTCTAATTTTATGTTATGTTAAAAAAAAAAAAAAAAAATCAAACCACTCTTCATTATGGTCATCATGGTCTACCTCCTCAAACCACTGGTCTGATGTTTTCACGTAGGAATCCAGCAGGTTTTAAACACTCTTTATGGCCTCTTCATCATTTACAGACCAATCAGCATTGCATGTTCTTATCCCCTCAATTCTATTGTTTAATAGTTCTGCAAATTCACAAATACAGGTAACATGTCCATTATACAATGGCATGCAAATTTCTTGATTCTGATTCGCTGAAACAGTGAAGTTGCCGGTTGTTATTTAGTATAACACACTCCACGTGACCCCAGAACAACCGAATTTCTTTTTTTCCAAATGAATCCGCCGTTCGTCTTTTCCGAATGAAACCAAGATGGCGGACAATAATCTTTATGAATGGATGTATTCATTTCGTCATAACGACTCATTCAAAAAAGATACACTCACCTGGAATATGTTAGTTGTTTACACAATGTTGGAGTAATTGGTTTGTCATGACCCATTGTAAAACAAAATATAAATTGCGAGGGGGGTTCTGAGGCTGAGTGCTCTCTGTGTCGGTGTCCGTCGCGCAAAAGCTGGCTAGCAGTCTCATTGAATAATATAAGTCTTTGAACTTATACAACAGGAGAAGCCGGAGAAGGAAAAAAGACATGCTGACATTGACGAAAAAACAAACTTATCATTGTACATTTTGATCTATGTACATGTATGATGTTACCCCGAATATGTAAAGCAGAGGGCACCGACACGATTTACACCAATCATTGTTTAAGAAGCACAGTGAAGTTACCGGTTGTTATTTGATTGATTGATTGAACATTTTATTAACAGATTGCAGAATGGGTACAATACAGTACAGCTCAATACACACAATTGTTAAGGGGATGCAGACCAGAGAAAGACTTTCGTCTTGTTTACATCAGGGTCCCCCATTTTCAATGCATCATAACATATATGACATACATGACTTACAGATAGACAGTACTGCTACATCTATACATTTATGACATACCAGATTTACAAATACAGTACTGTTGGTGATACAAGAAGAGTCTAAAAAAGAGAGTATATACATTTGACGAAGAAACTGTACATTGGAGGAGGTTGGTAGGTAGGAGATTGGTAGGTGGGGTGGAGGGGGGGGGGGGTATTTCGTATAACACACTCCATGTGACCCCAGAACCTCAATGTAAATAAACCATAATCACCCTACAAAAACAGTACTGTATTTGTAAATCTGGTATGTCATAAATGTATAGATGTAGCAGTACTGTCTATCTGTATGTCATGTACGTCTGTAAACTTGTGCATAACAGAGTGTGGCTCTATAGCAGAGTCATTTTATATGAAGTTTGTAGTTAGATGGCATGCTTTGTAGCAACCTCCCTTTGCAAAAGGACACTGTCGCACAAAGCGATTTCACTGGATGTCCCGGACACAATGGAAGTATGGATATATTCGTAACGAATAATTAAAAAAATATACAGTTAACTGGAATATGTTAGTTGTTTACACAATGTTGGATTATGTAATTGGTTTGTCATGACCCATTGTCAAAACAATAATACATCGCAGGATTTATATGAAGTTTGTTGTTAGATGCCATGCTTTGAAGCAACCTCCCTCTGCTTCTAGACACGGAGGCAACTTTTTTTTCTTTTTTTCCCCCATGCGGATGGTTTTGTGAATAAATCTCCATTATGCTTCAATTACTGTGTGTTTATTCTATAGCAATAAGGTTGGGTGAATTCGGCCATTGTATAAAAGACATTACATCACTTGAAGTTGTGTGTTATGAATTAGATCACGCCTATGGGGGTCTAACAACCCTCGGCTGCGCCTCGGGCCTAACAACCATCCATAGGCGTGATCTAATTCCTATAACACACTCCGTCGTGTGATGTAATGCTTAAAGAAATACCCCTAAAAAGTCCCCTCTTGGCAACAGTCGATCAGTAACCATTTTAATTTCTATGATCATAGAACGGCACTATTGTTAAACTGAAAGTATTGGCCATATTACAGGAGTAAACAACCAGTTGTCCTTCAATCAATCAGTCACGTAATCTTTATTATAGCAAGATTGGGAAACTTAATCTGCACAGGCCCATATACTAAATATGACTTACATGTAAGTGTTGTAGGTGGCACATGCTCAGGTTGTGGCCGAAGTGTAAATAGGAAGGGTGTGGAGGCACAAATGGCCCAGAATGACACAAGAGGTTTACGAGGACTACGGACGATAACGATAGGTTATGTATATAACCTAGTTATATTAGTATTGGCTGAGCGTCCCGCTCTGAGCCTTATGAGATACCTCCTATCTCCTATGATACCCATTGTATCCCAACGAACAACTAAATGCACCCATACCTGAAGGGGCCCCCGCCCCTATGGAGGCGTAGCCTATATAACCATGACTCTGGTCACCAAACACCCTTCCTCGCCAAATCTCGTTCCAGGAAAAGATCCCTCAAGAGGGAACTCAGGGCCGCGCAGAGCGTGACGCTCAGCCAATACTAATATAACTAGGTTATATACATAACCTATCGTTATATATCGTATTTGCTTATCGCGTCCCGCTCTGAGCCTTATGAGATATGGGGAAGAGCGGACGCGAGACCCGACAGATGTACCCCCTGAGGACCCGTAAGCCCACATCAAGGGGTGCGGGGAGCCCTGTCACCCCATCCTTCCTAATGTCAACTCCACCTGAATGCGAACAAGAGGGAACTAGAACCCCTTGAACACACCGCACAGGCGGAACCACGTGTGACTCAACACACTGTGGCCCATACCCATACAGTCCTGCTACCCTTCCAAAGGACGGGAAGCAGGAAAGGCCACAGACCCCAGAACCGCCTGGGAGACAGAACCCCCGGTCATGTCCATGAGGTAAAACCTTACAAAGGGGCCCGGGGAGGACCATGAGGCTGCAGCACAGATGTCCTCCACCGAGGCCCCACCGAGGAGAGCGGCAGAGGCAGCCACCCCACGATTGGAGTGCGCCCTGACGCCCCCAGGGGGATCCTGCCCAGCCAACGTGTAGCAGAGGGCAATGCCCTCGCACAACCAATGGGACAGGCGCTGTTCGATAGTGCCTTACCGGCATGAGAACCACCGTGACAGACACAAAGCTGAACGGTGACCCCGAGGTCCTGAGTACGGCTGAGGCAATTCCCAAAGCACGGACCGGACATGACAGGTGTAGGCCCGCATCTAACTCACCACCGTGAGGAGGCGGATGAAAACGCCTGAACCACAATATCCCTGGAGCGGAAGAACTCCGGATATTTACAGGCACGAAGGCAGGATTAGGCCGCAGAGTGGCACCGCAATCGGAACGAAAGACAGGCACTCTGGGCGTACCGAGAGAGCACAAAGCACACCCACGCGTCAGCGGAGGTGACGGCCAGCAAGAACGCAGTCTTGAACGACAGCTGTTCCAACGGCGCCTGCTCCAGCGGCTCAAACGGGGCCAAGGACAACCGACCGAGGACCAGTTGAAGATCCCAAGTCGGAGCCCAGGAGCGTTGCACCGGCTTAACGCGTCGAGCGCCAAGCAGGAAACGCTTCACAAGAGTGTGGCTGAACAAGACATCCCCTCAAACCCCTCATGATAGGAGGATATAGCTGCTGCATATACCCTCACCGTCGAAGCCGACAGTCTATCAAGGAGAGACTGGAGGTAACTAAGGACAGCATCCAGGGGGCAGGAGACTGAGTCCCGGCCCCCCGCCTTACACCACACTTGGAACATACGTCATCTGCCCGCGTAAGCGCGACAGTGGAGGGAGCATGCGCATTCCGGATGGCAACACCATCAGGATCAAGAACCTGCGCCCCTCAACGTACCCGTCCCAACAACTGACCTAACAGATGTATGGGGAAGAATCCCTGGCGGCACGGCATCAGTCCCAGACCTGCCTGGCTATGTCCAGACGTAATCCTCACCCGTCAGGATGAGGACCGCCCCGCGACAGTACACCTGCACCCACATTCTCCCTGCCGGGGATGTGGGGAGCCCTCAGGCCGCGCAGATGGAGGATGCCCATAGCCAGCCGCCCGCCGCCTGGTGCAGACAGGGGGAGCGTACTCCTCCCTGTCTGTTGATACACGACACTGACGTCGTATCGTCCGTCCTGATGAACACCATTTGTGGACCAGAAGGACCGCTTTCAACACCAACACATTGAACGTAGCGCAGACCGGGCAGCATGGTTTGCCAGCTGCCCCCTACTGCGTTGGCCCGACGCGTCACCAGCGAGGGAGGCGTCCGTGAAAACGCGACGTGAGACAGCGCCGTAACCGTCCTAGGACGGAACCTCCTGAGCGTGTTGACAACACGCTCTGAGAAGGATGCCCATAGCCCTCCAACCGTTGACTGGGAAGAGGAGTACTCTACATCCAGTCTACAGCAACCCCAGGCAGGTAGAGACCTGCCTGGTACGAGACCTGACGATCCACCTTGACCGCGAAGGACCAGAACGTCATCAGGGCAGAACACTCCGTAACCCCTGGCGACGCAGAGGCCCCAGTGCGGCCTCCACGCACTTGGTGAAGATGCGGGGAGCCAGAGAAAACCGAACGGCAGCCTCTGGTACTCATACGCTAACCCTGCAAAGGAAGCGTAGGTAGCCCTAGGATGGAAGATCGGAGATGCGCATACGCATCCTACAGGTCTATGGAGGTGTTCATAGACCTGGTCTAACTACACACCCTCAAGACCCCTACGCTCTGCATCTTCTGGCCGCCTCAGACCTACTCCTATCCAAGCTCCCGGAGGGTCATCAAAGAGAAGCCGCCTATTCTCAGTCCTTGCCCCACAATGGTGGAATGAACTACCCATCCCAGTTAGGACAGCCGAATCCCGTCCAATCTTTCGCCGTCGACTAAAGACTCACTTCTTCAACCATTATCTGAAATGATTAAAAAAAAAAAAAAAAAAAAAATCTAACCCTGACTAACCTTACTGTCATGCACTTGTCCTAATAAACTAACCTACACTGTAACACGCAACACTTGATGAACATTGTTACTCAGCTGATAGAGTTGTACCCTTCTTGCTGTCTTGTCGTACAGAACTTGTAAGTCGCTTTGGATAAAAGCGTCAGCTAAATGACTAAATGTAAATGTAAATGTAAGGTGTAAGGACCCCATGGGTTCCTACACACCGTAGCCCTGCAGTGATATTACTACCACCCCAAATCACGCGTGCCTGCGACCACTGCCAATATTTCAGGAGTGGGAGGCACCAACATGATACCTGGCCTGGCGAAGGCGAGGCCGGGGAAGCCCGCACTGTGTGCCTCAAAAGGTTTCGAGCCCCCCTGCTGACAACACTTAAGTTGACAGACGTAACACCAGGCTCAACCAACACAGCTTATGGTGTGGGAGCCGCTTGACAGCACAACATTCTCACGGACAGACCCAGGCTCAGCCATCAACTGGGTGTCAGCCCCTGTCCCCATGAGAAGCGAAAGTGGGGCCGCCCGCGCTTCAACGAAGACACGCGGCCCACAGCCAAAGGAAACAATCAGAGCCCACTTTTTCCGCTGGTGTTGGGGAAGGGAGTGATCGGAGAGCGGGCTGCTCGCGGCAGGACGGTGACGGCTTGTTTGTTGAAGCTGAACCCATCCTACATGGCCGATCCCTCGGCCGCCAAGGCTGTCGGCCTTGTGGACACCTGTCGAATCAACGCCCAGGATACCTCCGGCGGGGGAAAACATGACCGCCTGTCGAGGGCCTCGTCATCGCCGCTGACGAGGCCGTGCTCTCTCTTCTTCTGGCTGTGCGGTGTGAGGCGGTGTGGGGCCTAGGACAATACCGCCCGCGCTCCAGCAGAAGACCAAAAACCCCTGCGGAGAGGGGAACCCTGAGCGGTTATAGCTTGCGGCTGGGTCAAAGCTAATAACGTCAACAACCTCGCGCGATGTGTCGACGTCGGCTGGCCGTCAAGGCCCCGCCACCAGACACATTTTTTTTTAATAGATTCCAATTCCATACCGTGGCGGTACAGGCTTTAGCAGCCCACCAGCCACTCGCCAGGCCGACCCACCCAAGGCGTCGGCCGGCCGGGGCACTGTTTCAATATGTCAAAAACAAAGAACTGATGTTAACACGGAGCACCAGTGGTGGTTGCAAACAGCAACCTCCACTGTGGTGTGCACCATGAAAGGGTTAAATGAATAAAAGAACTAAACCACAAAATACTGTAGAATGAGCAAACCCATGTACACAACGTTAAGGGGAGGCGGACCAGAGCGAACTAGTCCCGCCTTCATTCAAAATATTCACAACAGCACACCAGCCCTAGCTTAGCCCATTTACCAAAAAAGGTAAACAAAGCCCCCCCCGCACTACTCCCCCAGTATACCGATTGACCGTCAGTATGAAATGGTTGAGAGGAGAGAAAGCTGTAGCAAAGACAGACCTTCTCATAGCAGAGTGACAGAACGAAACAGTAGCCCCCTACACAGGGCCGCCTCAGGGGGTGGGGGGCCTCGCGTTTAAAACTCGCACAGGGCCTCACATTTCTCCCAGGCGGCCCTGCGATGTGGGACCCAGATCAACAACCGCCTGCGCACAGACACGCAACATGTTTACCATGTTGGCTGGACCCATAGCCCCACTACCCGACGCCAATGTGGATAGGAACTAGCCAGCTGAGCCATGACCCGCCGTTAAGTCCCATCCTGCAGTAGTATAGCTCTACTGCTACATCGCCGAGCTCACGCATCGGCCCCAGATGGGGACACCGTTCCACAGACCCCGCCGGAACACAAGGGTAGCGTATCTGGCTAGGCTACCTAGCCACGGCCTACCCTGTTGTTAACCCATTTACCCGTAAAAAGGTAAATAGGACTCAGCAAAAAAAACCACAACAGCTAACGACTGACCTTCATTGATGAACCGGGCAAGAGGAGGGAGAAGTGACAACATCTCACGGCGGAGACATTAGAACAGCGTAGCAGTTAGCATGTAGCAGTAGTGATAGCATGTGGCATTAGCGATAGCATGTAGCATAGCATTAGATGTTTAACAGCACGTCCAAGACCGTTTGGAAACCGTTCACTGCAGTGAAACGTTCACCAAACCATCCTGCCCCCGGCGCCAACACACAACATGGTTGTGTAACAAAACAAACCAGCATTACTAACACTAATACCCATGCCTGAAGACACAGGGCCTACCTGGGTACAAGCTGGCCCGACAGCCAATCTTGCACAGCTGAACCTTGATCTGCTGCGATCAGACGAGGAACATCAACATAGGCCCGTCGTGTCGCTGAAAACATGCTTCGAAGATGCCAGGGGCCAGCAACCTCCGGTAAGCTCCCAACATTATGAATCTTCTCTGATCTTTTTCATCCTGCTAGTTACGTACGGTGCACGCAGCTGATACGATGGAACGAAAATAGAGGAAGGGTGTTTGGTGACCAGAGTCATGGTTATATAGGCTACGCCTCCATAGGGGCGGGGGCCCCTTCAGGTGTGGGTGCATTTAGTTGTTTGTTGGGATACAATAGGTATCATAGGAAATAGGAGGTATCTCATAAGGCTCAGAGCGGGACGCGATAAGCAAATACGATATATAACTGACTACTCTATTGTACCCATTCTGCAATCTGTTAAATAAAGTTTTCATTCATTCATTCTACAGAAAAAAGTGAATGCGATTTTGTGTTTTTCCTCAATATCTCTGCAATGCCTGCGAGTTACCAGTAACTGTATTTGTCATACCATGACAATTCACGACAACTTTTAAAACAGATCAATTTATATTTATAAATCGCATTCAGGAAATTGGGCGTCAGTGAATGAATGAATGAATGAATGAATGAATGAATGAATGAATGAAAACTTTATTTAACAGATTGCAGAATGGGTACAATACAGTACGGCTCAATACATACAATTGTTAAGGGGATGCAGACCTGAGAAAGACGTTTGTCTTGTTTCCATCAGGGTCCCCCATTTTCAATTCATATAGACATTTATGACATACACAACATACATGACATTTATGGCATAGGGACATATAGGTATTTAGTACTGATACATTTGTGACATAACGGTATTCAAATATACAGTACTGTTACCCCTAGATCCTGACAGAGTATATACATATGATGGGGAGGGGACTGTACATTAGGAGGGGGTGGGAGGGAAATATACATACGGCGGGGAGGGAATATATACATGCGGTGGTGAGGAGACTGTCTATTAGGAGGTGGTGGGGGTTTTGGGCATTTACGGTGGCCAGTTTCGAATTGCAGCCTCCCGTAGGTGCTCTTTAAGAGCGGTTTTGAATGTGGGCAGGGATTCACATTCCTTTACAGCTTTGGGTAGGGCGTTCCACATTGTTGTGGCATAATTGCGAAACGTGTTTAGTCCCTTGTTTGAGCCGAATCTGGGTTTAACATGATTTGTTGAGCTTCCTCTGGTGTAGTGGTTGTGGTATTCACTGACCTTTGGGAAGTATTTTGACATGTACATGGGCACCCCGGTCGTATAGTGTATCTTGTAGACCAGGCCCATTGCAAGTTGCTGTACTCTGTCGTCTACTCTAAGCCATCCTAGGTTGGCAAAGTGGGCAGGGGTGAGGTGGGTTCTGGGGTTCAGGTCAAGTAGTAGTCTGACCAGTTTGTTTTGTGATGTTTGTAATTTTGTTTTAAGCGCCTTTGAGGTGCTTTGGTACCATGAGGTGCACGCATAGTCATAGTACCCTTGAATGAGTGCTCCTGCCAGAGTCTTCAGTGCATGCTCTCCGTGGAGGAATGGGAGGAGGGGACAGGCGAGGCGCAGAGCAAACGGCTGTTCACCAACACAAAACATTTACACATTCCTGCATCACATACAGTAACTTTGTATTGTTTTATCCACAGAAGATTTGCAAACCCTTTGTTCCAGAGACAAAAGCCACAGAGTGGGCAATCAAGAGACACTGGCTAAGTTGATTTGACACCCTCGGTGCATCAGTCTCTCCCCTGAGCTCTGAGCTTACGGGTCGCTGTTCTTATTCTTCTTCGGGTCGCAACCATCTCCCGGTCTGACTTCCTGTGATAACGTTCTAATCTACACTGCTGCCACCTGTCGTCACGGAGGGGAATTGCAGCCATTTTGTAAAAATTAATAAGTACAAAATACGTGCCAATACGTGAACCGTGAACAGGGCGTGAAGAAGGTTGAAAAAACAGGAGAATCCCGGGAAAAACGGTAGGGTTGACAGCTATGGAGAGTGGTGCGCTCAGCTGAGCGTACTATGGGTATTGCACTACCACCCCTACAGGTCTTATATACAGATCCAGCACTGAAAAGTCAAACCTGTACTGCTCCTCTACCACTCCTCCACCACTCCACGGGCCAAACAGATTTTGTGACTCCTATTGTCCTGGATCGGGCCAGATTTCACACCTCCACTGTCACAGGCTGGGGAGACTTTTTCATTTTACATTTTTATTCGTCCCAAACGCCCCAGCTCCATCCGATTCCTTAGCTTTTTTCACTGTTTACTTATCATGCATTGCAACACTAATATATGGGCAGTACCCCAAGTCAGACTGCCCCGAACCCACTTATAAAAAATTATCTTGGTGGTCTGAGGGCAGTAGCCCCCCACCCCCTCCCTGGGGAGCACTTAAGTTAAGTACCATTCCTTTGTTCTTTTTGGGAGCCCCCAAAGTCACCCCCGAAATATAACACCTGAGTGCTAGTTCTAAAGTGGTAGAAGGGTGGCAGAAGCACAGCAGAAGGGAACTGATTTTTCAGTGCTGGATCTGTAACAAGAGGTGCAAATCCAGAGCCTGCAGAATAATGAAAGACCCTCACCATCCCAACAACAGCCTGTTCAAGCTGCTGCGGTCAGGCAAACGCCTGTGAACACCAGCAACTAGGACAGAGAGACTTCGGCTCAGCTTCTTCCCCCAGGCCATCAGAGTCTTGAACACTGAACTCTCCACACACAAGCACACATGAGCACACACACACTGTATACGCTCACTTTAGCATGAACACACCCAGGTAGCCAACATAATCGGGCCGATTCCGGCTACTGGTCGGCACACTCGGCTCAGTCCCGGCACGGCACGCCAAAGATTAGCCAGCTCTGGCCCGGTAATGGTTGCCGGGACAGAGCCGACTCCGGCTCGCCAAAGATTAGCCGGCTCTCGCCCAGTAATGGTTGCCAGGCCAGAGCCGACTCCAGCTCGCCAAAGATTAGCCGGCTCTGTCCCGGTAATGGTTGCCGGGCCAGAGCCGACTCCGGCTCGCCAAAGATTAGCCGGCTCTGGCCCGGTAATGGTTGATTATTATGATCATTATTATTATTGTATACCCAGGGCCGCCTGGGAGAAATGCGAGGCCCTGTGCGAGATTAAACATTGTTATTAACAAAACATTCGGGAGGGGAAGGAAGGAAGAGTGGGGTAATGTCATGACATCTCTTACCTGCACCAAGGAACGCAGGGCGAAAGGCCGCAACACAGGTCTCCACATTGACAAAAGGCCTCTCGCTGGCGGGACAAAAAGAAGCTATGGCCGGAGCCTTGTCATGGTGCAGGCCCGACTACATCTTCTGTCAAAGATGATGTCGTAGTCAGAGTGCCAGAACCCCCTGCTATTCTCACGGCTAATGTCAATGGTCGTAGCACAAGCTAACAGCTAACTCTAGGCTAACTGATAGCATCAAACTAACGTTCCCAGCCGAGCGCAGCCGGCAGCTAACGTCGTAGCTAAACAGCTAACTGGCTAACAGTTAGCTCAACCCGGCTATTGCTAACCATTAGCTAATGCAGAAGCAAGCTATGCGGCTACCACTGAAAAACTGTACAACGTGAGAAAAGCAATACAGGTGCTGACACCAGGCCACACACGGTTAGCTACTAGTACTACAACAGCTAGTCGGCCAGTTTGGCTCCAGAGAGAGAGAGAGAGAGAGAGAGAGAGAGAGAGAGATATCCACGGTGGGAATAGAATAGAGTGCATTAAAAACTCACCAAACGTCCAAGAGGATGGAGACAACCGCATGGAGTTGACGAAGTTCATCTGCCGAACGACCATCCTCTTCATCTTGGCATAACAATGCTGCACGCGCTGTCTCTAGGTTAGCTAACGCTAGTTAGCCTTTAGCTAAGCTAGCTACTAGCCGACATCATCATGGCTATATCCCGACTGAACCACACTTAATATTATAACGTAGCTAAAGCTAACTACCTGTCCCTGTCTTTAGCCGGGATGGCTAGCCTGACTGAACTGTCTAACATGCAACAACTTTCATCTTCAGTCCATCTGCCGAACGATGTCCTCTTCATCTTGGCTGGCATAACCTCCAATGCTGCACGCGCGAAATAGTCAGACGCTAGTGATGGGTCGGTCATGAGCGCCTCGTTCATAAGAGCCGATTCATTGCCGTGAGCGTGAGTCGAATCGCTCACGTCTGGCAATGAGTCGGTTCAAAAAATAAAAATAAATAAATAAATAAATAAAAAAAAGAATAAATCATTTTTATTTTATTTTTTTTGTGCGAGGCCCCCCTTCCCGCGAGGCCCTGTGCGACCGCACTGCTCGCACACCCCCTGAGGCGGCCCTGTGTACACGCATGGAAAAAAGACATTTCCAGACTCTGACACGGCCAAAATGTTTAGTAGCCTTATATTTGGTTCATGGTGCCTCAAAATGTTTTTGGTTTGATTTATGTATATATAATGAATGTCATGTAATGTACGTACAAATCCAAAACTGCATAGTGCACTTTAAAAATTATTAGATTAGTATCTTTGTGAGGTTACCGATTTATTATTTACATTGAAAAGATACAGAGATAATTTGTTAAAGCTGGATTTTCTACAGAAGAGGTATTATTTGATGGAGTGTGCTGGACGAACTTCCAACTTTAACTTTGACTGAATGTCATTCCAGGACTTTGAGGCTGCATAAGAGAATGCTGTCCTGCCGAGTCCTGTACTAGTCTGTGGAACTTTAAATGTGATCAAGTTACTAGATCGTGTTTGATGGGCTGGTCCAGCCCAACAGGGCAGCTATACCGTGGTGTTACGATGGCACCAGGTAAGAGTGTAGAGTTCCAATAGTGGTTGGCAATAAGGAGACGGAGAGTAGGTTCGTTCTTCACAATTCGGGTATCCTCTTTATTAGGAACAACCGTAGAGCAGTTTAGGTAAATAGGAGTACTGATCAACAGAGAACAAAAGGATAGAATGCTAGTTACTGCAGCACTTGTCTCTTGGTACCGCCGCGTACTGATTCTGGAGATTGTGTGAAGAGCCGACGAGGAACAGAGAAGACAGGAGTTATTTGAGGGCAACATACCAGACATTCCACACGTTCCACAGAGTGACAGCCAATACCAGGTGACAACCAATAATACAATCAAGGGAGAGAAAAGTGACAGGTGACAGGATGGTAGCCGGGATCTCAGGTCAACCAGACCCGAGAACCCAGAACGTTACAGTACCTCCCCCCGACAAACGGCAACCGACGTTCACCTAGGGGCCTCGGGATGCAGCCGCCAGAAATCAACGATCAGGCTGGGATCCAAAATATCCCTTTGAGGCACCCAAGAACGCTCTTCTACCCCGTACCCCTCCCAATCCACCAAAAACTGAAACCCCCTACCCCTCCGTCTACAACCCAGGATCCTCCGCACCGTATAGGCAGGCTGACCCCCGATCAACCGAGGCGGAGGAACCTTGGGCAAAGGCGGGGACAAGGGCGATGAGAGGAACGGCTTCAACAGGGACACATGAAACGTCGGATGAACCCTCATCAAACTCGGAAGCTGCAACCTGTAAGCCACAGGGTTCACCCGACGAACCACTCTAAAGGGTCCTATGACGCGAGGAGCCAGCTACAACAACAGTGTGTTGTTGTAGCCACCGGGTAAATCACGATTTTTTTATTTGTTTGTCATGACAAACCAATTACATAATCCAACATATGTGTAAAGGCACAACATATTCCAGTTAACGGTATATTTTTTTAATGATTTGTTACGGCGTAGTCGTTCTATATGAATTGAAAATGGGGGACCCTGATGTAAACAAGACAAACGTCTTTCTCAGGTCTGCATCCCCTTAACAATTGTGTGTATTGAGCCGTACTGTATTGTACCCATTCTGCAATCTGTTAAATAAAGTTTTCATTCATTCATTCATTCATTCATTCATTCATTCATTCATTCATTCATTCATTCATTCATTCATTCATTCATTCATTCATTCATTCATTCATCCATTCAGTCAATACTTCCATGCGTATAAATTGAGGAAGCGAGCGAGTCCGCGGCCAGGTCGAAAAGTACTTAGCGGAAACAAATCTAATCTACGAATTCCAATCTGGCTTCAGAACATCCCACTCCACTGACACATGCCTTCTCTATTTGAATGACCACATCAAACAAGAGGTGGACGCAGGCAAATACTGCGGCATGGTCATGCTGGACCTACAAAAGGCCTTTGACACGGTCAATCACTCCATTCTGATTGACAAGCTAAAAGCAATTGGTTTTGATAGTCTATCAGTGAGCTGGATGCAATCCTACCTTGAGGGGAGGGAACAGATGGTGGAGGTAAACGGTACCCTATCCCCCCCCCTCACAGTGAGCTGTGGTGTTCCACAAGGAAGCATACTAGGACCGCTACTGTTCCTAATTTATGCAAATGACATGTCGTCAGCTTGTGACTGCAACTTGTTCCTGTTTGCGGACGACTCAGCCCTGCTGGTCTCTGACAAGAACAAGTTACAGGTTGAAAAAACCCTCAGCTCGGAACTAGGCAGAATCTGCATATGGCTCGCTGATAACAAACTATCATTACACATGGGCAAAACAGAGTCCATTCTCTTCGGTTCAAATAACAAACTCAGCAAGACCGACGGCTTCTCAGTTACAGTGGGTGACAATATTGTCACAAGGAAAGATGAAATTACCTACCTGGGTTCCATCCTAGAGGCTAATCTCTCCTGTGACAAAATGGCATCCAATGTAATAAAAAAAGTCAACCAACAAACTTGATTCTTGTACCGGATCTCCTCTCTGGTAAACAAGAATACCCTGAAGACTCTGGCAGGAGCACTCATTCAGGGGTACTACGACTATGCTTGCACCTCATGGTACCAAAGCACCTCAAAGGCGCTAAAAACTAAATTACAAACATCTCAAAACAAACTGGTCAGACTACTGCTTGACCTTACTCCTAGAACCCACCTCACCCCTGCCCACTTTGACAACCTAGGATGGCTTAGAGTAGACGACAGAGTACAGCAACTTGCAATGGGCCTGGTCTACAAGATACACTACACGACCAAGGTACCCATGTACATGTCAAAATACTTCCCAAAGGTCAGTGAATACCACGATCACAACACCAGAGGGAGCTCCACAAATCATGTTAAACCCAGATTCGGCTCAAATAAGGGACTAAACACGTTTCGCAATTATGCCACATCAATGTGGAACGCCCTACCCAAAGCTGTAAAGGAATGTGGATCACTACCCACTTTCAAAACCTCTCTCAAGGGACACCTACGGGAGACTGCAATTCAACACTGGCCCCTGTAAATATCCTAACCCAACCCCCTCCAATGTACAGTCATTTACCTAGTATGGTTTTGTCAATAGTCCAATGTACAATTTTGTTTGTTTGTACAGTGTCTCCCCCCCCCCCCCTCAATGTACAGTTTTGCTTGTTTATACAGTGTGCCCCCCCCCCCAACCACCTCCAATGTACAGTTTCTACGTCAAATGTATATACTCCCTTTTCTTGACTCCTTCTGTATCACAAACAGTACTGTATTTGCAAATCTGGTATGTCATAAATGTATAGATGTAGCAGTACTGACTATCTGTATGTCATGTATGTCATATATGTCCTGATGAATTGAAAATGGGGGACCCTGATGTAAACAAGACGAAAGTCTTTCTCTGGTCTGCATCCCCTTAACAATTGTGTGTATTGAGCTGTACTGTATTGTACCCATTCTGCAATCTGTTAATAAAGTTTTCAATCAATCAATTAATCAATCAATCTGTTGCTGATGACACGTTATCTATTGTATTGCAGATTCTGTGCAGTTAGCTACTGAAAACTTGCAGCTCTCTTTTATCACTTTGCAAGATGCCCTACATCAACGTAACTCAATCAGCGCCAGAGATCGCTGTGTACCGTGTGGTAAGAAGGCCACCGCTTTAAATAATAGGGATAGATGGCGGGGTTTGCAGGGCTCAAACTATGTTAAATATCAGACATTACACACATACGCTCGGGTCGCGGTGAATGGATTCTTGGATCAACGCAAGATTGATATCATATAGCCCTTACCTTGACTAGGATGTACTCCAAAAAGAATATTCCAATTATCTGATCGCCATTCCAAGTTTTGATGTCGATCGTGTTGCCAACATAATCCACCAAAGAACATGTACCCGGAGTGCTTGATTCTCCTCAATCCATGTGTTATAAACGCTTGTCCTGCCCGACGAGGAAAACCCGACCCGGACTTTTTAGATCGACGCACAGACCAAGCCAGAGAGTTTCAAAGGATGTGCAATACCGGCCGCAAGGCGGCAGGCGGCGGTATTGGATGTTTGCGATCTCAGACTCATTCCCAATGATAACACAGGCTCCCTCGATGGATTATGAATGGGAATATCCAATAAAATAAATAACTATAGAAAACCCGACTTTTCTCGGGTTTGGCGCTCAAGCGTCGGCGAGTTAACCCGACTTTATTCGTGAGTGGCGTCCAATGAGTTAAGCTTGTTCTCAACTCCTTTTTTTTTTATCCTCTTTTTCTCCACCTGATTTTCTGTGTTTTTTCCTCCCTTCCCAATTTAGTCGTTATGCCAATTCCCCCCTCCCCTACCTGGTCATTGTGCGCATGTGCCCCCTACTGGTCGGTCAAGGGAGCCCTGAGGGCGTGTATCCTTTCCGCAACAGAATTCAGTTTCCGGGTTCCTCTGATTGGCCGCGACCCCCACGTGACCCGCCCCCCTATCCACCGTTCTGGTGAGTGTTATGTCATTGTATACAAGTTCAGGTGATAGCTGCTTAGCTTACGATTAGCCAGTCAGCTGTTAGCTGCTGCGTTAGCCTGCTGGGATCGCTGCATGGCCTACTTAGGTTGGGCCTACTGTTAGCCAGTCAGCTGTTAGCTGCGGCGCTAGCATGTCGTGATCACTAGGTAACGTTAGCTTGCTGCTATAGGCCAAGGCCTGGCGCGGGGTAGCTTCAGCTCCTCGCGCGCCGCCGCGAGCTCGCTTCTGGTTGCGTGCGCCGTTAGCTCGGCGTCTCACGAGCAGGGGCAGTAGCGCCCGAACGGTTGGAGCGGCCGTTAGCTTAATGCTACTCTGTTGAATGTGCTTTGATTATAACATGTTTTTAAACACTCTGGACTACGACGTCGTCTTTGACAGGAGATGTTCGTCGACCCTGCCCTGAGCCAGGACGGCAAGGTTGCGTCAACAAAGAGGACTGTAGTGCGGGTTGGAGCGGCGACGCTGCCCAGTTCGAACAACACAGGAGCGGCTGTGTTCCTACGGTGTCTGTGACTGCACTTCGCTGATCTACGTTCCGGGTAGGACAAGGTTTGACCAGACCTTATAACACGTCTTCTGGTTTTACCTTTCTAAATGTTTTGTGAATAACGATGTTTTCCCAAAACGTGTGTTGCTGCAATGCATTTAGGATACGACGCGAGTTATGTGTGAACTGTCTTTGTCACTGGCAGTTAGCTTCTCCGTGCAAATCGGGTTGTTACAGAAAATGATCTGGTTGTTGTGTGAGAAACATCATGTGTGTTTATATGTACCGTGTACTCACAACTAAGGTAACTAACCTATGAAGCTATGCTTAGTGACAAGTGAGTAAAAGAATGTTCTTTTCTCAGCCTGTGATGACAATCAACAGTGTTCACATATTAACAGGTTTTCCTGTTTTAACTGGCCGTATTAAGGGTAAAATAAGAGGATTGTGTTTTCCCCCGGTTCCCTGGGGACTTTTTCATCCTCTTATCAGACATGTTGCACTACATTGTGTCTTTTGTGTGGTAGGGATGCGATGTAACCCTTAGCTTGATTGCTGAGGTTGTGCTAAAACTGCTGGAGAAACTTTATTTTCCTGAAAGAAAAGATTGTTTGGTCGCTGTCGTGTGTGCTTAGCAAGGCCTGTGGCCGATACTAATCGAGAATTATGTATTCTCTCATTATGAAAAACGGCGTTCCTCTGTAGAGTGTTTTTGCCATTTTTTGTAGGTGATGATGGGTTGTGTGTGTCATGTGACCTACAACTGGGTTGGACTGGCCACAGAAGCACATGTGTATGTTGGACCGGGGCTCTTAGAGCCCTCTCTATTCTGTGTTTTTTCCTTAGTAAAAATCAGATAGCAGGTTAGCTCATGCGCTGTGTTGAGCTGTCAAACGCTTCATAGAGCTGACTATGACTGTGTCATATTCTCTTTTTGTCATTACATCGTATCATGGGTGTGGGGTCGTAAAGGGGTGAACTGGTAACCTTTCCTCTCCTCCTTGTTTCTGTCGGTCAGGGGTACACCCCCTGTCCTTCAAGGTTCCCGTCACGTGGCGGTTCGGCACGTTACGGGGGGGGGGGAGTTTTCTGGTCCCACGGCCTGGTATATTGGGCGTGTGCACCGCAGGAATTCCCCCGCCATAGAGTACGTCACTGTGCGCGTCTCTGTTGGTAGGACTTCCGTGTGCTGTTCAGGTCCATGTGATGGATCTGTTTCAGGGGGGTGGTCAGGGCTCCTCCTCACCAAGCGCCTATTCGGGCCTTCTGTGAGTTCGGACTCCTTCTTCCATGTGAGGGAGCCTCCATCAGAGTACAGAGCCTTCCTCCTCAGATTGTCAAAGTGAGTGGACCCTCTAGAAGGTGTCCTATTCTATTGTATATGTATTCGATTCAATTCGATTATTGAGTGTGTATGGGTTCAGTGCCTCTTCCCCGGAGAGCCCTAAAACCAATTTTTTACATGGCTCAAGGTGCAATATATTCTTTTCAATCTGTACAGCTCGCGTGGGAAGTCTCTCTGGGGATCCCCGTCTCCTTCCTATGGGAGGGTGGTGGGATGTAAAAATGTGAACAATTTTTACCCCCGGCTGTGTAGACTGGGATACATACTGTTGATGCTTCCTTCTTTTCTATTCAAAAAGTGTTGGAGTTAGGAAGTGTCACACCCCTCTTGTCGTTCCCTGGGCGCCTTGGGGATTCAATGACAGGTCTAAATAGCCTGTTCATTGATGGGGGTGTGTCCCGACGCACGTATAGTGCTAGCTCGCTGTAAACAGGCGACTGACTGGCACGCCTTGGTTGCTTGTGGTTAAAACGGCGTTTTTATAAAGCAACTGAGATGGGGGTTTTTCCTCTTCCGACGACCAAATCCCACGACCTGGGTTGGTTTTCTACGGATTCTCGTTCATGTCTGGGGGATGATGACGGAATGGATCTGAACATATGTAGAGGGGTCTCACGCCCTTGGGGTGGGCCACCAGGCGCGGTTCGCCCGAACGTCTGGGTGGCGCCTTCTTTTCATGTTAAGATCGACACGCATATCTGTCCTTTCTCCTGGAGTAGGCATGTCGGCGTGGTTAGGGCACGGGACTGGTTCTGGTCACGCTGGTCCGGATCAGTTGAACCCGTTGTCCGCCGGGGATGCAGATCTGCTGTTCTGGTACGCTGAGGGACTTGGGCTTTTTTCAGGGGGAAAAATGCCAGGTCGGTCCGGGTGTCACAGGGTTAAGCGCTATGGAGACCCTGGTTGGGTACGTTTTTACTCAGCACTGTCGTAATGGCTTACGGCCATGCCATTCTGTACACGCTCGATCTCGTCGGATCTCGGCCGCTACACAGGTTGGTCCTGGTTAGTACTTGGTTGGGAGACCGCCTGGGAATACCAAGTACGGTGTGCTTAGGGGCTGGTTCTCCATTCTTTTTCGCTCCTCTCTCACGCATGGCGAAGAGGGGCCTGTGAGGGTGGTTTTTGACCTCCTCTGGTGACCCTGTGCTTCCCGTACCGCCAGGCCCGGTCCGAAGTAATGTTTCGTCGACCCGTAGGCCTGGGTTAACCCTTTTTTGGAAACTGAAACACTTGTACTGCGGTATAGCCGGTGTATACCCGCAGGTGTGTTTTGGAGTTTTTTCTTGAGGGGTTATAGGAACAACCACCGCATTGGGTAACACCAAGGTGGTTGATTCCCTGGTGTGTTGGAGCAGTGTCAACTCCCGGGTTCACCGTTTGAGGGTGCCCCTGCACGTTCATGACGTCTGCCAATCGTGTCAGCCTTCTCTGCCTCTACCCCTCTGGGTGGGGTTTTTTAAATTGAGGCTTGGTCATGCAACACCGCCAGCTTCCGCTCCTTCCGCCGGGGCGGCTGTGTTCAGCTGTCCCCTCTGGCGCCTGTCTCGTCCGCAGTCTCCAGGCTAGGGTTAATAGCCTGTTGCCTGGTTTTTCCCCGGTGCGCTGCCTGCTTCCGTTGGTTAACCTTTTTTGTGTGCTTACGGCCATGCTGACTGCCTGTTGCAGGGTCAGTGTACCAGGCGGTGTACTATTGGGGGGACGGGGCCCGCTCGGCTGAGGGGCCTTTGTCCGAACACGCTGGCGATGTGGGGGGCGGGGCACTACGTGCCCACCTGGTGGGGTCTTGATGCTGGCATCATGGACTTCTCCGGGCCCCCATTCCAGGGAGTCCAGTCCTTTTGGTGGGTCTGGGTCTTCCTTCGCGCTCCGCTGCTACGGCCTTGCCACGGGGTTGGGTTTGCCCTTGACCCCGTGATTCTGGGGGCAGTAACGAGGTTGTTCCTCCGTTCGTTCCCGGGTGGCATGCGGGTTGTGCGTGTGTGTAGTCGTGGGGTCAAGCCACGGTCTGCTCACCCTGTGCGTTGAGTTGCTTGAGTGCCTCTTCGCACGGTCGGGTCCGTCGCCCTTCCGTGAAGCCCCTAATAGGGGGGGTGCCCTCCATTAGGGTGGGTCGGGGGGGCTCGGCCCTCCCTGTTCTGATGGTTGTGGGGGGCTGTCAGCGGGGTGTATTTGTCGGCCGTTGGCTCTCGCTCGGCCTCCCTTGTGCAGAGAGCGATGCCGAGCGAGAGCGAATACGAAACAGAACGTTAGGTTATGACTATAACCAAGTTCTGTTAGTATAGCGACGCTCTGCATCCGACGCCACTGCAGCCTTTGACCTCGCCTTGTGGCGAAAGCTTGGGAAGGAGGCGAGTGGGTGGCCCCACCCCTGCTTATATGGGTAAGCTGATAGGGGTGTGGTCAGACGAATATTGGGATTAAAGGTACATTTGTGGTCTTTATTCAGTGCGCGTGCACATATGCGAGATAGTGCAGAGAGCGATGCTGAGCGTCGCTATACTAACAGAACTTGGTTATAGTCATAACCTAACGTTATCAAATCAAATCAAATGTATTTGTAAGGCCCAACAACACATGTTAATGTCCCCATTGGCCGGACATGTCTTCTTTAAACAAGTCAAGAAGAAACATCACAATAAGTCAAGAACAAAACAAAAACCCCATAAAGTCCAAAAAATGTAAAATAATTGCAAAATAAATGCACTCCCAGACATACCCCACGCGAAGGTAAGGAAAAACTCACTAAAACCTAGCAATAGGAAAAAATGCACCACAGGCAATTTCAAGGGGGGATCTCCCTTCTTGTCGGTGATAGTAGTGTTGCAATAAAACAGGTGAACATTTGGTAAGCATGCACTCATATGTGTAGTGAAACACAGATAGGTGCATGCGATAGCAACTGAACATTTTGAAAGATTAAAGATAGAGCTGATAGCGGATCTATTTGAGGCAAAGGGGCGGCGCAGAGAGGGTCGCATCCTCCCGGTCATCATCACGGGACGTCCAACACTCCGGTCATCACTCCGAGACAGCCACTCACAGGGAGACGGGACAGGCGTTAGACAGTTTGCGTGATTGTGATGGGCGGACATAGCAATAGATACAAGTGGTAAGCATATATGTGAATAGAATAGATATAGTAAGCATATTATGTGAATAGAATAAAAGTACTTAACCCAGCAATGAACTCCACGTCTAAACCAAGTTGACAGACCACGGACAGAAAACGGTAAGAAGCTGATCCATGGCCTCGGTCACTGCAATCTTGGCCAAGACCCAGAGACATCCACCGGGGACGGGGGTTAGAGAGTTCCCATCTTTGTAGTGGGCGGAGATGGAGCAATAAATACATGTAGTGAGCATATACATACATGGTGACAGTAGAATCATCGTATATAAGAAAATTGTGAAATTGAGTAATAGATAGAACTACTGCAAGCGTATGGATACAGGATGAGATAGATACAAGACAATAGCTCAGGGCCGTATGCCCCGGTTATCTAAATTAACTCTCTCACCGCCCTTATGTAGTGGGAGTACGCTAGCGACTAGCCGATTTCAGAGGCAACAGAGATATTAAATATGTAAGTCAAATGCTCAGTAAGAACTGGAGCAGCCAGTTTGATCAAGTAAGCCCCTCAGGTCATCTTCACCAGTGGAGCACTTATTGTCTAATGCTACTAGTGCTTGATACACCTCATCAAGTGTAAATGGGATGAGAGAAATGTGAATGAGGAGACATTTGACCCTGACTATCAGTCGCAGCAGCTGAAAGAGACCCAGTTATATTTCAGCGAAATGCTGGTTAAATAACTGACAGATGTCATTCAGCTCCCACTCATCAATGCAGTACACCCACAGCTAAGCTAGTAGGCTACAAGCTCCCACTCATCCATGCAGCACACCCACAGCTAAGCTAGTAGGCTACAGCTCTCACTCATCCATGCAGTACACCTAGGGTGACCCGATTTTGATTTCCAAAAAAGAGGACATGCTGCCCCCAGCCTCGAGATACTTAATGATACTCAAAGTTTACTCAAAGATGCATTATTGTTTTAATATATTTAACGTATGCCTCCTCTGTATGGATATACAATTATTATTTAGATTATTTTACTGTATATAACACAATAATATCTCTCTATAACCAAAGACACACCAAACCAAAGTTACTCAACAATCAACATGATGTATTTTGCCTATTATCTCTGACAAATCTCAATGGCACAAGAATAACTTAAAAATCAACCTGTAACAAAATAATAGCTCTCTTTTCAAGTCTTACTGGACAAAAATAAATAACAAAATATATGAAATAATAGAAAAATCAGAAAATAGAAAATCCAGCTTTAACAAATAATCTCTTTGTATATTGTAAACATCTGTATCATCCTCTCAATGCCTGGGAACAATGCAAAGAAAGCATCCTTCTGTATTCAATGTCAACTAAATCACAGTACTCCTTCAGGCTCTCAGTGCGCACAGTGTAAATGTGGAAGTACTGGTAGATTTTGAACATGATATTCTCAAGGTCAACATCTATTGTGTCTGCCCCATGATGAACACAATTATTCAATATGTGTGCTGGGCAACACACAACGATCAGAGTGTTGTTCTGCAGCAACCTCTTCAAATTTGCAAACACATTCGTTCCCCCTTCATCACGTCGGATTCCTCCAATGTGTGTGTTGCAATTGTCGCGACTCGCCAGTAAATGCAATGCATTTTTCAGACAAATGGTTTTTTGCCAATGTTTCAATGAGATATTGTGCAATGGTTTCTGCTGTCTCATTTGTTGTGTCTTTAACCTCGATTAATTTTGTTTTCATGCCACCCCTCTTCCAGTCAAAGTACTGGATTTATGATTGGGAATATCTTCACTGCTCCGTGGTAGAAACACCACAGTACTGGATTTGAGTGCTTCATGTGCGACATCAATCGAGTGGGGCGCTATTGACAATGACTTCGGTTTTAGTGTGCGCACTACTGAACTTTTTGGCAGTGTCAGAGTCTGGAAATGCCTTTTTTAGCAAGGCACTTGTGAAATCCATAGATCGGTAGCTGTTGTGATGTTTCACAGTATGAAATGCAAACGCAACGCACCCTCCGCTGCATTTACAGCATTCTCTGTTTTCCCGGGTTTAACAAAGAAGTCTGTCAACTTTGCAGACAAACTCTCACCTTGCACAGCTTTTCTATGTTTGTCTGTGTCCATGTGCGCTGGACAGTGGACACACACGTATGTGCAAGCTTTGCACACGGTGCACTCCGCCTCCCATTTCTTCTGACCGGGTCGGTACATTTGGAATTTCTTCTGCAGTTCATCTGTAAAAGTACATTTGCGCTTTGGCATTGTGAATGTGAGCTGCGCTCCGCTATGTCCCCTTCCTGTTTGTGTGTGAGCGTAGTTGTAGAGCCGCCCACAAAGCTTCTCAGGGATTACGTCACACACGCAACAGAGTACCGTAGTATTCTGTGCAATGCGGCAGTCAATTTAAGTACATGCAAACGGCCCGTGAAACCCGGACATTTTCATGAATTTATAAACCCCCCCCGGACAGCCCGGACAGGGCGTGAAAAGAGGACATTTCCGGGCAAAAGAGGACGTTTGGTCACCCTAAGTACACCCACAGCTAAGCTAGTAGGCTACAGCTCCCACTCATCCATGCAGTACAC
Source organism: Notolepis coatsorum (assembly GCF_963971535.1). Taxonomy (NCBI): domain Eukaryota; kingdom Metazoa; phylum Chordata; class Actinopteri; order Aulopiformes; family Paralepididae; genus Notolepis; species Notolepis coatsorum. The sequence goes on along the minus strand of NC_140180.1, from coordinate 108,016,246 downwards.
CCACAGCTAAGCTAGTAGGCTACAAGCTCCCACTCATCCATGCAGCACACCTACCAAAGGACCTAGCATGTCCTATATGCTCTGTAAATAACTATGGACAGATACCGAGATGTCCCACCATGTTACCTGTTACCTGTTTATTGCACAATGTTGTTTTTTATTGGATTCTATTATATGTTGTACCCAGGGCCGCCTGGGAGAAATGCGAGGCCCTGTGCGAGATTTAAACGTGAGCCCCCCCCCCCCCCCCCCCCCCTCTAAAAAGTAAAAAAAAAATATATATATATATATATGTATAATTTTTTTTTTTTTCATACAGTCAACATATTCTTAAATAATAGCGCTGCCCGAGGCTGGGCATGATACAGTCAACATCAAGAGAGAGAGCGTGAGAGAGCTCCCGTTCTACAGTCAATATACAGTGTTATCGCTGCACAGACCCGGCAATGCCCCTGACCCTCCACCAGAGCAAGGCCAGAGAGAGAGAGAGAGAGAGAGACACATTGGAAAGAAACAACCCAAAACCAGAGCAAATTGAAATGCTATTTGGCCCTAAACAGAGAGTACACAGTGGCAGAATACCTGAGCACTGTACAGACTCAGCGAGCACAGCCTAGCCATCGAGAAAGGCCGCCATAGGCAGACCTGGCTCCCAAGCGAAGACAGACCCACTGCACACAAGATGAGGTGGAAACCGAGCTCCACTTCTTAACAACCTGCCCACTATACCAAGACATACTTCCCACAAATTGCAAACACCCAAAGAGACTTTGAAAACATCGACAATAACTCAAAACTCCCATACCTACTGGGAGAAATACAAGAATGTGAAATAAAGCCCATTTGAATTAAAGAGAGAGAGATATATAGAGCATGTCTGTGTGTGTTAGAAAGAGAGAGATAGAGAGAGATCATGTCTGTTTGTGTGTGTGTGTTAGAGAGAGAGCATGTATATGTGTGTTAGAAAGAGAGAGAAATATAGAGAGAGAGAGCATGTCATTTTGTGTGTTAGAGAGAGATATAGAGCATGTCTGTGTGTGTTAGAAAGAGAGAGAGAGAGCATGTGTGTTTGTGTGTTAGAGAGAGAGAGCATGTCTGTGTGTGTGTGTGTTAGAGAGAGAGCATGTATGAGAGAGATAAGCAAAGATGAGCCCCTAAAGGATATTCAACTTTTAATGGAAGAACAAAACAGAAGGAAAAGATAACTTCACAAAGGCAACATGAATATACATAGATCCAAAAGGACAAAGATCAACACTTAAATCCAAAGAGAAGAGGGTCTATACCAGAGAAAACAAAGTAGCAAGGAGCCAATGGCTGACATGAGCTAAATAGGCTAACTGCAAATAGAGTAGCCAGGTACTGACACCAGGCCACACACCGTTAGCTACTACAACAGCTAGCCGGCCCGTTTGGCTCAATATAACGTTGCTCTACGTTAGCTAGCCGGCCCGCTTTGGCTCAATATAACATTAGCTACAACAGCTAGCCGGCCCGTTTGGCTCCCGAGAGAGAGAGAGAGAGATATATCCACGGCGGGAATAGAATAGAGTGCATTAAAAACTCACCAAACGTCCAAGAGGATGGAGACAACCGCGTGGAGTTGACGAAGTTCATCTGCCGAATGACCGTCCTCTTCATCTTGGCATAACAATGCTGCACGCGCTCTCTCTAGGTTAGCTAACGCTAGTTAGCCTTTAGCTAAGCTAGCTACTAGCCGACATCATCATGGCTATCCCGACTGAACCACACGTTAGCACTCGATATTATAACGTAGCTAAAGCTAACTAGCTGTCCCTGCCTTTAGCTAAGCCGACATGGCTAGCCTGACTGAACTGTCTAACATGCAACAACTTTCATCTTCAGTCCATCTGCCGAATGACTGTCCTCTTCGTCTTGGTTGGCATAACTAAGCATAACCTCCAAAGCTGCACGCGCGAAATAGTCAAACGCAGCTGACGCACGCCGGCATACACATGATGTAACCCCTCCCTTCGTTGAAACCAATAGTATGTCTGCTGCAGAGCCCCAGAGCTCCAATAGTGAGTATGTCTGCTGCAGAGCCGCAGAGCCAGGAACATTCTACAAACGTGTCTAATGTGAAATATATAAGCATATAAGCAAAACTAGATTGTAGGTCTGTGATGAAAAAGGGCCTTGCGGGAAGGGGGGCCTCGCAAAAAAAAATTAAAAAAATAAAAATAAAAGAAATAAATAAAAAATATTTTTCTTTTATTTTTTTAATTTTTTGTGTGCAAGGCCCCCCTTCCCGCGAGGCCCTATGCGGCCGCACTGCTCGCACACCCCCTGAGGTGGCCCTGGTTGTACCACTGTATTGCACATTGTTGCGGGCAAGACCACCCGCATTTCATTGTATACTTGTATGCCGTGACAAATAAAACTCTTGACTTGACACACCCACAGCTAAGCTAGTAGGCTACAAGCTCCCACTCATCCATGCAGTACACCCACAGCTAAGCTAGTAGTAGGCTTACAACTCCCACTCATCCATGCAGTATGAGTACACCCACAGCTAAGCTAGTAGGCTTACAACTCCCACTCATCCATTCTCGAAGTCAACTTCCTGTCTGTTGTTGCTACACAACATTGGCACGGGGGAAAGATTCACTCCTGTTACATTGTTTACGCTTCATTTAATGCAGAAAACGGATCGGAAAGAGGCAAATTAGACATAATCAAGGGTAATTTTCTTCAGTGCATCAAAATGCCAAAGAGCTGCTGTGTGACTTTTTGTACCAATAACAAAATCAAAACTCAAGTTTTATTTAATACCAGTTGAGGCATCACTGAGGAAAAAGTGGCTGGCGGCTATCAAGAGGGCACACATATGCAGACGGGAGAGTCGATCAAAGCAGACACTGGTCTCCCAAGTCAAATCATACGTATGTCTGCTCTACCCATTTCATAACAGGTGAGAATAAGGAACAAATAATATCGTAAATTAATTATTGGCTGTGAGGCTGTAAACAGCAGATACATGTTAGCTGCTAGCTACTTTGCCATATAGTCCAATCCCAGGGTGCTCAAAGCATGTGCGGAGCAGCTGGCAGCACCACTCCAACATCTCTTCAACCTCTCCCTGAGGCTGGAGAGGGTGCCGCAGCTCTGGAAGACCTCCTGCATCGTCCCGGTGCCCAAGAAGGGACGACCCAGCACCCTCAACGACTACAGGCCAGTCACTCTGACGTCACACTTCATGAAGACGTTTGAGAGACTGGTCCTGCAACATCTCAAGCCCCTGGTGTGTGACTCCCTCAACCCCCTGCAGTTTGCATACCAGGCAAACATCGGGGTGGAGGACGCCATCATCTATATGCTCCACAGAGCGTACACGCACCTGGAGAAGCCGTGCAGCTCAGTGAGGGTTATGTTCTTTGATTTCTCCAGCGCCTTCAACACCATCCAGCCGTCACTGCTAGCGGAGAAGCTCTCTGCGATGCCGCTGGAGCACGGCTTGGTGGCCTGGATCACGGACTACCTCACTGAGAGACTGCAGTACGTCAGACTAAAGGACAGTCAGTCTGACGTACTGGTGAGCAACACCGGCGCCCCCCAAGGAACTGTGCTGTCACCCTTCCTCTTCACCCTCTATACCGCAGACTTCTGCCGCAACTCAAGCGGGTGCCACCTGCAGATGTTCTCCGACGACTCCTTCATCGTAAGCTACATCACCGACGATGATGAGGAGGAGTACAGAGCCCTGGTGGAGAGCTTTGTGGGGTGGAGCGACAGCAACCACCTCCAACTCAACACCAGTAAGACCAAGTAGCTGGTGGTGGACTTCCGGAGGGGCAAGAAGAGGCCCCCCCCCCCGATTCCCATCACCATCCGAGGGCAGGAGGTGAAGGTGGTGGACTCATAAGTTCCTTGGGGTACACCTGAACAATAAACTGGACTGGTCGGATAACACAGAGGCCCTCTACAGGAAGGGACAGAGCAGGCTGTTCTTCCTGAGGAGACTCAGGTCCTTCAACGTGTGCAATAGACTGCTGCAGTCATTTTACCAGTCTGTAGTGGCCAGCGTCCTCTTCTATGCTGTGGCATGCTGGGGAGGCTACATCAACTCAAGGAACACCAACAAGCTGGTGAGGAAGGTTAGCTCCGTGGTGGGAGTCGAGCTACCTAGACTAGAGGTGATGGCAGAGAGGGGGAGGAGAAGGAAGCTGGCTGCCATCCTGGAGAACCCATCCCACCCTCTCTACGACGAGCTAGTCAAGATGAGAAGCACGTTCAGCCACAGACTCATACCCCCCCGACACTCAACTAACCGCCTCGGACAGTCCTTCATACCAGCGGCCATCAGGCTCCACAACAGTGGGCAGGGACTGCTGCCAGACATCGACCTAGAACTAATAGGAACCCAAGGAGGACAATAACACTACCTTATGCATACTGCACCTTATGTGGATACTGTGATACTGTGAATAATGTATATTTCAGTTAGTTAGATAGTAAATTATAACACTACCTTATGCATACTGCACCTTATGTGACACTGTGAATACTGTGAATATATATTTCAGTTAGTTAGATAGTAAATTATATTGACCTATTTGTTTACAAATTATATTGACCTAGTTGTTTTTACTACCTATACCCCCCCCCCCCCCCCCATCCCCCAAGCTGCTATGATGCCTGAATTTCCCCAAGGGGATCAATAAAGGAATATCTTATCTAGTCCATTCTCAGTGTATGTGCACTGGAGGCTTCAAGTAGCCTACAAGCCTTTTTCATGTTTATTTGTTACTACTATTTAAAAACGGAGCTCACTTTTGCTCGTACACACCTGTTTGCTGTCCCCTAGACTAAGATGGCGGCGGTCTCGTGACATCAGAGTGTTTTTGAGAATGCAGTATAATGCAGTATATAGTAGGCTTACAGCTCCCACTCATCCATTCCATGTAGTACACCCACAGCTAAGCTACTAGGCTAAAGCTCCCCACACAAATCAGTTGCTTTGTTCAGACTGCCAGCACAAAATCAGATGTTTGGCACATGTATCCAGCTTTTAGAAAGTCTGGACAACAAACATCCACATCAAATGCTATTTTTCAAATAGACCACATTTGGTTTGAAATGCAATTCTAATGGGATCTCTACAAATGTGCTTCAGTCTGGATGCTCTGGACACTCTTAATATGATTCCAACGTGTATTTCTTGTCACTGCGACATACAACGATGGCATCAAATTGGAAGTGACGGAAGTGCATCAGAGCTGCTAACATTAGCTGATAGCTAATACATTTAGTTAGTGTATTCTAATTAATTTGTCTAATGGCAAACGCGTAACGTTAACTTAATGATAGTTTAAAGTTACTTAGAACAGGAAGTTACATTTAGTATTTTCATTCATTCATGCAGGTGTTAGGATTGGTGGGGTAGTGAAGGAAGGAGAGTAGAACCCAATTTGCAGGAAAAGAATGAGGGAGGCAGAGACGGCAGGATTCGTGTAGATAAGGACTTTACTTAGTTCAACTTAACACTACACGAAACAAAAAGAACATAAACGGCGCAGCCGTGCTGGCACTAATAAACAGCGAACTTGAAAAAACAGAAAACATAAACGGTGCAGTCGAGCTGGCACTAATAAACAGCAAACTTGAGAAAACGGAAAATAAACAGGCAACAGCTAAACACAAACACTTACTTTGTACGAAAACATTGTGCAACAACGACGTGGACAGGCACAGGGGGAGACTGGAGGTATGACGCCACAACGAGGTGATGACAAACCCACACTTAAATATCAGACTAATTACAAATTGACAACAGCTGGCAAGCCAGTCTAAAACAGAAAATAAACCACACGGACACCAAAGCATTATTACCAAAACACAACCAGACAGGGGAACAACATCACACAAGGGGAGGGAATGTCAACAACAGCACACACCATGAAATCACATTAATCATACTATTAATTATATAAATTACATTTGTCAACATGGTTAATGTGAAGGCCTGCACCATCTGTTGGTGTCCATTAGAGGGTGGTATGAGACCACTGAAGGGAGGTAGGAGACCACTGTTCACCTTGTGACCAAAGTTCACATTGTCCTCCCTGGAACCGTTACAGCAGGAGGTAAAGTGTGAATGCCTTTATTTAGCTGCGACCAATCAGCTAGTAGGCTACAAGTATAAGTCTGTCTGTCTCTGTTGGTCCATCCCCACATGTTTATGTTTGCCATAATACAGTACACAGTAGAGATATGCAAGTTAAAATAGAATATAAGTACTTTATTGATCCGGAGGGAAATTCAGCACCACGGATCGCTCACAATGAACATCCACTTAGTCAAAAATCACAAATAAGAATAGGAATAAGAATTAAAAAAATTATAAAAAATTTGCAACTTGCCACAATGATAGATATTGGTGTGTCGTGGAATATATTATCATGTCATTGTAGATCTGTGTTGAGATATCATTTTATCTTTGTACAGCTTGCTAGTCAGACACTGGCAGAGACTACGGCCCCTTTAACGTGAGGAGAGGATGACTTTTGACCTAAATCTTTTCCTCTGCCAGCAAGGTTGTTTAACATTCCAGTTAGGAACATCGTGTCTGATGTATTATGTTACGTCTTGAAACTGTGTATTTAATATACGTCTGACCAGAGCTCTTTGTCAGTTTATGGCCAGACGCTAGTGTGTGAACATGATGTATCTGTCTGTAAACTGTCCTTTCATTGTGGCCACGGTGAAATAAACGTTTCTATTATTAATAATGACTCAGAATGATTTGTAAACGGCTCATCGTTTTGTCCTTTAATATTTCCCATTACATGTGCCAATGCATCACAATGCATATCACAATATAACAATATGGTGGTTCTATAATCAAAGGTATTTTAAAAGCCATAACCCGGATACACGCACATATTATGTAAACATAAACAGCTATCCATTACAACTTTGTTAATAATACCACCCATGACTGCCATATTGGAATAACAAAAGAGGTTTAAAGTTCTGTCATTTGGCCACATGGTAGCATTATTCACAATAATCATAGATATATCACATGATAGATATTGGTGTGCTGGTCAAACTACAGAGGTAAAAATATACAACTTTGAAAAGCCATTACTTGTCCACCATGCATGTCCAAGGACAGTATGTACACATATTGTTATGGTTTGTAACCGACCCCAATCGCACAACACAAGACAGGTATGAGAGTAAGCCAAAACAGGGCATTTATTCAATACAAACAAAAAGCGGCACTGTCCCTTTAAGGTAGAACACAAAAACACTGGAACAAAGAAATAGGGAAAAATGTGGCACTGTGCCTTTAAGAGGCGAGCAGGCTAAGGGGAAGGCTAAGGGACAGGGCCAGGGCAAAAGGACAGGGCAGGAACAGGAACACAGGAGAGGGGAACAGGGACAGAGGCCCGGGGAAGCGGGCTGGAGACAGGGACAGAGAAACACAGGGTTAAGGCCTTGGACAGGGCGAGGGCCAGAGCTGCTTACAGGGATGGCAGGGTTCAGACGGCGGAGGCCAGGCAAGGAGATCCTCCTCGGAAGTGAAGAGACGCATCCTCCCGTAGGACAGGAAGCGATGCGCGCCGGCCTGGCGTCTGGAGTGGAGCGCGCCGGCTTGGGGTCTGGAGTGGGGCGCGTCCGGAGTAGGAGCGCGCCGGCCCGAAGAGCGCGCCGGCTCGGGGTCTGGAGTGGAGCGCGTCTGGAGTAGGAGCGCGTCTGGAGTAGGAGCGCGCCGGCCCGAAGAGCGCCGGCTCGGGGTCTGGAGTGGAGCGCGTCTGGAGTAGGAGCGCGTCTGGAGTAGGAGCGCGCCGGCCCGAAGAGCGCGCCGGCTCGGGGTCTGGAGTGGAGCGCGTCTGGAGTAGGAGCGCGTCTGGAGTAGGAGCGCGCCGGCCCGAAGAGGGCGCCGGCTCGGGGTCTGGAGTGGGGCGCGTCTGGAGTAGGAGCGCGCCGGGAGTAGGAGCGCGCCGGCCCGAAGAGCGCGCCGGCTCGGGGTCTGGAGTGGAGCGCGTCTGGAGTGGCACAACGTCTCCCAGTGAGAACAAAGGAATCCTCTCGTGGAAGAATAGAGAGCGATGACGATATCTCACCAGGAGCGCGGCGGTAGATGGTAGCATACAGATACAGATACAGAACGACCCGACGAGGACTGGAGGGGAAGTCCAGGTATTTAAAGCCCTCTGGGGCGCTAATCATAACTTATCAAGCTGTGAAAGGTAGTCCAAGGGTGTGGGCTGTTGAAGAGCAGAGGAGAGTAAAACAACGCGAGGGTGGGGGCTGGTGAGGTGAGGAGACAGGGAATTAAAGGTCCAGGGAACAGGCGAAACCTCACAGTACCCCCCCCCTCCACGGGAGCCACCGGGCGACCCAAAAATACAGACAGTGGGGCAGGGGACATGACAAAGCAATAAACAAAAAAAAACTGGGCCATGCTAGCAGGGGAAGCTACACCTAAGGTGGGGCTAGCAGAGGGACAGGGAAGCTGCCAGGGCACTGCTAGCTACAGGGCCTATGCTAGCTGTACTGCTACATTAACATAGAGGCTGCACTAGCTGCCGGAGCTAGGCTAGCAGACAGGGCTGGACCAGCATGAGAGAACAAGCTAGCTGGAAGGACAGTCCTAGCTGTGGGGAAACTGACCTTGCTAGCTGAAGGGGCAGTCCTAGCAGTGAGGAAACTGACCTTGCTAGCTGAAGGGGCAGTCCTAGCAGTGGGAAAGCTACACAAAAAGTGGAGGCCATGCAGAGGGACCGGGTTAGCTGCCTGGGCATGGCTAGCTACAGGGCCTATGCTAGCTGCAAGGGCTGCATTAACATAGAGGCTGTGCTAGCAGCCGGGGCTAAGCTAGCAGACTGGAGCTAACGAGGCAACAGAGAAGCTAACAAGGCTAACAGGGAAGCTAACAGGGGAGTCAACAGGGGAACTAACAGGGGAACTAACAGGGGAGACGGGAACTAAAAAGGGCAAACTCAACATACACTGTCTGTGCTGGCTGGGGTCGTCGACGGGTCGGGTCGTACTGTTATGGTTTGTAACCGACCCCAATCGCACAACACAAGACAGGTATGAGAGTAAGCCAAAACAGGGCATTTATTCAATACAAACAAAAAGCGGCACTGTCCCTTTAAGGGAGAACACAAAAACACTGGAACAAAGAAATAGGGAAAAATGTGGCACTGTGCCTTTAAGAGGCGAGCAGGCTAAGGGGAAGGCTAAGGGACAGGGCCAGGGCAAAAGGACAGGGCAGGAACAGGAACACAGGAGAGGGGAACAGGGACAGAGGCCCGGGGAAGCGGGCTGGAGACAGGGACAGAGAAACACAGGGTTAAGGCCTTGGACAGGGCGAGGGCCAGAGCTGCTTACAGGGATGGCAGGGTTCAGACGGCAGAGGCCAGGCAAGGAGATCCTCCTCGGAAGTGAAGAGACGCATCCTCCCGTAGGACAGGAAGCGATGCGCGCCGGCCTGGCGTCTGGAGTGGAGCGCGCCGGCTTGGGGTCTGGAGTGGGGCGCGTCCGGAGTAGGAGCGCGCCGGCCCGAAGAGCGCGCGGGCTCGGGGTCTGGAGTGGAGCGCGTCTGGAGTAGGAGCGCGTCTGGAGTAGGAGCGCGCCGGCCCGAAGAGCGCGCCGGCTCGGGGTCTGGAGTGGAGCGCGTCTGGAGTAGGAGCGCGTCTGGAGTAGGAGCGCACCGGCCCGAAGAGCGCGCCAGCTCGGGGTCTGGAGTGGAGCGGGTCTGGAGTAGAGCGCGTCTGGAGTAGGAGCGCGTCTGAAGAGCGCGCCGGCTCGGGGTCTGGAGTGGAGCGCGTCTGGAGTAGGAGCGCGTCTGGAGTAGGAGCGCGCCGGCCCGAAGAGCGCGCCGGCTCGGGGTCTGGAGTGGGGCGCGTCTGGAGTAGGAGCGCGCCGGGAGTAGGAGCGCGCTGGCCCGAAGAGCGCGCCGGCTCGGGGTCTGGAGTGGAGCGCGTCTGGAGTGGCACAACGTCTCCCAGTGAGAACAAAGGAATCCTCCCGTGGAGGAATAGAGAGCGATGACGATGTCTCACCAGGAGCGCGGCGGTAGATGGTAGCATACAGATACAGATACAGAACGACCCGACGAGGACTGGAGGAGAAGTCCAGGTATTTAAAGCCCTCTGGGGCACTAATCATAACTTATCACAGCTGTGAAAGGTAGTCCAAGGGTGTGGGCTGTTGAAGAGCAGAGGAGAGTAAAACAACGCGAGGGTGGGGGCTGGTGAGGTGAGGAGACAGGGAATTAAAGGTCCAGGGAACAGGCGAAACCTCACACATATACAGCTATCATTAGTCTACAACACTGGTCTTTATACTAGGGATGTCCGATATTATCGGCCTACCGATATTGGCATTAAAATGTGATATCGGAAATGATCGGTATCGGTTAAAAAAAATATATATATATATATATAATATATTTTTTTTACATTTATTTAACCTTTATCTACTCAGGCAAGCAAGTAAGAACAAATTCTGATTTTATTTATTGTCAAAAGTATGCATAATGTTGTGTTAATTCCACAACAAGAGATATAATGTTAATTACCTGAAATAATTCCGTTTTTTGGGGGGGGGGGGCTGCATATATCGGTATCGGTTGATATCGGTTGATATCGGTATCGGCAATTAAGAGTTAAGAGGGGGGCGCCAAAATAAAAATAATTGTTTTGCTTGGTGCAGTTTTGGCGCCCGCCTCTATATCTGCAACCATTATTTTGACATTACAAAAAATTCTAACATACGGGAAGTCGATCTGAGCCTCGGCTTTAGGTGTTCACAGTCAGAACATGCTAGAGCGCTGTGCATTGATGGGTATCGGTCAAGTCTTTATAGAATTGAGCATCGAGGAAAGAAAGACTAACGTTAGAGAACTATGAAGAGACAAAAGCCATCTGGGTCGCAGTATAAAAAGATAAGAACAGAAGAAGAAGAGAAACGTGCCAATACCCCATCATATGTATATATTAGGGCTGTCAGTTTATCGGGTTAATTAGATTAATTAATTACACAGCAAATTATCCCGTCATGAAAATTAACTCAAAAATTAAATTAAATAAACAAAATTGTTTAAATAATATTCTTTTTGTATCTCATTCATTCCATAAGAATATAGAATACACATTTACAGACTTTTTTTTTAATATGGTCCATTTGCATGTTCTTGGTATCTGATTCTAGGGACATCTATGATGGGATGTATGCATGGCCGCCTAGTTATAGTTGAAAGTGTGGGTGCAATTTTTTTTTTTTTTTTTTTTTTTTTTTTGACAGGCAAGGGGTGGTTTGGAGGGGGTGTTATTCACAGTCAAAGATACAAAGAAATGTATTTATATTCTCATTTGGTTCATTAAAATTAACTAAAAATAAATGTTTCATTCAATCAATCACCGTGCAGATTGATTGATTGAATGAAAATGTTATTATTAACAGATTGCAGAATGGGTACAATACAGTATGGCTCAATACACACAATTGTTAAGGGGATGCAGACCAGAGAAAGACTTTCGTCTTGTTTACATCAGGGTCCCCCATTTTCAATTCATAATGAATTGTAAGGGTGCAACTCCACGGCAGATATTTTTTTCATTTAATGAACCTGTACGTGCAATTTCCTGCAATATAGAGCCTTCAATCTTGACTAATAAAGCTGCTCTTTTCACTATAAAACTCAGTTTATATTGCAGTATGATAGCCAATTACTATAATAATAATAATATATTAATATATATATATATACTGTATATATACTGTATATTGATTTTTCGCTCTTTTATTTTTATTAAATCAATCTCCTTTCAAATAGGCCAAGTTTTTAATAAGAAAGAGAGAAAAAATACCAACAAGGAACAATAACAGGGTCTGCTGTAAATATAGCCTATTTTGTGTCTTAATTTGTTATGTTATCCTACACTTTAAGCTGTCTGATATTTCCATTATCTGTAACTCTTGGGTCTCTTTCTCTCCTTCTCTGCCTCCTCCCTGAGTCTGCACAGTCACCATATCATTCTACATTAAGGAGAGCAATACACTTATGAATACACTGAACCGGTTTGAATACACAATCTTTATGCTACTCTGTAAAGAAAGGGAGAGAGGGGGGGATATATAATCCAAGTATTTGTGTCTTAATTTGTTATGTTATCCTACACTTTAAGCTGACTGTCTGATATTTCCATTACCTGTAACTCTTGGGTCTCTTTCTCTCCTTCCTGAGTCTGTACAGTCACCATATCATTCTACATAAAGGAGACCAATACACTTATGAATACACTGAACATCATTATGAAACATTTCTATTGCACCCTTACTTACAATTCATTATGAATTGAAAATGGGGAACCCTGATGTAAACAAGACGAAAGTCTTTCTCTGGTCTGGATCCCCTTAACAATTGTGTGTATTGAGCCGTACTGTACTGTACTGTACCCATTCTGCAATCTGTTATTGATTGATAAAAAATGTTATTAACATATTGCAGAATGGGTACAATATAGTACGGCTCAATACACACAATTGTTAACACTTTCAGCGCCACGCCTGGTTTTCCGTTTTACCGCTTGAATGCCACCATCGGCGCCAATGTTAACGTTAATATCGCCTAATCTATGTTTTAAATTATGGCTATGTGTCTAATCTGCCCATCGCATTATCAAAGACTATTTTCCAGTCAGTGCTGTGAAGGCAGATTGTTTTTTTATCGCGTCGTTGCCGTTTCAGAGCAGTTAGAAAAGCCCCCGTTTTGATATAAAAAACAGCTCATTCTGGAGCATTCTATGAAAATCGTCTTTTAGTGGAATATTCCACAACGTTGATATTCGTCGGCCTTTTTATGAATCGTTTTCAAATAAACGCTAGATGATCAATATTATACGTGCACGCACGCACATTACGGCCGCGCACTGATAATCGCTCCGTTGATTTCCTCACGGACTTTTACAGTGAAACCGAAAGAAGACATTTCACAAAACAGCTTATAACTTCATCAAACTTACTCTGATTATCCTACCACTGATAACATAGAGTCCTTACCTGACATCAGATGGTATCCAACTGGTATATTCCAATTCCTGATCACCATTCGAAAAAATCGATACGTGTATGGATCCAACGCGATACAGTAGAACTCCATGATCCGCGGGGATCTGAGGCTCCAGAATGAACTCTGGTAACCCCGGCTGGATCAGTGAACTGGAAAATGTGGAGTACCGGATTTTTTCCCCCATTCATTTTCATTGAGTCCATTCCAAAATCACTTATGTCATCTGGGAGATGACAGGGGGCGCTTTTTTCCACAGTGATCGTCGGCGCCCCTCGGCTATACTCGGGTAGGCTCGGGTGATGCAATAATTTTTTAGATCGCAAAAAAAAAGAAAAAAAAAAAATCCGAGAAATCTCGTGAGTGGCTAGCAACCACCTATAAAAAAACACGAGAAATCTCGTAAGTGGCACTGAAAGAGTTAAGGGGATGCAGACCAGAGAAAGACTTTTGTTTTGTTTACATCAGGGTCCCCCATTTACAATTCATAATGAATTGTAAGTAAGGGTGCAATTAACACCGTGCAATCCATTATTTGTGGAGCCCGCCCTTTAAGTCTTTGAGCTATTAGGCTACTAGGGTTCTTACTTTGCGTTTTGGTGTACTGAAAAATGCTCCGATGTCTGTATTCTTTCTTTTTTCTGCCATGTTACCTGGTTGGCTGGACACACACACACACACATTTTCATTTCAGGTATTGTACCTTAAGATAATTGAACATCTTGATTTACCGTAAATCCTCAAATATAGGACGGGTCTTCTATTTACCTCAGCTGCAAAGAGCACCAGGCCTTTATTAGAGAGGCTTATATAAGAGGCAGGCCTTAATTTCTAAAAATGACACTCATGGACATAATCCCTTCATTTTCAGACTTTTATTGCATTATTATTATTATAAAAAAAAATTGGGGGGCCCTCGTCACTAAAGGCCCACGGGCCGCGGCCGTCGTTAATCCGGCCCTGCCTGTCTGCCATAGCGAACGTTAAAATTTGCAAACGAAGTCAACGTTATCCAGCTGACGACACCACATATCTAGATATATGACAACGTTAGCTAGCGGCTAGCACTAAAGCTAACGCCAACCAGAGGGAAACTTTGTTATTATTATTATTATTATTATTATTATTATTATTATTATTATTATTATTATTATTATTATTATTATTATTATTATTATTATTATTATTATTATTATTATTATTATTATTATTATTATTGGTATGACCAGATGGCATTTCGGACCATGAAACAATTTTATTGTATTGCATGGTAGAAGTTATACCACTCAATAGTAAAGATGATGTCTAACATAATAGTTTGTTCGAACAACTGAACTTACTTAGTGGAAGATCCTGCTGTTGTGACAAAGTGTTCACGCTGCCTGCCTGCCTACCAGTTTACACCTGGAGGCTGCCTGCAGCGCTGTGAGACTGGAGTGCGCCGGCCGGGCTCCGCTATGTCTGCTGGGGGCTGGATCAAACCATATCGGGCAGGGGGGTGTCGCAATCTTTGGAAACTTAAAAACGTGCTATTAAGTGTCATTGCGTATTATTAATTTGATTGAAATTACGTAGTTATGGTTAGATAATATTTATATATTGGGGGGGGGATATATCATATGATCAAAAAGTGAGGGAGCAAAGAGACAAGTTTGCTCCCCCAAGTTCAATACAGCACCCGCTTCGCCTGCTCCATTACGTAGGCGCCTATGGATGTATGAATGTATTCCCAGTGTCAGAAATACTGTGGGCTAGATCCACAAAGAATGGATTGCACGGTGCAAGTTGCACCCTTACAATTCATTATGAATTGAAAATGGGGGACCCTGATGTAAACAAGACGAAAGTCTTTCTCTGGTCTGCATCCCCTTAACAATTGTGTGTATTGAGCCATACTGTATTGTACCCATTCTGCAATCTGTTAATAATAACATTTTCATTCAATCAATCAATCTGCACGGTGATTGATTGAATGAAACATTTATTTTTAGTTAATTTTAATGAACCAAATGAGAATATAAATAAATTTCTTTGTATCTTTGACTGTGAATAACACCATGCTCAAATTGACCAGACCTGAAAAATCTAAGCAAATTAATAGATGGAAGATGATTAAACAGAAGGTTTTGTAGATACAGTACTGAATTCTGCCATCCGGACACATGCAATTTGAAATATGATTATAGAATATAGAATATCAGGCATAAAATGGTTATGCGATTAAAATGCGATTAATTAGATAAATTAATTACAAATCCTGTAATTAATTAGATAATTTTTTTAATCGCCTGACAGCACTAGTATATATATATATATATATATATATATATATATATATATATATATATATATATATATATATATATATATATATATATATATATATATATATATATATTCACTGTTAGGATCTATGGGTAACAGTACTGTATATTTGCATATCGTATATGTCACAAATGTAACAGTACTATATACCTGTATGTCCCTATGCCATAAATGTCATGATGTCATGTATGTTGTGTATGTCATAAATGTCACTATGAAATGAAAATGGGGGACCCTGATGTAAACAAGACGAAAGTCTTTCTCTGGTCTGCATCCCCTTAACAATTGTGTGTATTGAGCCGTATTGTATTGTACCCATTCTGCAATCTGTTAAATAAAATGTTCATTCATTCAAGGACTGAAAGGTATGCAATTTTGTACAACTTCCAAGACCTGCCACACCAAGAGCTGATGAAGCAAGCAGAGGCACTTGTACACACCTTAAACAATGGAGGGCAATCTGATTTGGATGGGAAGGATCTGGCTCAGGAGTTGGAAAATGTACCTGACTTGCCATCAAAGTCAAGAGCATGACAACTCTTGAGTTGTTGAAATTCATACACACAAAGCAGCTCACAGAAATATATTCCAACTTGTGTATTGCTCTGCGGATCAGTGCAACGCTATACCAGTAACAGTAGCGTAAGGTTATGTATATATAACCAAGTTCTATGAATTATGGTGACGCTCAGCATCATCTGCACTGTACTTCACTTCGTGAACGTGCACTGAATAAAAAATTCCACCATGTACCTTTACATCCCAACATTCGTCTGGCCACACCCCCATCCGCTTACCTTCATAAGCAGGTGTGTGGTCACCTACTCGCCTCCTTCCCAAACTTTCACCACAAGGCGAGATCAAGGGCCGCAGCGGCGTCTGATGCTGAGCGTCACCATAATTCATAGAACTTGGTTATATACATCACCTTACAATCTATTTCATTATGGCTTACGCTCAGCATCATCTGCACAAGAGGAGCTGAGCGGGAGCCATAGCTCGACAAATGTACCCCGCTGAGGCCCCCCACAACCATCAGACCGGGGAGGACCGAGCCCCCCGACCCTCCCTAATGGAGGGATACCCTCCCTATTGGAGGACGGGAGGGAGACGGATCCGACCGTGCAAAGAGGAACTCAAGCAACTCAACGCACATGGTGAGCAGACCGTGGCTTGACCCCACGACTATGCACACGCACAACCCGCATGCCACCAAGGAACGAACAGAAGGAACAACCCTCGTTACTGCCCCCAGAATCACGGGGTCAAGAGCAACCCCAACCCCGTGGCAAGGCCGTAGCAGCGGAGCGCGAAGGAAGACCCAGACCCACTGAAGGCATCAAGACCCCACCAGGCAGTCACTTAGTGACCCCGCCCCCCACATCGCCAGCGTATTCGGATAGAGCCCCTCGAAGAGCGGGCCCTTACCCCCCAATAGTACACTGCCTGGCACACTGACCCTGCAGAACAGGCAGTCAGCACGGCCGTAAGCACTCAAAAAGTTAAACCAACGGAAGCAGGCAGCGCACCGGGGAAACCAGGCAGCAGGCTGTAGACCTGAGCCTGGAGCACTGCGGACGAGACAGGCGCCAAAGGAGTCAACTGAAAACAGCCCCCCCGGCGGAAGGGGTGTATGCTGGCGTTGTTGAGCACCATGACAAAGCCTCCATCAAAAACCCCCACCCAGAGGGGTCGAGGCAGAGAAGGCTGACACGATTGGCAGACGTCATGAACGTGCAGGGGCACACTCAACCGGGTACCCTGGGAGTTGACTCTGCTCCAACACACCAGGGAATCAACCACCCTCTTGGTACACAGACGTGGTTGTTCCTATAACCCCTCAAGAAAAAACTCCAAAACACACCTGCGGGTATACACCAGCTATACCGCAGCACAAGTGTTCCAGTTTCCAAAAAAGGGTTATCCCAGGCCTACGGTATCAACGAAACATTACTTCGGACCGGGCCCGGCAGCCCGGGAAGCACACAGGATTACCAGAGGAGGTCCAGAAGACCACCCCAACAGCCCCCTCTTCGCCATGCGTGAGAGAGGAGTGAAAGAAGGAGAACCAGCCCCTTACAATAGTGCCAGGTACAAAGTGTACCCAACAAAGGGTCTCCATAACGCCTAACCCTGTGACACCCGGGCCGACCCGGCATTTTCCCCCCTGAAAAAAGCCCAAGTCCCTCAGGGTACCAGAACAGCAGATCTGCATCCCCGGCGGACAACGGGTTAACTGACCTGGACCAGCGCGACCAGAACCAGTCCCGTGCCCTAACCACGCCGACATGCCTACTCCAGGAGAAGGGGCAGATATGCGTGTTGATCTAAAACATGAAAAGAGGGCGCCACCCAGACGGTCCGGTTTGAACCACGCTCGGTGGCCCACCCCAAGGGCGTGAGACCCCTCTACCTATGTTCTGATCTATTCCGTTAACATCCCCCAGATATGAACGAGAATCCGTCGAGACCCAGTAACAGGCTCTCGGAAGAGGAAAAAATCCCCCATCCCAGTTGCTTCATAAAAACGCTGTTTTAATAACAAGTAACCAAGGCGTACTAGCCACCCGCATGATTCTTATCAGAAACACCCCGAGCCAGCACTATGTATGCGTCGGGACACAAAACATATCAATGGACAGTCTAACCAGACCCCACATCGATCCCTCAAGGCGCCTGGGAGAACGACAAGAAGGGTGTCGTGCTTCACATTCTCCACACTTTTTTATTAAAAAAGAAAGAAACACTGACTGACATGAACCCACTTGACGCAGTCGAGGATAAAAATTGGTTACATTTTGTGGAATATATGTATGAACTACGCCCCCTTCCTCCCCTCCCCTTCCCCCACTCCCCCCATTGTTCACCTGGTACTTAACTGCTCCCCCAACTGGGGAACTGGATCTTTTTACCTGACTGACGGAGCTGGTCTGTTTAGGTAAGATCTCCAGCCATATTCTCTATTGTTGTAATGATTTGATTTGATCTGGTTAATAAACCTTATTATCTGGACCCTCTGAGTGAGCAAGTCATTTGACTCTATTCCTATTTTGAATACTATTATTATCCTACAATTTGGCGTCGCGAATTTCGAATTTTGTGCAGACTGATCTGTTCTCAGGTGTAGAGAGAAAAGGATTAGTTTAGGCCGGCCGGTATCTGGAACACATTGGTGTGATCCCCACTTCTCTCTGCACAAGGTGAGCATTTACTGTGTGTTTTAATATTCGAGACTATGGCTGGACAATAGAATAAAGTGTGTTGAATATCTGGGCTGTATTGGGATTCGTTACGGGGGAAACGCGTGTACTCCGGTCCTATATCAGGAGGTTCTGGTAGGATTTGCTATAGGTTGAAGTGCTATTCCTGGTCGAGTCGGAGCCGACCAAAAGCTAAGGCACACAGTAAGGTTGTCAACAAAAGAAGATACGTGAGCTTATTAGAGTGATATCATTGGAAAACGCGACTCTCTTAGAAACTATTCTATGATTCTTGTGGCAAAGAGGCGGGACGCTAGGACCGAGAAGCTGTTATAATCTAATTAGATTTAACAGAGTAACGATATATATTCATAGATACAACCTTAAAATAAGCTCACAACCTCTTCCATTCCTGAAAACGATATATTTGGATTGAATTAATCAATTAATCATACAGAGAGCGGGAAGGAAACCGGCGGTGCCTCGACAGTACGTAAATGTACATTTAACGGGACATTAATCGCTGGTTGAAGGGACCGAGACTATGATTAAAAGGTATATATAATCTAATATATCGCTATTAAATTTCGAAGTTCAGGATTCGGTCGTTATGCTTTAATAACGGTGTATAGTGTATATCAAGGGTATAAATGCCTTATCGCAGCAGGGTGCTGGGCGATTAAACGAACAGCGATCCAATACAGACCAGGTATATACACACGTTAACTTTTATGTATTTTCGTTTGTTTGTCTGTTTGAGTCTTGTTTGTGTGTGCACAGTATTATAACCCGCTGAGGTGTTTATTGAGTTAAGAACGAACCGGCTGATATCGCAAAGCATTGAGTTAACGTTATACGTTATACGTTATACAAGGAAGCCAGGAAAGTGATTTCCGGTAGTGATTTCCGGTTGGGAATTGTAGTTTTGGTTCCACTTCCGGTTTCACGATAGGTAATGATAACGGCGCTATAAATTACATAGTGATAACGATACATAAAGTAATTGGAATAATATGTATAAGGATTCAACATCTAAATTAGGTATAGCAGTATACAACTGAAATACATATATCTTAGAATCAGACCTGAAAAATTAACTTTGACTTGAATGAATACCTAAATTGGTTCTCTAGAACAATATAGATTGCTACAGTTAATAAGCTATAATTAAGATACCAAGTATATAAAATAAGTTATAATTAAGATACCAAATATATAAGATTGAGTGTCTGGTCTCCACCTTATATACAATTATTTTGTTATAACTAAAAATAGGGCATATGTTCTAGTTTTTTTGTCTGTCTATCTCTGTCTGTCTATTTCTCTCTCTCTCTTTCCTCCTCACTGTTTACCAGTCTGATCATATCAGGGACGTTACATCGAGGGCAACGCGGGGCATATAGCTGGTATCATGGGGCGTTCACTAAGCAAAAATTACGTTACCGGCAACTCTCCGTGCGACTTCATGCTAACAAAATATGGACCTATAGCTGTAAAATATTTGGGATTGTGGTCAAAATGGACAAAAAACAACTGGCCAGTCCTAGGGTGTTTTCATAACGGGAAACTTAGAGGCGTACGCGAAAGTTTCCGTGAACGTGCCAGATCGGTTACCGTGAGAAAACAAAGTCGTATCGAACATGCATTGGTTTTGTGGCAATGTGAAATTGATTTGAGAAATATGACACGTTTAAAAGAAGAGGCGGAAAAAAGTATTATAACGCAGTCTCAAACTAAAACGCTTGACAACGGAAAAGACAGAGAAAGTAACACAAGGCCCAATATCAAAAATGTTAAAGGCCTATATCCAAGCCTGACCGCAAGCGTGGTAGAAGACGATTCAGACGATGACATATCCACAAGAGTGACGTTTAACAGAGACGCACATGTGGTTTTAGATAGGAACACAGACGAAAGAGAAAATGTAGAAGCAGGACCATCAAGGAACAATAGACCTGCTAGAACACAGGACAGTTCACCAACAGTGCAACCGCCGTCACCACCAGCGAATAAAATAGAAAAGGTTAAAACGCCTCCGGAACCATCACAAATGGTCACTAGATCCGAGAAACCGACCAGCACATATCCTATGAGGATTGTCCCACTAGGCGAAAATGTAAACGCTACAGTTTACCGACCATGGTCACCGACAGAATTAAAAGGACTCGTTGAACAATTTCCCAAACCCGACAGAGACCCAATGGGTTTTATCGAACAATTGGATTTAATATGCCATTGCTATAGCCCGACCCCTAGGGACATGAAACAGCTAATGTTGGGATGTCTAGGAAATAAATATCACAGCGTCTCAACGCAAATGGCTATTCCAAGCAGTGATGCCTGGAGTGAAAACAACACTAGAGAACAGTGTATTACTGCGATAACAGCCGCAGTACAAGGTTTGGCAAGGCGAAATGCATGCATGTCAAATATCACAGCTTGCGTTCAAAACGAGTCTGAAACAGTCGATGCGTTTTACAGTAAATTCAAAGCGGCTTGGGCCGCAAACAGCGGATTAACGGCAGACGAGGGACTCGCAATCCAGGTATCCTATTTCGTTAACGGCCTCCTACCACACGTTGGAAAACATTTGAAAGCCGTCCAGTTAGATTGGGAGAGCTCTCCTATTACAAACGTTAAGAACGCAGCCATCAATATAGAACGACAGCATCACGACAAGAAACGTGTCATCAAAGACATCGGAGTCTTTGTATCTCGACCAGAGGTGGTAAAAGAGGAAACAATACACTGCTATCCAGCTAGAAATTATTACCCCCAGGGAAACAACCAAAGGGGTGGGGGTGGGAACACGCGAAACGGGCCTCCACAGAGGAACGGGGTACAAACATGTTACCACTGCAATCAACCAGGACACCGAATACAGGAGTGTCCCCATGTAACATGTCATATTTGCCAACAAAAGGGCCATGTGGCGTTCTATTGTCCAAAGGAGAATAGAAACAATGGGAACAAAGGGGAATATATGCAAAGAGACTCACGCAGGCCCCACAAACCCCATCCTAGCGCCCCACCATATGCAGATTACACTATGGCGGATCCGTTCAAAGGAGACGAGGCGACGAATGTCGCATAGAGGTGCCAACAGGAAAAAAAGATCTGTCTGGAGAATGTTATGCAAATATTAACAGCAAATCCCGAAGAGGAACCCAAAATTAACTTAATGATAAATAACAAAGAAGTTACTTTCATGATAGACACCGGAGCCACACAATCATCAATTGATGAGAGCACAATGGCATTACCCTTGTCTGGACAGTCTGTATTAACAGTCGGGATAAGCGGTGTCCCACAGACAATCCCTTTGTCTATACCAGTTAAAATAGAATCAACTAGCGATTCTTTTTCAACTGAACACTCTTTGTTATTAACATCTAAAGCAGCAGTTAACCTTTGTGGACGAGATTTGCTTTGTAAAATGAACGCTAACATTTACTGCTCACAAGATGGAGTCTTTTTACAGCTACCAGAGAAGGGAGAAAGAATTGAAATGCAACAGATGATGTCACAACGAGTGGGAAATGTGATAGAATACAGATGGAAATTAAATAATGATCCTATCAATGAGTTTGTTTCCACAGCATTGAAAGAAATAACAGAAGCCGACACAGGAGTGAACGCGAGGTGTTTACAGATGAAGTTCCTGGCCGAACACCACGTAACAGCGTCCAAATGGGATACAGACGTACCAAAAGTATATATAGAAAAGGTAAAATCATCCATTGGTAAGACCACACTGTTTCCAGCATTCTCAGAAATATACATCTCCCATGAGGGCATTGCAGCCACAGTAATCTTATCAGAAGTTCAAAGAGTGGCAATTCATGACTCTGATTATACCCCACACATAGCAATCGCATTCGACACGGCGGAAGGAGAACAGGACTTGTCCCCCATGATGAAGAGACTACAGACAGACAAAAGAACAGCTACCTCCCACACTGTTAAGATGAAAAAATGGGTGGAATTTAACTAGATTGAAAGATGGATACATAATAGCCACACCCCCATTCATGATTGAAGGGCCATTGATATGCATACCAGAGCCCCCACACGCTGTTTTCCTTCCTGAAACTTCATTGTCTAAGGTACCCCATAAACTGTGGGCATCACACTCCACTGAAGTCGGGCTAATGACATCTGCAGTCCCCCACAGAGTCACACTGAAACCAGATTGTACCCCTCCCAAACTTGAGCAGTATCCGCTGAAACAGGAAGCCATCGATGGAATAACACCAGTAATAGAATCACTGCTATCACAAGGCATTTTAAAACACTGCGAAAGTCCTTGCAACACACCAATTTGTCCCATTATAAAGGCTAACAAACATGATTGGCGATTTATACAAGACTTGAGAGCCATAAATCAATGCGTGATCCCCATCACCCCATTGGTTTCTGATTCATCTACAGTAATGGCATTAATCCCCACAACAACAACACATTACACAGTAGTGGATTTATCCAGTGCATATTTTAGTTTCCCAATCCATGCCGACTCACAATATCTTTTTGCTTTCGAATTTAATGGTAAACAACTGACGTGGACGAGAGCACCACAAGGATACACAGAATCAGGAACATTGTATAGTCAAGCTTTGCACCACGACCTAAAAGATATACAGTTCCCCGGCGGAAGTACACTGTTAATGTTCATAGATGACCTATTGTTGTCATCCCCAAGTGAAGCAGCATGCCACACAGACTCTGTCATACTATTGACTGCCCTTGCAAACAAAGGACACAAAGCGTCATTGCCAAAACTACAGTTTTGCAAAACCAGAGTAAAATACCTGGGACACACACTCGACGGTTCGAAACGGGTAATATCCCACACCCGAGTACAAGCTCTGCAAAACTGCCCCAATCCAAAATCAAAGACAGAAATGCTATCATTTTTGGGAGCAGCTAATTTTTGTCGCCAACACGTGTTCAACTACGCCGCATTAGACCAGCCTCTTCGTGCACTAACGTTATCTGACCAACCCAAACAGATCGCATGGACTCCGACACTACAACTTGCGTTCCAAGCAATGAAAGAAGCTTTAACCACAGCGCCCGGCCTTGGCATGCCAGACTACAGTATGGAATTCTCACTTTTTGCCGCAGAAAGAGAAGGCTATGCGACAGGGATCCTAGCCCAGAGAAATTGCGACAAGATGAGACCAATAGCATACTATTCACAAAGACTTGATAGTGTAGCCTTGGGGTATGCTCCGTGTCTACGGTCAGTTGCTGCAGCCGCGTTCTGCGTATCGAGAAGCGCCAACATTACTCTAGAACATCCAGTAACAGTCTACGTCCCACATTCTGTGTGTATTATTTTACAAAACGCAGCTACACAACACTTATCAGCATCCAGACACACTACATACACAGCGATCCTATTGGCAAACCCAAACTTGACCATAAAACGTGCACCGCCAATAAACCCAGCAAATTTTGTTCCCCTATATGAGGATAACGAAATGTCACATAACTGTATTGATACAATCTCAGCTGTCACCTCACCCAGAGCCGACTTACAACAAACACCACTAGTTAACAGTGATCTAGTATATTATGTTGACGGTAGCGCGTCAAGACACACTAATGGATGTGATTTGAATGCTGGATACGCTGTTGTTGATGACCATGTGATGATTGAAAGTGCAAAACTACCTAATAATTGTTCAGCACAGGCAGCGGAGATCTTCGCTTTGACGAGAGCGTGCGTGTTGGCCAGGGGTAAGTCTGCTACAATTTTCACCGACTCAAGTTATGCGTTCAATGTAGTGCACAATGTGGGATTAATATGGAAACACAGAGGGTTCATTAAGACATCAGGCATTCCCATCAAACATGCTGTATTAGTCACTAACCTACTAGAGGCGTGTTTACTTCCTAAGCTATTGGCTGTTGTAAAATGTGTTGCACATTCTTCTTCTCCTTCTCTGGTTGCAAAGGGAAACGCCAGAGCGGATCACTGTGCCAAAAGGGCAGCGACCGTCCCCTCCCTGTTGGTAAAACAAATGGCTATCACAATCGCCAATGATAATACTCCCACTTTTGATCATGTCGTTTCATTACAGGCAGAGGCGACATCTGAGTGGCCAGTATGGACGTCAGCAGGTTGTTCCAAAATGCCAGACGGCATGTGGAAACATGCTGACGGTAGAGTTGTAGCTCCAAAACAACTCCTCCCCCTGTTAGTAAGATTAGCACATGGACTTAGCCACGTGTCAAAATTCGCAATGGTGGGCAGTATCACTTCACAGTGGCACGCGCCAGGTATCACCAGTTTAGCTCACCAATACTGCTCAAGATGTGTTGTATGCAATCAACACAATATAGGTAAAGCTATAAAGACTATACGTGACGCCCACCCATCACCTTGGGGACCATTTGTTAACATCCAAATGGATTTCATCCAATTAGAAAAAAGCATGGGATACCAGTACGCGCTAGTCTTAGTAGATATGTTCTCTAAATGGGTCGAAGTCTTCCCATGCAGACGCAACGACGCTCAAGCAGTAGCTAAGGTATTAGTCAGAGAAATAATTCCAAGATTCGGGTGTCCACACTCCATAAATTCAGACAGAGGTACGCACTTTACGGCACAACTGATAAACAACTTATCTACCGCATTAGGCATGAAAATACACCTGCACACACCCTACCACCCTGAAAGTGCAGGTGTGGTAGAAAGACAAAACTCAACCATCAAGAACCGTCTAGCTAAGACATGTACAGAGACAGGCCTTAAATGGCCCGACGCCCTCCCCTTAGTATTAATGCAAATGAGATCAATGCCAAACAGAGGAACAGGATTGTCACCTCACAAGATATTATTTGGACGTCCAATGTCGACACCAACCACAATGCTTCCCCCGTTATCACAAGTCCAGTTATTGCTAGCAGACGAAATTGCTATTAACTATTACAAAGCTTTGTGTGCCCAGATGAAGAGGCTCCACCCCTTAGTGAGGCAGGCACAACCACAACCACCAACAACACCATGTCATGGATTGAACCCAGGTGACTATGTATATATAATGGTGTTCAAAAGAAAAAGTAAACTAAACCCCAGATGGTCTGGTCCATTTCAGGTGCTGCTAGTAACGGACACAGCAGTAAAGTGCGACGGAAAAGCATCCTGGATCCACGCATCCCACTGCAAAAGGGCAAATCTACCATGAGACCAATAACAATAGGAAAAATGACCACCAACTGGAACTGCTTAATCATCGCATGTGGCATAGCGGGATGCATTGTGTGGGCGACACTGGACGAACCTCAATCATGGATCAATGGGTTTAAGGGCGGTAAGGGGAAAGCAGTTGAACGCACCAAAAGATATGTTAACAGTCACCGTAACAACCTATATTTAAAGCTAAGCCAAGCAGTCGCACATTTTGCTAACCAATCGAATTGCTATGTATGCGGCTTAATACCCCATTCTACCGAAGATGGTTTTCCGTTAATGGGCCTCCCACTAACAGAATGCCACAAAGCCTCTCTAAACAAGTCCACAGGGACAGCTGAAAGCTGCACAAAATCAAACATTCGACAAAGTCATGATACAAATGGAATACCAGTTTCTATTACCCCAGTGAAGTTTACAGAATGTGTATCTCAAAAGGGTTGGGGAAAGAATGTCGGGGTGTTGGAACATTGTGAAGTGCCCCAGGCGACCCGCAAACGAAGAACGATATCCCCCCGGACCAGAGACAATATCTACCCCATCCGCCAATAAAGATTAACACCACCCTGGGACAACATCCACCCTGTAAAGACACCACTGAAACCCACAACCAAAGAAACCCCCACCACCCAACGAACGACAACACCAGCACCGCCTGGGACCTACTGGATATGTGGCGCACAAGCTTACCCGTCCCTTCCACCCGGATGGAAAGGCACATGTGCATTAGGATATTTAGTGCCAGCCATGAGAGTGACACCGACCCTACCACAACACCCACTGACTAGAAAGACACGCCACGCAAATCACTTCCACACACATGACCGGGCCTGCAAGACATGCGACTTTTTCAGAGCACTAATCCCCTCCTATGGTGTGATGTCAGCCCTAGATCAAATCGCAGACCTATCCACACTGATAGAAGACTTAGCCAACACAGATGCTGAAGGACTGTCACTCGTCAGCAACGAACTGACATCAATCAGATTGATGACATTGCAGAACAGAGCAGCACTGGACTTCCTGCTATCTAGTACTGGAGGAACATGTAAACTAATCGGTCAAGAATGCTGTGTCTACATACCTGCAAACGACAACATGACTATACCAAGCATCATTGAACACCTGCACAACATCTCCAGAGCCGCACACATCCCGCCAACGTATACCATGTCCGATTGGATGACCGAGAAACTTGGTACAATAGGAGCAGTGGTAGTTCGGTACATTATGTATGCAATAATAATATTTGTTATCCTAGTAGTGTGTGTGCATACTATAAAATTCGGAGTTGGATACATCACAAAAGTACTCTGCACAAGCCAACCCCCCCCGATAACCATGATGATCGCCACGACCATGAGAGAAGAAACGCAAAACGAACCCACCAACCCCCTTGCACCATACTTCCACAGATACGCACTAGAATCCACAATGCAGAACCTCTAATGTTTACTATTTTAATTCATTTTATATTTCTCTTTAACATTCCTGTAAATTGTGTCATTCACTGAGCTGATGGTCATATTTGCATTAAGTCCTATTCCATTCATGTTTTTACCGTTTTATCTCATTGTTTACTATTCTAATTCATTTTATATTTCTTTTCATTTCTTTATCCAACCTTTAAATGATGTATATTTTACCGTTTTATCTCATTGTTTACTATTTTAATTCATTTTATATTTCTCTTTAACATTCCTGTAAATTGTGTCATTCACTGAGCTGATGGTCATATTTGCATTAAGTCCTATTCCATTCATGTTTTTACCGTTTTATCTCATTGTTTACTATTCTAATTCATTTTATATTTCTTTTCATTTCTTTATCCAACCTTTAAATGATGTATATTTTACCATTTTATCTCATTGTTTACTATTTTAATTCATTTTATATTTCTTTTCATTTCTTTCATTCACGTTTATATCTGTTTGCCAACCTTTAAATGCTTTTATATTTTACCATTGACCTGATGGTCATAGCCAGATGACAGTGTATATACTAAAGTAAAAGGTGTTGCCATCAAGTAAAAAGTAAAAGGGGCGATATTCACAACCCTAAAAATACACATAGATCTTAACCCACACTGTATAAATACTGACATTCAAATAATAACTCATTTTATCTTTAATTCTGTATTTTATATTACATTCATTTTATATTTACTTTGTTTATTTTATATTTCACCATATTCTATCTCATTTATTAATTCATTTTATATTTACTTTCATTCCTTTAATTGTTTATTTTATATTTCACCAAATTATCTCATTTATTCATTCCTTTAAATTGTGTATCTCATGTGTTTACTATTTTATATTTCTTTTCATTTATTGACCCTATGACCAAAATAGGTCACAACAAGTTTATAATTTTACTATTTTATCTCATTTATTATCTCATGTTATGCTGACCTTACCTATTCCAGTCATACATCTGAGAATACTTGTCCCAGCCACATTATAAAAGAGAAAAGGACCCAACTGTGGAATATATGTATGAACTACGCCCCCTTCCTCCCCTCCCCTTCCCCCACTCCCCCCATTGTTCACCTGGTACTTAACTGCTCCCCCAACTGGGGAACTGGATCTTTTTACCTGACTGACGGAGCTGGTCTGTTTAGGTAAGATCTCCAGCCATATTCTCTATTGTTGTAATGATTTGATTTGATCTGGTTAATAAACCTTATTATCTGGACCCTCTGAGTGAGCAAGTCATTTGACTCTATTCCTATTTTGAATACTATTATTATCCTACAATTTTTATATCCCGTCATCCCTACCACAGAGGATAGACGGAACTCCCCAGAGAGACTTCCCACGTGAGCCATAGATTGAAAAGCCACGGTAACATTGAGTCATGTGACCAACCGACTCAAGTTACGCGTATATCGAGCGTAGTGGAACCTTAATCCCTACGCTCTATCCCGACACTTGACAATAACAGACCCTACATACGGGTCTAAACTCACGGAAGCCATCGTCCAATAGCAACGTGCCTAGTGACGTGTGCTATGACGGGGGGAAACCCAAGACTCAAAGCCTGTGATGGGTGTAGAGTCTGGGAAACACTCCCCCCCCCCCCCTCCCTGCCAAGCCGCCTAACAGCTTGGCCCTGACTGAACGAAAAAGAGAGGCTAATAAACCCCCTGACCAATCAGAAGAGGGAAGGAGGGGTTTATCCGGCACCCCCTCACAAGCCCAACCCTTGCATACAACAACAACAATAGCCATATGATACCTTTAGTAGCAATGCTAATGAATAGCGCAAGCTAATACAATGCACGCTAACCACAGACAATCTGTGAACAGGGTTTATAGCAAGACCAAGTCGTGTGTGTGTGAATCCTACACCCGCATCCATGTTGTAAGACAGAAAAACATTGATAGAGAGAGAGAGAACGGCTGAGCCGTGGTACATTTTCATACGAGCATTACTGCAAACCCAACACAATAGTGTTGTAGCTCAATATCACTGTGTAAGCAACAGAGCACACAACTAACCTCTACCTTTATGTGGAGATTCAGGTCGAGGCAGAAAAAACCTTTTTCAACTGAGTGTAGGCTGCAGGCCTTGCTTAAGCTCTAACATGAATGTAACCCTCCTATCAACCCATACTAGCGAAAGATTCACACGTTGCAACCCCATCATATGTTTGGTGAATAAACACACAGTTTGTTAACACAAAATACAGTCCCCCTTTAGAGGGGACTCTTTATTTTTGAACAAAACTATAGCGGGGCCGGGAAGGGAACAGGGGGAGACCACAGGGGGAAAAAATCACTGGGTCTTAGCGACGCCGGAAACGAGCGGCTCGGGATTTTCCACCTCGGGGAGCCCCGGAGGGACGGTAAATGATCGGCGGCTGGTCACGACGGTCCCTACCGTCACCTCCGGGCGTAGATGGGCTGGCTGCAGTGGCGGAGGCGCCCTCTCTCCTCCTGGCCTTCTTCCTTGAAGGTCCAGCAGTGGCGGTGGTGGCAGCGGCGGCCACGGCGGAGGATCCTCGACGACATGGCAGCCGCCTGACTCCACCGGCGACATCGGGCGGGGGGAAATGAGGCTGGAGCACGGAGCGCTCCTCCTGCATATCCCTGCAGGTTGAGGTCATCAGCTGCAGTGCCGTCCCGAATAGTCCAGCATCGGAGAGGGGTGCCGTCAGAAGTGGAGTCCTCTTCTTCTCCGGCACACGCGCCTGCTCCAGTCAAAGGTGGCTCTGGATCAGAGTGGCCAGGGCACGCACTTTCCCAGCGGCTATAGCCTGCGGCTGAGTCAGATGCAGGATGGCTCCTGCCGACTGGGCGAGCTGATCATGTTGTACATCAGTCAGCTCCGTGCGGCCCATCAATATCCCGGACATGAATCTCGCCAGCTGCGCGATGTTAGACGCGGCAGCTAGAGATTGTGTTCCGGTGATAAATGACTGGTCGCTCCAATATGCCAACCGCCTCGCCGATTTCCCTTGGGGAACCGGCTTCCATAACGGCTCCCACACCACTTCCAGACAAAGGAGCGCCACCATCGGCCTATCAAGCCGTGGCACGCCCTCCTTCATACCGTTGACCAAACCCGCCACCCGCGTGACTTGCACGTAGGCAGGGGTAAGGCCTATGATGTGGGAGACCACCTGACCCTGACGGACATAGGCCGCCATTGAGGGGAAAAATGGGTAGACAACGTCCACCCCTCTCACCGGGCGACGTTGCCATAGATGACCTATGAGATCATCAGGGACAGGAACAGGCAGTGGCTGCGGCAGCGGCATGCCGTTTGCGACTGCCGCCGCTGCCATGAGCTCGGGAAACAAAGCACGCAGTTCCCCATGCATACTTTCCTCCTCCGAGCCCGCATCCCTCACATACAGCAGACTACTGGTCAAGGAGCCACATTCTGATGTGGCTGATAGCAGGGCATCCCGCCGACGAGTCGGAGGTTCTAACCCAACATCTTCGGATGGGGCACCCCAAGGAGACATCTCACCCCCCTCCAGTGTTACCTGGACAGACAGGGAAGATGTCTCCACCGGGCCTTCAAACAAGAACCCGTCCGCCTCTATCATGTAGTCCTCTGTCTCCATCGGGCATGTAGAGACCGACGCATCCTCATCTGGCTCCAGCAATGCACCAAAACCAGGCCGTTCGCGTCTGCAAGCCACCATCTTGCGACAGGAGCGAGCTGACGCAAAAAGTTTGCGTCTCAAATCCCCTGCAACCAAGGGAACCGGCCGCCCAACAGCAGACGATTCCCCGAAAGCAGAGGAACCAGAGCCGGAACCAGGCCATCGCACAGGAGGCGGCACTGGTGCACCAGCTCCTTGGAGAGGCAAACTACCCATCGGACGCCTACCGGGCGTGGCTGCCGACCACAAGAGAGGTCTCAGCCCCGCTCCAAGACGCACGACAGAGGCGGCAATGGAGAATCGCTGGTGAAGAGTGGCGTTGCGAGCGCGACCCTCCGAAGTAGACATTATGACTTAGCTTTTTTCTTTCGAATATATGAGAGAAGAAAAAAACAAGCAACAATGTAAACACGTCTCAACTTTCTTCAGCTAACAACCTCGTCAAGTGTGGGATCTACCAAAAGCACTTCCTTGTGGTGAAAGTGAAGAAGGAGGCGAGTAGGTGACCACACACCTGCTTATGAAGGTAAGCAGATGGGGGTGTGGCCAGACGAATGTTGGGATGTAAAGGTACAGGAATTTTTTATTCAGTGCACGTGCACGAAGTGAAGTACAGTGCAGATGATGCTGAGCGTAAGCCATAATGAAATAGAACTTCAGCCGAGAGGTGTTTTTCCAAATTAAAACTCTTGAAAACATACCTGAGGTCAACCATGGCTCAAGAACGCCTCAGTGGTCTGGCTGTAATCAGTATTAACCATGAGGTTGGTGGTCAGATTTCATATGATGATGTGATTGATGATTTTGCAGCCAGGAAGGCCAGAAGGATTGCACTGTAAATGGAAACCAGTAGGAGCTACAGGCTAACCTTGAAGTGTGATGATAGGGAGTGGAATGTAAATAGTTCTTGAGACAAAGTGAATTTGTAATTTTTATTTATTTGTTTGTTTGTTTAGCATATTATATTTTGATTATATATATGTGTAACATATTTTACAATACATAATTGTATTTTAAAGCAAATTTGCACATTCTTTTATTGTTTGTTATTGTTGTTATTATTATTATTGATTGTTAGCTACGTTGTTTGTTTTAATTCTTTAGGGTGCACTTTAAATTTTTTCTTAAAAGAAATTAAAGCAAATGTGCACATTATTTTATTGTTTGTTATTGTTATTATTATTGTGTGTTAGCTAAGTTGTTTATTTGTTTTAATCCTTTAGTGTGCACTTTACATTTATTCTTAGCTCTTGTTCTTGCTTGTAAAAAATAAAGGTGCAGTACTTTACTGTATAACTGTTAAGATGTTTTGATTTTGGGGGGGGGGGGGGGGGGGCGCAGTGGTGAAGCTCGCCTAGGGCGCCAAATGTGCTAGGTCCGCCCTGAGTCTACAATACTGGTCTTTATACACATATCCATGCTATCACCTATCCTGAGTCTATAATACTGATCTTTATACACATATCCATGCTATCACCTATCCTGAGTCTACAATACTGGTCTTCAGGGACGTGCACAGGACTTTAGAGGGGCAGGTGCTCAAAGGCTGAAAAGGGCACTACACTTGTGTGTATATATTAACCGAGCGCGCATAGCGCGCAAGCGCGATTTTTATGGGCCCTTTTCGGGCGGGGGCCCCCTTTTTATGCTTTTTGGGGGGTTTTGGTGATCAAATATTGAATATTGAACTATAATAATCAGTGCAGGAGCTCACTTATCCTTGAAAGACACTTTTATCAGTAGTCACCTTTTATTTTTACAAAAAATGATGTTTGGTGAAAATTATATTTGCACTTTATTAATCCCAATAGGGAAATTCATTCTTGTTTGATGATCAAGAGGCACCTTTTATTTGTTTTAAGTGAAGTTTGGTGAAAAAGCAGGTTATTGCACTATTAATCCCAATAGGGACATTCATCTTTGTTTGATCAAGAGTAATATATATATATTATAAAAATATTTTTAAGTGAAGATTGGTGAAAGTTAGGTTTGCACTTCAATCCCAATAGGGACATTCATCTTGGTTTATTTTTTTTAGCTCTCAGAGAAAAAAATCTATTAAAATCGTAAATCGGATTTAAAAAAAATTATCTGGGATTTTATTTTTAGGCCATATCGCCCAGCCCTACTATCAAGAGACTATAGACAGATACGCCCTACCTTCTCCTTCTTAGACGTGACTACTCTACAATTCACTGGCTAGCCATATACACATAATCAAATTAATTAGCACATCAATCATCAATACAACCCTTCAATAGAGTCAGCATTTTATAGGCCAACATATGTTAATGATTAGGTACTGGCAGTTTCAAAGTTTGGAACCTGTGTAAATAAATGTCTAGGACATGTTATCTTTCAGCAAACAAGATAGTGTCTTGAGAAGGTAGCAGCTGGTGAAGCCCAATGGCCCAAGGGTCAACGTGGCATTTCAGTCACTGTAGACAGTTACACCTCATAGGAGCAGCTTGTTCAAATGTATAAATATAATTGTATGTTCACGTGTTGATTGTCATTTTGGTCTGGACCAGCTCAGGTATAATCTGTTTTGAATCTTTTGAATTTTGAATAAACTCAAAGTCATATTGGACTCTCAATACTTTCTGAGAGTATTTTTAATATGAATGAAAGATTTGTATTTTCGAATAAGTATAAAAACCAAAATATATCTGTTCATTTGACATATATATATATATATATATATATATATATATATATATATATATATATATATATATATATATATATATATATATATATATATATATATATATATATATATATATATATATATATATACACAAGATAATAAAAAAAAGAGTAGGAAGAAGTATAGACTTTTTTTCTACCCCTTTTTAACTATTTTAACTAACTATATAATTGTATTGTATTGTTAATATGTATAAACACTGTATCTCTATATAATCCAATTTATATATAAATAAATGTATATAAATAGACGTGTAAATATATAATATATATACTAAATAAATACCATATAATATACACAATTTCTTAATTTACATCTTACACATACTCGCAATCAACACACTTCCTCTTCCAGATACCTATTTAAGAAAGATTTTTTTGTACATCTTTTTTTTTTTAGCTCTAACTCCAGACTGTTCCACAAGTCCACCCCACAGATTGATATGCACATACCAATTTTAAAGTTGAGTTTTTTAAAGTTTAGCTCTCCTCTCAGAGAAGGAGCCACCTTCTCTTTCCCTGAACATTCTTTGTATATTTTTTGGCAACAGGTTATTTATGGATTTGTAGATGATTTGTGATGTTTTACATTTGACCAGATCAATACATTTCAAGGTGTTTGAAACAGTGGGGTTGTGTGTTCTGTATATCCTACCTTGTTTATTGTCCTTATTGCTCTTTTCTGTAATATGCATATTGGCTGTAGGTTGCATTTGTAGTTATTCCCCCAGATCTCCACACAGTAAGACAGATACGGTAAAAAGAGTCAACAGTATAAAGTGTGTAATGATTTATGATCCAATATGTGTTTAGTTTTCCCTAGAATTCCAGTGCATTTAGCCAGTTTAGCTCGGACATTTATATGGGGTTTCCAGCTTATTTTGTGGTCTATGAACACTCCAAGAAATGTATTCTCATAAACTATTTCTATGTGTGTATTGCTTATCATCAGGTTTACCTGTATATTTGTGTTATGTTTTCCAAACAGCATGATCTTTGTTTTCCCCAGATTTAGTGATAATTTGTTTTTGTCAAACCACAATTTTCATTTATAAATTTTTGTAGTGATCATCCCCAAAATCTGCTGCAAATTTTCCCCAGAACAAAAGATACTTCTATCGTCTACAAACAAGACACATTTCAATAGTTTTGATACATTACATATATCGTTTATGTATAATATAAACAGTTTCGGCCCTAATACTGACCCTTGTGGTACCCCGCAAGTAATATCCATATAGTTCGATTTATGTTCACCTATTTGCACAAATTGTTTCCTGTTTCTTAGATAGCTCCTCATTCAGCTCAACCCAATCCCCCTTAATACCATACTTTTCTAATGTATTGAATAATATCATGATCAATGGTGTTGATAGCTTTTTTTAAGTCAATAAATACTCGAAAAGCTAATTTTTTTTGTTGATACAATATGTGATTTATTCTGTTAATTCTATCTATGTTAATGCTAATGATGTTGCTCTATACATCATTATTGGTACTTTGGGGTATTTTTGGTACAAACAAGAGTATTTGAATATAACACATTGGGCTTTAAGGCCCACAGGCAGTGGTGCAGTCGTAATATCAGAACTGCCTGGACGCCACATGCACGCGCGCTCCCGCGTGCTCACAGAACAGATTATTATTATGCATAAATAGTAGGAAACATGTTTGTATAGGAAATTACTAGTTTTAGTTTAGTTTTTGTAAATATTGCCTTGAAATAGAGAAGCTGAAAAAGGTAGCAGGATGTATCCTTCAATATATAAAGAAATGATATTGTCAACAGATATGGTTGAAAAACAAACAATGTTTTAAATGTAATTGTAGTTACAATTTCTTTAATTGAATTAACTTAAACTAGAAAAGTAAATACAAACAATATTAACAATGTAACTTAGTTTACAGAAGGACAGTTTCCTTCTGAAGCACAACTTAATGCCTCATCCTTCCAGTCGGGACCATTTATCACATAGTGAGAGCTCCACAGATCAAGCAAACCCCCACAGGGCTTGTATTTTGGTTTTGCACTTCTCGTTCTTTGTTATGTTATTGGTATCCTATTATTATACAAAGTCTAGGTGATAGATAAGTGCCGGGTACTTGGCGCACGGCGCGACGAGTCCAGTGAAAGTTGTGAACGCATTTTTGTGTGCGCGTGCACATCCGTGCGCATACTCCTGCTCAGAAAACTGCTGGGACGGCGTGGGACCACCACTGCACCACTGCCCACAGGTATTTATAATCACACTTCATTACAGAGTCTTTGGAGCAGAGTGTCCACATAGTTTGCAATAGGAGCAGCATCAAGACTTTCAGGTGATTCCATGATGGTAACTTCAAATTAAATCAATGGATTTGAACACAGGCAATGTAAATAAATGTGAATATGTCCCATTGGTCAGCATTGGGTTGAAATAGAACATAGCTACATTATATGGGAAACAGTTTTTTCTTGTGTTCAGTAGGCCTGGGAGATGATCCAACATTGTGAAATTAATTTCTCAATATCAAATATCAAATACATCACGTCAACATTTGATCAAATAAACCGGTTATGTTTCATAAATCTTGAAATTAAATCTGCAATGACAATAATTATTTTTTATCTGATGCCATAATCCAATAATCATAATTTCAGTCACCTGCCATCTGGAAGGTCAGTAATATTCTGAGACTCCATGTATATAAAATACCATGGAATACATTAAATCAATACATTTCCTAAAGACACTTAAATTAATGAGTTTAACACTTAAATTAAAAGTCCCACTGAGGATTATGTTTGATTTGGAACCTGAATTATGTCAAATTAATTATATTTTCAATATTTAAGGATTTTGGCTAAATACTGATCATCCAGTATCTTGTAAGAGAGAGGGGATTTAAATAATTAAAGTAAAACAAAAATATATGCAGGTACAAATACTGCACACATACATAGTGATTGTACAAAGTGTAGCATAATAGTTGTCTTCCGAGATGATTATAGGAGGACCTATCACCTTGTGTTTGATGGATGGGGTGTCTATTCTGATTGGCCAATCAGTTCAAAGCAGCTAACTGCTCAACTATTGGCTCAGTTGTATAAGAACAGGCTGTTTTCCAGACTGAACTACTCATTCAACCAAAAACACTGGATAGTCTGCTGGTTGACTTGAACCGCTCTCTGTGGCAGAACACATTCTCTAGTGGAACAAGACTTTATACTAAAACCATCTCGATCCAAACTTGCTTCTGATAACATATATCAGACTTTTGACACCACAACATCAGTAAGTACAATTATTTATTTGATTGTTTCCATGGCATTGTAGAGCCTCTCTTATTTTCTGTCTAAATATGCTGTCTAATATTTTTAATCTGTTGTTTATTTTTCTTCAATATATGTATATATATTGTACTATGTACTACATTCTGTTGTGGAAGGACAGCACATTCACTGAGAGACTTACACTGCATCAGGGTAAGACATTTTAAGTAATTTAGTAATATCTTTAAACTGAGACTTGATTGCTGACCTGACCAGCTGACTTGATTAAGGGGCGTGTTTAAAGCGGCCATTTTGTTTCCTTAAGTGCCCCATTAAAGGCTGCTTCCTGCTTAAAGACAGCACTTGTGTACTGAGTGTGCTATCAAAGGCCTGTCACTGCTTAAAAGCAGAACCTCAGCCTCTCCTGTAATCACTCTGTACTACATTCTGTTGTGGAAGGACAGCACATTCACTGAGAGACTTACACTGCATCAGGGTAAGACATTTTAAGTAATTTAGTAATATCTTTAAACTGACACTTGATTGCTGACCTGACCAGCTAACTTGATTAAGGGGCGTGTTTAAAGCGGCCATTTTGTTTCCTTAAGTGCCCCATTAAAGGCTGCTTCCTGCTTAAAGACAGCACTTGTGTACTGAGTGTGCTATCAAAGGCATGTCACTGGTTAAAAGCAGAACCTCAGCCTCTCCTGGAATCACTCTGTACTACATTCTGTTGTGGAAGGACAGCACATTCACTGAGAGACTTACACTGCATCAGGGTAAGACATTTTAATTAATTTAGTAATATCTTTAAACTGAGACTTGATTGCTGACCTGACCAGCTGACTTGATTAAGGGGCGTGTTTAAAGCGGCCATTTTGTTTCCTTAAGTGTCCCATTAAGGGCCAGGTGTTAGACAACACTAATTAGTGATAGGGATTTAAAGGCTTGCTGGCTTAGCGTCAAGAAACGAAGAGGGACAAAGAGGAGTTTTCCTGGAGTTCTTCGCGGAGGAATCCAGGGATCCACCTAGTGCTAAGTACACCATAATCCTATCTTACACTCCACTCTAAAAAATCTCCCTTTCCCTCCCACTCTGCTATTTCTCTACTTCCTCCCTGCCACCCTTGACACCACAATGTGTCTCATACCTATAATCACAATCTGCTCCTCCAGAACAGATTCAACCCACCCACGGCAGTTTGCTAGCAACCCGGCTGATCTCTCCTACCCTCCTACAGCCACTAATACACCTGTCACAGTACGGGGAGGCTTATGGAACTATCAATCAGCAGTCAAGAAAGCTGACTTCATTACTGCCTACGCCCATAGTCAAAATCTGCAGCTCCTGGCTCTAACTGAGACCTGGATAACCCCCAATAACTCATCAACACCTGCAGCATTATCTACAAACTATAACTTCACTCACACACCTCGACCTTCCAGACGGGGTGGAGGCACTGGCCTCATGACATCTCCTTCATGGGCTACAAACTTAACACCACTCCCAGAACTGTCACTCTCCTCTTTCGAATATCATGCAGTATCTGTCTCTAATCCTTTCAATCTCACCATTGTTACACTCTACCACCCTCCAGGTCCGCTCGATCACTTCACAGATGAGCTGGACATGCTTCTAAGCTCCTTACCGGAAGATGGTACCCCTCTCCTTCTATTGGGCGACTTCAACCTGCCTGACTCATCTCAGTCAGTCATAGTAGTCTCCCTCCTACAATCGTTTGACCTGACTCCCACTGCCATGCCTCCCACCCACAAAGCAGGCAACTCCTTGGATCTCATATTTTCCCCTAACTCCAGCATCATTAACACCACGGTAACTCCCCTTCATGTATCTGACCATTCCTTCATATCCTTCTCACTAACTCTCATGCTTAACCGAAAGGTCTTCACCCCAACTCAAACCGTCTCACTCAGACGCAACCTGGCCTCCCTATCCCTCTCCACCCTCTCCTCTGACATACTATCCGCTCTACCTTTGAGTGACACCTTCTCTGCTCTCTCCACAGAGATGGCAACCTCCACCCTCCTCTCAGCCCTTACAACCTCCTTCGACAAGCTCTGTCCCCTCGTTGAGAAACCTGCCCGCCGTTCCCCACCCAGTCCATGGCTGACAGATCCAGTGAGAGAACAAAGACAGGTCCTGAGAGCAGCTGAAAGGAAGTATAGAAAGTCACGCCTCACTGCTGACATCGACACATATCACAAGCTCTTGTTAACATTCTCCAAAACCATTACTAATGCCAAAGCTTCTTTCTTTCACCATAGGATCGAGGCCTCTGCCAAGAATCTACGCAAACTGCATGCTACCATGTCCTCCCTCCTCACTCCCCCCTCACCCCCCCCTCCCTCATCTTTCTCTGCCAAAGACTTTGCGATCTTCTTTGAGGAAAAGGGGGAGAACATCCGCAGCTCCTTCTCCCAACCCCCACCCAATCCAAATGCTGAATCGAGAACCTCATCCTTCACTCTGCCATCTTTCTCTCCCATTACAGAAGCCGAGACCCTGACACTGGTAACGTCGAACCGTCCAACTACATGCCAGCTGGACCGGCTCAGGGGCATCATTTTGGTATGGCAAGGTATGGCACTCGCCATACCTTGGCAAATAAAAATGTAAAAAAATAAATAAAAGAAATTACTATTTTTTATGTTGATTTAGAATTCGAATGTCAACATTATGAACGAAGCTTCGAACTATTCGGTACAGCCCTAGCATGTTTTGATATTGTCAATTATCTCACTTTTACTAGGTGACTTTTACTGTGACTAACTGAAATATGCCCAAAAAAAAGGAAAATGGACATAGGGACGTTTTTTAATCAAAGGGCAGCAGAGACAAGTGATACAGGGACACAGGTAAGGTCTGGCTTAGTGATTATAATAGTGCAGTTCAGCATTCAGTAACCCATACTTTTTGTGAATGTGTTTTTGATACTACATTCTGTTGAACACACACCTCAAAACCGTACCTAAGGAAAATTGGCTCAATTGCAAGAAAAGTAATAGACAGTTATGATATTACATTCTGCATAATTCATATGCAAAATAGTGTGGTTCCCTACTTTAGTCTGTTGACACATTTCTATACTAAAAATGCTTGTGTAGTCCTGTGTCATACCTAAATGTCATATAACTGAATTGTATAGAAACAACTCACCAAAAGTGACTATTGCACAACTGATTTGACAAAAAAAAAACACCAAGGGGGGGAAACACCCCCTTCACCCCCCCCCCTCCTAGCCATACCTTGCCTTTTACTGAAATGAACCCACTGGACCGGCTACCCTCCCCACTCCTCCAGACCATAGCACCAGACATCCTCCCATTCCTAACTGCAACCATCAACTCCTCACTCAACTCGGGGGTGGTCCCCACCTCCCTAAAACAAGCCAGAGTCACGCCCCTCATAAAAAAAACATCCCTGAACGCTACCGTCATAGGCAACAACCGTCCTGTCTCTCTTCTCTCCTTCCTTTCTAAAACACTTGAACGTGCTGTATCCAACCAACTTACTGCTTATCTCTTACAGAATGACCTCCTAGACCCTAATCAGTCAGGCTTCAGGACTGGTCACTCCACAGAGACAGCCCTCATTGCGGTCACAGAAGCACTTCACTTAGCAAAAGCGAAAGGCCTCTCCTCTGTCCTGATTCTCCTAGATCTATCTGCAGCCTTCGACACAGTCAACCACCAGATCCTCCTTGCGGCCATCGCAGGAATGGGAGTGACTGGCTCTGCGCTGACATGGCTGACATCATACCTCAATGACCGCTCCTACCAAGTGTCATGGAGAGGGACCCTGTCAGCCACCCGCCCCCTGCGGACGGGTGTCCCCCAGGGCTCGGTTTTAGGACCCCTTCTCTTCTCCCTCTACACTAAATCACTGGGTAACATTATCACGTCTCATGGCTTCTCCTACCATTGTTATGCCGACGATACTCAACTCTTCCTCTCCTTCCCTCCCTCAGATATCCACGTCTCTGAGCGGATCTCGGCCTGTCTGTCCGACATCTCCGCCTGGATGACGACCAACAACCTCAAACTGAACCTAAGCAAAACAGAATTGCTCCACCTGCCGGCCAAATCCTCCGCCCTGACCGACCTTTCCATCACAGTCGAGAATGCAGCTGTGACCGTGTCCCCGACCGCCAAGAACCTTGGTGTTGTCCTCGACGACCAGTTGAACTTCTCTGCTCACATCGCAGCGACAACCAGAACCTGCCGATTCCTCCTGAGCAACGTCAGAAGGATCCGCCCCTTCCTGACAAAAGAAGCCACCCAACTCCTCGTCCAATCAACAGTCATCTCCCGCCTCGACTACTGCAACGCACTGCTCGCTGGCCTCCCGGCCACTGCCACTAAGCCTCTTCAACTCATTCAGAACGCAGCGGCCCGCCTGATCTCAAACCTACCGAAGTCGGCCCATGTCACCCCACTTCTTAGGGACCTGCACTGGCTCCCCATTGCTGCATGAATCCGCTTCAAGGCCCTCGACCTAGCATACCGTGAGGCAAAGGGAACCGCTCCCGCCTACCTCCGGTCAATGGTCTCTAACTACACACCCTCAAGACCCCTACGCTCTGCATCTTCTGGCCGCCTCAGACCTACTCCTATCCAAGCTCCGGGAGGGTCATCAAAGAGAAGTTGCCTATTCTCAGTCCTTGCCCCACAATAGTGGAATGAACTACCCACCCCAGTTAGGACAGCCGAAACACGTCCAATCTTTCGCCGTCGACTAAAGACGCACTTCTTCAACCATTATCTAAAAAAAAAAAAAAAAAAAACGTACTGTCATGCACTAGTCCTAATAAACTAACCTACACTGTAGCACTCAACACTTTGATGAACATTGTTGCTCAGCTGATAGAGTTGTGCCCTTCCTGATGGCTTGTCGTACAGAACATGTAAGTCGCTTTGGATAAAAGCGTCAGCTAAATGACTAAATGTAAATGTAAATGTATGTAAAGGTGTATTTGTACAGTAACAACCACAATGACAAATTGCAGATAACTGTCCATTGGGTTGTGCACAGTATTTTAGCTAATGCTGACTTATTATTATTATTATTATTATTATTATTATTATTATTATTATTATTATTATTATTATTATTATTATTATTATTATTATTATTATTATTATTATTATTATTATTATTATTATTATTATTATTATTATTATTATTATTATTATTATTATTATTCAATGCCCATCCATGGAGCATATTCACTTTCAAAGGTAGAATCTGTAAGGCCACCAAACAGTGACCTCTAGGTAAAAGAGCCCTGCTTGATACTGCACTGCTCATACTGCACATGTTTCTCTGGCAGGGACGTGCACAGGACTTTAGAGGGGCAGGTGCTCAAAGGCTTAAAAGGGCACTACACTTGTGTATATTAACCGAGCGCGCATAGCGTGCGAGCGCGATTTTTAAGGGCCCTTTCCGGGCGGGGGGCCCCCTTTTTATGCTTTTTGGGGGGTTTTGGTGATCAAATATTGAATATTGAACTATAATAATCAGTGCAGGAGCTCACTTATCCTTTAAAGGCCCATACATCTCCATAAATGTTCAGGGGGGAGGGAATAAGTGCCTACCCTACAGACCCCAAGAAGTGCTGTATATTCTGTATTGTTTAATATAAATGCATTTTTTATTCCAATCCCGATTTGTATTTGAGATTCCCAAATCCCATCGGACTTGACTTCTTCGTGTCCCTCAGTGAGTGTAATACCAGCATTCAACCTTATGCACCACAGCGGTTTCTATCATCATCATCACCACCCACGCTATGCATAAAATATATAGGTCCGCGGAGAGGCACGCTGAGGAGGCCGTGCAAACTGCAATGGAATATGGGGCATCTCTCTCTCTTTACCTAATATTTTTATTCTATCCTGACATTTTTCAGTTGGAAGGGCAGTCTATATGCGTAACGGTAAAAAGGCACCCCTTGGCCTCTATGTGTGCACGTGCCTGCTGGTCTTTATACACATATCCATGCTATCACCTATCCTGAGTCTACAATACTGGTCTTTATACACATATCCATGCCATCACCTATCCTGAGTCTACAATACTGGTCTTTATACACATATCCATGCTATCACCTATCCTGAGTCTACAATACTGGTCTTTATACACATATCCATGCTATCACCTATCCTGAGTCTACAATACTGGTCTTTATACACATATCCATGCTATCACCTATCCTGAGTCTACAACACTGGTCTTTATACATATGTCCAACTATCCTAAGTTTAGCACTGGTCTTTATACACACATCACACTTTATATACACACTAACACTGTTATGTATTTTCCTAATTCAGTGCAAACTCTGGGGACCTGAAGTGTAAGACAATCAGTAGCACCGTAGCTGATCCCTGATCATCGCAAAGAACAAAAGACCTTCCGTTTCCATCCTTCACGCACACCTGCGGCCCGTGTTTTATATCCGCGCTGGCGTGTTCTTCCTGCTCTGCATGCGGCGCGCGTCATGAGGACAGGAGCGTGTCCTCTTCACCGCATCACATGGTCTATTTAAAAACCCAGGGAGCAGATGCACCACCGGACGGCTGATTAAACGATGGCTGATACACCATCAAGTCCACATCCGTGGCTTCCCTCCCTGGAGGAGACACCTGCGCCACTCAGTGTCACGGTTTCTCTGTGTTGTACTTTGTACTTTTACTGTATATGACTGTATGATTGTGTTGTACCTATTAGTTTACTGTCTAGGACTACAAACTTAATTTTTATGTCTAATATCG
This sequence comes from Notolepis coatsorum, assembly GCF_963971535.1. Classification (NCBI taxonomy): domain Eukaryota; kingdom Metazoa; phylum Chordata; class Actinopteri; order Aulopiformes; family Paralepididae; genus Notolepis; species Notolepis coatsorum. The sequence goes on along the minus strand of NC_140180.1, from coordinate 107,972,596 downwards.
ACATACAAATAAAACATTCATAAAACACCAAATGATTGACGTTTATTATCAGGACCTTTACTCGTGTTTTCTGAGCATTGGAGGAGAAACAGCGGGCTCAGGGTTGTCTGAGGTGTGTCTTTTCAGCAGTCCGATGCTGCGCTCGACAGTGGTGGTGGAGGAGTGTGTGCATAGCTCTCATTGTAGGCCTCCTCCTGCTCCGTCTGAGGGTTGGTGAGTGGGGTCATCAACCAGGGGGCCAGCGCATATCCGCAATCTCCTAATAAAACAAGTCATTAGAAGAATAGAAGCCTACTGTTGCTGGAACGATTCATTGCACACGTATACGTACCAATTAGCCAAGCGTCTCCATGGTCTCCTTGCTCGAGGTGCGCACCCACAGAGCTGTTCTGTAAGATGTAGGAGTCATGTGCACGTCCTGGGAAGCGGGAGACCACGTTGAGCAGGTGGTTCTGAGCGTCGCAGATTATTTGAATGTTGATGGAGTGGTATTGCTTTCTGTTGAGATATGAAAACGCATCTGGGGAGGGTGCCCATTTATGTCCCATTTAAACCATTGGCATGTTTGGATGAGGTTGTTACAGTCTGCTGTGCATTTGTAGTCAGTACCTGTACTGTACCTGCTTAATTCTACTCATAGTATGTCCCTAATGCATAGGTGTCAAACTCATGGCCCGCGGGCCAAATGTGGCCCGCCACGTCATTTGATGTGGCCCCCCAAGAGCTCTGGTAAAAAAGAAAAAAAAAGAGATTTTTTTTTTTTAAAACATTAATCTTGGGTTAAAAAATAGCGGCGTTAAAATAATTGTGGGTTAATGCATTAATAAAGCTTTAACTTTGACAGCCTTAGTTATTACACATTCTTACACATACATGTATGTTGAACATCTGAGGTATTGATGAAGTAACAAAGGAAAAAAGCCAAAAGCACTTACTCCTCAGACATTCTTTGACAATTTTACAGCCCAAAATACAAAAAAGATCCAGGCGGAATAGGTAACAAAGGGTTGAAGAAATATTGTCTGAACTGTCAGATGCAAACTGGCTGTGTGACATAACCAAGCATCTCGCTCAATTGAATAAGAAGCTGCAGGACGCAAACAAGTCCCACCCAAAACTTGACCAATATAGTTGTGAACTGAGACAACCCTTATTTTGTTATTTTTGAGTACAGTTACAGTTGTGTGTTCATGCAGACACATAATAGCAATTTCATTACGAATTGAAAACGGGGGACCCTGATGTAAACAAGTCGAAAGTCTTTCTCTGGTCTGCATCCCCTTAACAATTGTGTGTATTGAGCTGTACTGTACTGTACCCATTCTGCAATCTGTTAATTAAAGTTAATTAAACTATCTTAGTTTTAGTATTATTAGTTGGATGTATGCCTCTGCAAGGTTGTGTGCAGCCATTTGTTTTTGTAACATCTGCTACATCTGTCCCACGTGTTCTTTGCAGCTCACAGTTGTTAGTTCTGCCCCTCTTGACTGTGACAAAAAGGTTTTGAACAAACTTAATGTCATAGCTTGTATTTGATGATATTCTTCTTTGTTATTTAGTTGAATGGTTTGATCATTGATTGATGGAGTAATATAGGGTTCTGATAAACTAAAATTATTTGTTAAAATAACATAAGCTAACATATATTTTTACATCTATGCTAAATGTATAACTTGAATAAGTAATAAATACAGAAACAACATGTTTAACAATGTGTAAATGAGTAGCTACATTTATTTTACATTACATTGACATTTATATGGTCTTTGGCCCTTTGAGGGCAACCATAATGCTGATGTGGCCCTCTGTGAAAATGAGTTTGACACCCCTGCCCTAATGAATACAATAACCCATTTTGTTACTCGTTTATATATTTACAGGTCTGTCCCTCCCGCCCTCTCACCCCTCCTCCCAGCTCTGGTGTTGCATGCTGGGTATTACCGTCTGTTCCTCTCCTCTCTATCCTCTAATCTATTCCTATTAGTATTCATATTATTATAATGAATGCATAATAACTGGAAAATAACCTGTTAATAATGATTACTAGAATTGGAAAACAAACTAGGAGTCAACTCCTTGATGCGCACGTGCTTGCGGTGGACAGTACCTGGATGTGTGGTGGCACAGGGTGAGGAGTGCCTGGTCCGGCTCCTCAGTGCGGGCTCCAGGGTATTGCACAGGTCCTGGTAGCCTGAAGGGTCCCACTAGATACTAATCACAGGCTGTTGCATGTTGCTAATAAACTATTGATTTCTATGGAATCTGTTAAACGTATCCTTTGTGTCTGTTGTTGTCACTACCCATTTGTGTGGGTTCAACTCGTGAACAGTAAGATGAGCAGTGGAATGTTTCTCCACTGGTGTTAACAGAACTCAATTTAGGGCGACAATAATGTGGTCAAGAGGCATGGTTTCTATCTTTGTGCCTGAACTGGCGTGGCTTCTTTGCATGTCAGCAGCAGTAGTAGTACAACTCTTCTCTCTCTGAGAGACATTGGGGGAGAGAACGAAAGGGGTGGGCACCTTTCCCTTTATAGTTGCCATAAGATAGAATACCTGCGTGGCTCCGCCTAGAGCGCCCTCCAGTGGGGACAGATATATATGCAACTAGGCAATCACTGGTGGAGACAATTGTCTACGCAGGTAAACAGTTACTAGTGTAAACAGTCATATGTACAGTTAGACAGTTACTAACAATCCCATACAGAGTCTCTGATCTCAACAACTGGCTCTTACAATCAGTGATGCCAGTAAGTAGTTACTAAGTAACTAGTTACTCTAATCTGATAACTTTTTTCAGTAAATAGTAATCTAACTTGTTACTTTTTACAAGCCAGTAATCTGATTACAGTTACTTTTCCAAGTGGCTGTGCGTTACTATTTAGTTACTATCTCATAATGCTGATGATAAGAGAGCCAGGGGTACAGTCAGCTAGACCGGAGATGGGCACACAGCCACACAGACATGAGAATAACAAACTATAATACCATGTTTTATATTACGGTTTTACAATTTTATTTTTAATTAAAATTATATTATATACATTTTCTATTTTATTTCGTTTGGGAACCACTGTCCTAGAGTGCCTGAACAGTGGACAGCTGTGACCTTACATGGCCTGATGGCTGATGATGTCTCATGATGAACTGTCTGAGCAGCCAATCAAGATGTATGACATTATTAAAACATAAAAAAAACTGTTATCATTCAAGTTCAAGTTCCTTTTATTGCCACACGGCCAGGCCGGTGGAATTCAAGCACGGTGCAGGTGGTAGCTGCGACAATACACCACATAAAACATAAAAAGACACATGGAACAGTACAGTACAGAAAACACCACCTAGAACAAATACATGACGGAAACAGTACTGTACGAAAAACTATAGATGTCAGTTCAATGTAACATAAACCAGAAGAGACATAACAGCAGGGGGTACATTTAGGAGGAGTTGGAGTTGAGCAGTTGTATGGCCTTGGGGAAGAAACTGTTATTGAACCTTACAGTACGACTACCTAGTGACCTAAACCTCCTACCAGAGGGTAGGTGTTGGAAGAGTTGATGAGCTGGGTGCAGGGGGTCACTAATGATTTTGTTTGCGCGTGTGATGGTGTGATGTTTGTGTATGGAGTCCAGGGTGGGGAGTTTGCAGTTAATGATTTTGGATGCCCTTTTTAGGATCCTATCTAGTCTGTGTAGTGTGTGTTTGGGTGTGTTGCCATACAGTGATGGATAATGAAATAATGTTTTGTATTATGGCTGTGTAGAATTGTACCATTAAGTTTTTCCTAACCTTGTATTTCTTGAGTTGTCTGAGATGAAATAGTCTTTGATTGGCTGTTTTGAGTAGATGAGTGGTGAGTTCTTATGTTGTGGCAGCAGCAGGGACGACGACGACGACTTCGTAACCTATATCTTTCAAAGTAACTAAGTTACTTTTATAATCAAGTAATCAGTAAAGTAACTAGATTACTTTTTAAAGGAGTAATCAGTAATCAGATTATTTTTACAAGTAATCTGTGGCATCACTGCTTACAATGTGCAGACTAAGCAATTTAAAAAAGAAATAAAACCAACAATAGATGATAACAATAGAGAACAAGACGGTATATGGAATATTACAGTCTATTCCACTATAGCTTTGCATGTTATTGGTATCTAGGGACATCTATGGACCTCAGCGAATGTATTCCCAGTGTCAGAAATATTGTGTCTGTTACTAGGTTTGAGTAAATTGTAATGAACCAAAGGAGAACCTAAATTATGGCGTGAGCTGGGTAGTGTAGTTTTATGAAATTCGAAAGCCCTGGGTCTCTTCTTTCTTAGGACTACAAACACAAATGACTGTGTAATTTCCTCACATCTATATCCGCCGGTTTGAGATACAATGCGCCAAGATTTTTGTAAACTCATATTTCGCTAACACTTAACACTTTCAGCGCCATAAACTGTCCCCATCTCTGCCGCTTCAAGGCAGCTTAAAATGGTCATTTTCGCGGTGTTTCACAATGTTTGCAGAACTGTGTGTGTGTTCTGTATTATAGCTGTGGAGGCAATGGTGTGGCTCATTTAACAGACACTACTTGTAGTCCAACATGGAAAAAAAGAGTTTGTGTCTACACAATGTAGCTTGTAGTTTATTACACGCTAAACATCGCGCATTTCCAAGATAATCCAGTCTTTTCCCATAGATCAAAAGATAAAACGCGTTACGTGCAATAAGCCCAAACCGTTCTGGTTGAAACCCCAAATACTCCCAAATCAAAGGTATATACAATGTACACATGTACAGTACCTTCACAAAACTGTGATCGTTAGAAAAACATGTTCAGGTTGGGTAAAATAGACATAGAATATACCTTACCTTAGCCAGAAGGTATTCCAAAAATAATAATTCGCCTTTGCAATTACCAGTGTATATGTCTATATACACGTTTTGATGGGAAATACGCCTCGGCAACGGAATTTCGAGGCAATCGATCTGAATCTAGCTGTTCAAGCACAAGGAGGAGCCCTTACCAAAAAAAATAAAAGGAAAAAGTGTATGAACGCCAAGCCATTCCAGTTCAAAGTTAGGCGATACTGCCACCTTGTGATATTCGATCGGCATTGCAATTCCAACGTAGGGAAAGAATGATCCGGATGATGATTTAGAACGGGGATCAAAGGAAAAATATCAAAGGATCAAAAACGAGTTTACTCGTTATTGGCGCTCAACGCTTGTCGGCCAATAACGAGTTTACTGAATGTGTTAAAATCATTGGTAAACAAACGTAGTGCTGAAAATATACACGTTGACTGCTGTTTTGACAGGGTTAGGGTCTTTACTCTTGGCTACATTTGAAAAAGAAATGCAACATTAATTCATACGGACTGTATTGATCTATTCATGGCGTGAAAATTAATCCGCTTGGGCTTAAAAGGTTAAGAACACGGGGGCACACCAGTCTGTCCTACTTATGACTGCCTTTCCACGTTCGTAAATCCTGTTCGTAGCTACGAATGAATCTCTGAAAAGAAACTGTTCGATCATGCCAAAATCAACCCGAGAAGTTTGTAAGTGGAGAAGAAAATCTGACGTATCCCTTTAAACTAACCCTGATCTTAACTGCTCTTTTTGTCCTTGTCCAACCTTTACCCTTACCCCAACCTAGAAAACATTTGTCAACACACAACACCTAAACAAATTATAGAAAAGGACAAACACTGAACAAGTCCTTTGCACAGCCTCACAGTCTGCCGTGTGCGTGAGAGGGAAAGGGAATCAACATCACATAAGACACAGAAACACCCACACACTGCATTATTATTTAGTTGTTGACATGTATATTTCACTTCACTCTAAGACTCTTTTATCACTATTCTGACAAACATCTGAAAGGCACAAATGTATTTTTCTTCTTTTTTTCCCACAGATGCAATATTGCAGTGTGGGAGTCTCTTGAATAAGAAGAAACTTCAGAACTGTGGTTGTGACTTTGCCTAAATGTCCCGACGAGAAGATAAACCCACTCACCACAGCAACTTTTACAAAAACAGTTGATGGTCGAAAGCAAGAGTGAAAAGGTGGGTTTTGAGGGCTGTTTTAAAGGACAGTAGGGTGGTGGCAGTCCGGATGTGGCTGGGGAGGGCATTCCAAAATTCCTGTCTCAACCACGTCCGGATTTCACTCTTTTATCACTGTCTATTTAAAAATTGCCACAGAGTACTGCCTTGGGCTTTCTTATTATTTATTGTGCCTAAAAAAGAATAATACCTTAAGTAGACAATACTTTTTGCTGTTGTTCTGTAATTCAGTAATTTAGAACTGTTCTGTAAAGTAATTCAGAACTGAAATAAATCTATAATGCACCTTAGAACGGGGGAAAAGGCGGAGTATACTGTATGAGAAAGACCTATAGCTCTGACAGAATTAAACATCTAAAATGCTGCTATGCTGAAGCACTTTGTTTTTTTATGTGTATCTGCCAATTTCATGATTTTATGTCTATTTTATGTGTATCAGTGACAATCAAACAGTAAACAAAGAGGGATATTAACTCATTGAGTGCCACGCCCTTTCCCCATCTGTACTGCCTGGCGCCAGCTTTTTAATATTTTTTTACCATTTTCACGATATTTCACGATCTTTGTGGAGCTATTGTATATTCTATATTATAGCTATGGAGACAATAGTATGGCTCATTTGACAAACACTATTTATAGTCCAACATGTAAAAAAGCATTTGTCTCTACATACCCTCAAAATAAACATTGCCCTGTTTCAAAATATTTCAGGCTGGTTTTCTAGATCGTGAGATAAAGTGTGTTTTGTGCAGCGTATGCACAAATCTCGCGGCTGCTCACTTGAAACCTATATTATTGCCAGGTCAAAGGTAAACACGTGACCTTGTTTCTTCACAAAGCCGGGGGGGGGGTCATTTATCCGACCTTGCGATCATATAAACACATGTTTTATGATGCAGTTTCAGTAAAGTACACGTAAAATAGACGTTACCTTTGGTTTATAGGTACTCCATTTCTCACTTCGAGTCCAAAAGTGTCTTGAATCAGAACAGGATCAATACATATAACATTAGGTAGCCCTCATCCGTCTTCTTCATCTGCTCGGGCCCGACTATAGACAAAGCCGAATAGGTTTCCTCATCGTCGGTTTGATTATAGTTTTTTATAGTCCAACATCCTAGTCTGGTGGAAACGCACCTTATCATCCATAATCATCATCCATATAATCCGTTTTGTCTTTTTCTTCATAATATCCAATAATTCGCTTGCCATTGCATTGCAGGTTACCATTGTGTGCTCGGGCCAGACTATACCACTGAGCCGAATAGGTTTCCTCATCGGTCGGTTTGATTATAGTTGTTTTACGTTTTACCAGTAGTGCTTAGTCCAACATAGTCTGGTGGAAAATGCACCTTATCGTCCATAATCATCATCCATATAATCTGTAGCGGCCTCTGCCTGGGTCCACTTCCGTGGCATTCGGGGAGGTAATTCCGTACACGCTTTCTAATCAATAATAGTCTCCACACTTTCAGTTCCGTTGTCAGATATCAAGTGGATATCCGATTTATTTAGAAAAGTAATTCACATGGAAGATGGGACCAAAGCGGTCAGAAAACTGTGTGCCTTTCCCCGTTCTACGCCCCCCAGGTGATTACCATTACTAATTTATGCCCTCAGCTGCGCAGTGCCTGGTCCACCTAGACAGTACCATTCCGCCAAGTCAGGTGAACCACCCACAATACAATGACCCAATCCATTTCCCCCGAATAGGCCAACACTGGGCAATTCCCCTTTTGGCTACAGAGATAAATCATAACATTCACATAAATCATATCCTTCTATTTGATATAATAATAATAATAATAATAATAATAATAATAATAATAATAATAATAATAATAATAATAATAATAATAATAATAATAATAATAATAATAATAATAATAATAATAATAATAATAATAATAATAATAATAATAATAATAACAATAATAATAATAATAATAATAATAATAATAATAATAATAATAATAATAATAATAATAATAATAATAATTAATAATAATAATAATAATAATAATAATAATAATAATAATAATAATAATAATAATAATAATAATAATAATAATAATAATAATAATAATAATAATAATAATAATAATAATAATCCATAACTAAAACACTCATATGGCTCTTACATAATCCATTTAGTCTTTTTCATAATATCCAATAGTTCGCTCTAGGCAATCGCGATTGTCGAATGTGTCCTGCTCACCATGGCCGCCTAGTTATAGTTGAAAGTGGGGATTAGTAAGTGACAGGCAAGGGGTGGTTTGGAGGGGGTCCAGCCCGACCCCCTCCACGGCTGCTAAAAAAAAGTTTCCACTTTTTCTCCTCTTTTTCTATTTTTTCTCCCATCCCAATTCCAGTGTGCCAATTCCAGTGTGCCAATTCTTCCCTCCCCTGTCTTGAACGTTGCTCGCATATGCCCCCGACAGGTCGGCTGTAGGGAGGATAGAAGCCTTGCATCACGTGTCCCCTCCGGTACACGAGGAGGCAGCCTGTCACATCTTTTCACCTGCCAGCGCGGACTCTCATTGGCGAGGTGTAACGTGTGGGAGGCTCACACTACCCCCGCCATTTCCTGTCTCTGCTGTGCAGGTGTCCCCAACCGACCTGTAGGAGTCGCTGTCCACAACGTCCAGATTACCACCCATCGACTTCCACCCTCTAACTCTGCCAATTGAGTTAGTATGACGGCCGGCCCAACCTGTATGCAATTTCCTGCAATAATATTAGAGCCTTCAATATTGACCAATAAAGCTGCTCTTTTCACTATAAAGCTCAGTTTATATTGCAGTATGATAGCCAATTACTATAATAATAATATATATTAATCTATATATATATACTGGGCCATTCTACCGAATTGGTTGAAAGTCAGGTTGGAAATATTTAGAATTTTTTGTATGTTTATTCCCAAAACGTTGTCCGAATATATATTGTGCCATATCTAAAGTACATAATATCTAGTGAGCGTACCGGCAATTTTTATATTGTATTTTCAGAATCTTTTGGAGTGTTTTTCCTCTCCCAAAAATGGTCACTACCGAAACATAGTAATACACTATAGTAAAAAGGTATTATATTAACCTGTTACGATTGTGTTTCCTTCCCTTCTCTAAAGAGTATTTTTTTAAATTATTCTTGAAGGTTTTCACAATTAAATCAATACAAATTACATTTTTACCAAATTTAAATTGATACAATTAGATCAAAATCTAAAAGCAATCTTTCTCTGTGAAATGCATAACACTGATCATATTGATTTCAGAGTTAATGATTGATGAAATTGAACGTACATTTAACCAATCAGTATCATAACATTTTAGTTTATAACTCAATATACTTAATTTTTTTACAAAACACCCCAGTGTTTCGGTAGTGACTGCATAATACATAAAACATAATATTTAGCATAAAACCCCCAAAAGTTTACCTTATTGAAGAAAATATGTGTTCCATTCTTAAAGTTACACACTGATTTTGTGACTTTGGAACACATTTATTTAAAAATTATGGGATTTAACTACTTATCATTCCATTTGGTCACGACCGAAATGATCACATCACTACGAAACTTTACCATATGTTTAGGTAGTGACAATTCTAGCTCACTTTGAGCATAACTAAAGAATGATAGCAAGCACATGGCTAGTATACACATCTTCGAAGAGGTGTACACACATAAAAACATAATATTTCGCATGAAACCCCAAAACATTTACTTAATTGAAGAGAATTATGTGTTCGGTGGTGACAATTCTTAAAGTTACACACCGATTTTCAGACTTTGGAACACATTTATTTAAAAAGAACAAGAAATGTAACATACATTTAACCAATCATTATCATAACATTTTAGTTTATAACTCAATATACTTAATTTTTTTACAAAACACCCAGTGTAGCGGTAGCGACTGCATAATACATAAACACATAATATTTTGCATAAAACCCCCAAAAGTTTACTTTATTGAAGAGAGTATATATTCCATTCTTAAAGTTACAAACTGATTTTCAGACTTTGGAACACATTTATTTCAAAATGATGGGATTTAACTACTTACCATTCCATTTTGTCACTATGTTTCGGTAGTGACTGTTTCGGTAGTGACAATTCTGGCTAACTTTGAGCATAACTAAAGAATGCTAGCAAGCACATGGCTAGTATACACATCTTTGAAGAGGTGTACACACATAAAAATATAATATTCTGCATGAAACCCCAAAAAAGTGTACTTAATTGAAGAAAATATGTGTTCGGTGGTGACAATTATTATGGTTACACACCGATTTTCAGACTTTGGAACACATTTATTTCAAAAGTATGGGATTTAGCTACTTACCATGCAGCCATGAGGGACAGGGAGGCAGTGTCAATGCCTGGTAAAAAATGCAGGGGTGTGGCTAAAAACCAGGCTCAGCCAATGGACTAAAACTCATGTGTTTCGGTAGTGACATGAAAACTAGGGACAAGGTTTTTTCAGTATAGTTTTTTAATTAAAAAATTAAACCCACAATAAATCTAAATCGTTCAACTTCTGTTTAAACTTAATCATGAAGATCTTTAAAATTACACCATTGAACTAAATCTAAAAAAAATGTAAGTGTTATTTACATACATTGAAATTTACATGTCAGGGGTTGGGACAGCTACTTCCCAATAGAAAGTACCCTATAAATGATGATTTTGTATATATTTAGCTCATCACAATATAATTGAATGCCTTGGGTTTAAATAGATCATAACATATTCTTAGTAAATATCTATGTCTGAATACTTAATTGTTTTGTTAAATAGTTTTTCTTGTTGTGGGACAGCACTTTGAACTAATTCGGTAGAATGCCCTACTGTATATTGATTTAAGCATGCTTTTTATCGGTGCTTAGTAATCATTTCTGCAATCTTGACCAATAAAGCTGCTCTTCTCACTTTAAAGCTCAGTTAATGTTGCACTATATATTAAATTAGTTTTAAATTGTTTTCTGTACTTTCTGCAGTTAGTTTTTTACTATCCATTAAGATAGAATAACGGAATGTGTGATTCTCTTTTCAAGAATAACTAGAAAAAAATATCATAAAATGTTTTCTGCTTTTCCGACAGTGATGTTCGAACTGGAAGCGCCTGCGCAGTAAAACACTCATTAAAAGAAAATATGATTCAAGTATTTGTGGCTTAATTTGTTATCCCTAGTCAGAAAATATTATGGGAATCCTATAAGAATCTGTATACGTTTTTGGAACCAAACCCATAAGAACCCATAAGAATTCTATAGGATTCTTATAGAACTGTCTCAAAATCCTATGGGATCCTAAAGGATTTCTATATGGTTCCAAAAACATATAGATTCCTATAGAATTTTTTTGACTAGGGATGTTATCCTACACTTTAATAAGCTGTCTGATATTTCCATTACCTGTAACTCTTGGGTCTCTTTCCCACTTCCTCTGCCTCCTCTCTGAGTCGGCACAGTCACCCTGGTCCCGATTCTGTGACTTTTTTATTTTTTTGTGTGTGTGTGTGTGAGCACAGCGGTGTCTGTGTTGATGATTATTTCATGAAATTGGGACGATATCTTCATTTTACATATATTTTCATTATGTCAAAAGATTATGATTTGAAACGCTCTAAAAAAAGTTATTAATATATGGTGCCTACAGGGGTCCTGGTGTCCAGTTTCATCCCATTCACTTCCATGTTAAAACGCATTTTTTTATCTGCACTCATTCATTCAATTTTAGATAGAATTATCAAATTAACTCTTTTTCCACAATGTGATGGACGAAGCTTTAGTGCTGGGATGCTGTTACCGAATTTCAACACACGGTGGCGCAATTATCAAACAAACACGAATATAAGTGGTTAAAATTCGGAAATATTTGTAATCTGTCATAGATATCTTGAGGTTAGGCTCTTAATGTTAATCGTGGGATTTTTTTTTTAAATATTAAAAAAAAAAAATTATTGGATTTTGAACTTGATCCAGAATTTCATCCTCTAAGCCTCATGAGCTCCACCAGCGCCAAGCCTGCACAAGGTTAAGGAGAGCAATACACTTGTGAATACACTGGCAGTCTGTTTACCATCTCTTGCCTGCTCTGCCTAATGACATCATTATGAGACATTAGCATTTCACCTCTTTCTTATGAACATATTTCAACTAGTCTAGGGCTAGATCCACAAAGAATGGATTGCACGGTGCTAATTGCACCCTTACAGATGAAGCTTTTAGTATTCATGGGCGCTTTGCCGCGACGCGCGCACGGTTATATCACGTCGTTTTAATTAATTGGGAACCCAGGCTGCTGTTCTGTTTTATGCCGCCAGGAGGCGCAAAGTCGCCCGGCGGCGGTCTATTGATTATTGACTTCCTCATTCAACACTGTGTCTTTGTGTCAATAACACAAGCCACTGTCAACGTTGGGACGGCGCGAGACAGAGAGACTTTATTGTGAATTTAAAATATGCTGGTAAAGTGGGGAGGGAGATTGTTCATTCAAGTAAGCTATAATATATTATGAAATTCGTATTATGAAACAGGAAACACCTCGACCATTGTCTTCAACTTATCTCACTACGATTCAACCTATTGCGTGGCACAACAGAGAGACGTTGTAGTATCCGCGTCTGTGATTTGCCTAAACGTTATTATTTTGGTAACGTTTATTTCTGACTACAGTACAGTATGTATTACTATCTATTACTACCTACTATGGGCCAGCCGTGTATAGGTGTAACAGAGTTATAATAGTTCAATGGTTGTGATGGCGGAGTTACAGTAGCGACACGTCAGGTTCCTTTGCATATCGTTTTATTTACTACTACCTACTATGCTGCTATGTCTATATACTACTATCTACTACTACTTTGTATCACAAACAGTACTGTATTTGCAAAACTGATTGTCATAAATGTATAGATGTACAGTAGCAGTACTGTCTACCTGTATGTCATGTATGTCATTATGAATTGAAAATGGGGGACCCTGATGTAAACAAGACGAAAGTATTTTGCACTGTACAGTATGTCACAGGTGAGCTTGCTAGCCATTTGATTGTTAACGTGATATAAAAAAAATAATCAATACTTGATTGATTGATTGAAAAGTTTATTAACAGATTGCAGAATGGGTACAGTACAGTACAGCTCAATACATACAATTGTTAAGGGGATGCAGACCAGAGAAAGACTTTCGTCTTGTTTACATCAGGGTCCCCCATAGTAACTTGGCTTGCTACAGTAGTTACAGTTAAATCAATGAGCCATCGACAGTGTGCTAACGTTATCATATACTCTCTTTTTTAGACTCTGTATTTGTAAATCTGGTATGTCATAAATGTATAGATGTAGCAGTACTGTATCTGTATGTCATGTATGTCATGTTATGATGAATTGGTCTGCATCCCTTTAACAATTGTGTTTATTGAGTTGTACTGTATTGTACCCATTCTGCAATCTGTTAATTTTCTTTCAATCAATCAATCAATCAATCAATCAATCAATCAATCAATCATTACATCCAAGATACACGGCTGCTGTAGTCTTGTCTTATAAAATACATAAACAATCAGCAATGTCTCGCTTGATGAATGGCAAGCAGTAGCCTACCCAGATAGCAAAAGGTGTTAATTCAATGTTGATTTATGGTCACAATGCTTGCTTTTTGGTTAAGGTCGACGATTGATGTTGAATCACCCATTAACCGCTAAAGCAATTGACTAATGTTGAAAACATATCATTGAATCAATATTGTTTTGTGGTTGCATTTTAATGATTGAAATGCCAATATCTAATAAATGTTGAATCAATGGATGCTGTTCAACGTATGCTGTTTGTCGTCATTACGTTGGCCCGAATTCCCCCCCCCAATTTAAACAGACGTACGTCCCAGCATGCAGCTGAGCACTCGATCTCTCAATGTGAACTGCTGTTCAGAACAGCACGTCTGGTTCCCCCTGGATTTGATTCTACTGAGTGCTTTACAGTAAGTTTTGGCTATATTACTTTTATCTTAACTGTGTTCTGTGAAAAATAACGTTATTGTGAGTGTGCACCAGTGGATCTTGATGGCGTTGTGCATGTGATATGCTGCAGTTTGGTAGGTAAATATATATATACGTCAACTAAGATAAATATTCATGAATATTCGTAGCGTGTGCTTAATATAACTCTGGAGAGTGTGCAAGTGGAATCGTACGGTTGTTTAAGTTATTTAGATGTTAATATTACGGTTGTTTAAGTTATTTCGATGTTAATATTAAAGCGCCAACAATTAGAAATTGCGTGGTCCAATTGCGTGCGTTGTTACTGAATGACGTTGTGCGACTCAGCCAATCAAAAGCATGCTTATTGGGTGAACAGGAAGTAGTCAAGGAAGCACGCGCTAGCTGGCCTAGTAAACACGTGGATCCGTAAATGCAACGTTGCCTACCAGACAACAACGGGACCGCGTGTTTCTTTTTGTATGGCTGTTCAAACGAATTTTACAGTTCTGCTAGCTACATGCAGTATTTAGCGAGCTGGGTTAGCCGGTTAGGAGGCTTTGAATCCCGGCTGCGGCTAGGTAGCCAGCTAGCTAAATGCACCACGACGGTGATGTCACCAAACAAAATGGCGGCGCCCATGTTGATAAAGCGCTTCACATAACAAATCGTTTTTTCTTAGAAACTGCTTATTTTTATAACGTGATTTTTTTCTGTGGCTTATCTAAATACTAATTTGATGCTATGACTATGTTTATATCGCTATATGCTTCATCTCCCCTTGCACTCTTTCTAAGTTGGTTAAGGTTAGAGTTTGTCTTAGAGCATGGCGATAGAACGCCAGGTAGTTTGCAGGCTGTTTGAGACTTAATTGTTCTAGCCAAGTAAATACTTAAGCATTACATCACGTGCAGGAGTGGTTTGTGACCAATAAACCATGCCTAGGGGTGGTCGTTAGGCCCGAGGCGCAGCCGAGGGTCGTTAGACCCCCCTAGGCATGGTTTATTGGTCACAAATCACGACTACAAGTGGTGTAAAGCTTTTATACAACTGCCAGATTCATCCAACCTTATTTCTATACAATAAACACACATTAATCGAAGATTTATTGAAAAAACCATCCGCCAGAAAAAGTAGTTCCCACAACTACAAAAAAGACAAGTTGCCTCCATGTGGAAGCAGCTTGAAGTGCATCCAACCAAACTAACACATCCAACTGTGTATTATTGGAATGATTGAGAGAAGTTGCCTCATGTGGAAGCAGCTTGAAGTGCATCCAACCAACTAACACATCCAACTGTGTATTATTGGAATGATTGATTGAAAATTTTATTACCAGATGCAGAATGGGTACAATACAGTACGGCTCAATACACACAATTGTTAAGGGAATGCAGACCTACTTTCCATAGAACTTCATTCTTAGATGCTTCTATATAAAGTAGGTAAAACAAATTAAAACGTTTTCTTTGCCCTATAGGAAAAAAACGTTTTCTTCGCCCTATTTTTTTATTTATTTCTTTTAGCCTAAACTTAACCAGTTGGAAACCAGGGGTACAGTAATAAAATTAGCAATCAACCAATCAATCAATTCAATAGACCATGCTCACTTAAAACAGCGCTGCTTCTCTCTCAGTCTGACCTCCCCCGCTGTTGCAGACAGGAGTGTGTGTGTGTGTGTGTGTGTGTGTGTGTGTGTGCGTGTGTGTGTGTGTGTGTGTGTCACAGTGTGTGTGTGTGTGTGTGCGTGCGTGTGTGTGTATGTGTGTGTGTGTGTGTGTGTGTGTGTGTGTGTTTGTGGGTACGCCAGCGTCGGACAGTGTGAGAGAGAACGCTGCAGTCAGTAGAAAGTAGGAAGGAAGAAATTTAAATCAATCAATTAATCAATCAATCAATCCGCGATTTTTCTTTTGTTCTAGATTGACTCAAGACCCATCAATTACATCATCCAACATTGTTTAAAGGACTAACACATTCCCCTTGACAGAATCGCTTCATATTTAGTCGTTATGGTGCTTTCAACATAACCATTTGTTGTCCGCGATCTTGTTTTCTCCCGGAGTGAGCCGGGGAGTGATATGTGATTCGGTTGTGGGCGGGTCCTGAGCCCAGGACCGTGGATTGTTGCCAATAAAGACGTGTAAATGGCCAATCAGAATCGAGAAATTTGCATGCCGTTGTATAACACAATTTATGTACCATTACATTGACTATATAGTTAGACGTTTGGTTATATACATGGTATTTTCTAATGAACAATATTACAATAATATAATAATGGACTCTCTTGATATTGATCAAAATGTAGAATTATGCAAGCGTTTCACCCTGCACATTGCAATGCAGCACATTAATGTCGACCCTCCTCTCTTTTTTTTTTCTTTTTCCAGAATCACGTACCAGTTTCAAGAAGCCGCACGTTGCAGCAATTGAAGCAAAGACCTGTTCTAGCCAAGTAAATAGCACAATGTATGTACCATTACATTGACTACAGCACCTCATCACTATGTCATCTTATTCTCGGGCTAAAAGATGTAGAGTCAACAAATTAGTGAGAGAGACAGAGCAGGCTATCCTCACTGATTATAAGTTAATTGTTGCTGCTAATTCAAGGACAAACCATCACTCTTTAGAGAACACAGATCCTGTCACAGCCTATACTGAGTGCCTGCTCGATTTACCAAAGACAGACTTGCCACTAGATTTAACAACTAGATCAGACTTGCCACTAGATTTATCAACTTCAGACTTGCCACTAAACAGACCACTAACTATCAGTGATCAAAGTGAAAATATTGACTCACCAGGTGAGTCAAATGCACATTTTGAAAGTATAGCTGGGGATGACGAAATTGAACCTGAACATGTCTTTGACAGTGATGAGCATAATGAAGATTTCCTCATGACAAGTTTAAAATATTGGGCAACATCCTATTCAGTCTCTCTGGTTGCACTATCATCTTTGCTGTCCTTTTTGAAGATGTTTCACCCCACCCTTCCTAAAGATGGAAGAACATTGCTAGGAACACAAAAACATGTGCCTACCACTAAGATTGAAGGGGGAGAATACTATCATTTTGGTTTAGTCAAAGGGGTGCTTTCACGGTTGGCATGTTTTATTTTACCGGCAACTCTGACAACTCTTAATTTACAGTTTAATATAGATGGTTTACCTTTATTCAAAAGTTCTAAACTTCAGTTTTGGCCCATACTTGGAAGTCTCAAATGTGACTACACAAAGTCCCCATTTGTTGTTGGCATTTTTTGTGGTCTAAGCAAGCCAAAGAGTGTTTTTGAGTACCTAGAGCAGTTTGTCAAAGATCTTCAGAATGTACTGTCTAATGGCATTATTTATAATGACAAGCAATTTGATCTACAGATTTCTTCTTTCATTTGTGATGCCCTGGCTAGAGCTTATATTAAGCAGACCAAGGCATTTAATGGCTATTCTGGTTGTGACAAGTGTTTTCAGGAGGGTGTATGGAGAAATAAAATTACATATCCTGAAACAAAAGTCAGACTTAGGACAGACTCCAGTTTCTCAGACATGGTTGATGAGGCACATCACAATGGGACGAGCCCTTTAACAGGTTTAGTTAGATGGTTTCTATGTTTCCAACTGATTACATGCATCTCTGTTGTCTCGGAGTTACAAGGAAACTGCTTAATATATGGTTAAAGGGGAAGAATTTGGCAACAAGGGTCCCTTCCAAAACTGTACAAGCCATTTCAGGTAAACTGCTAAAGCTACGTCCCTACATGCCTTGTGAATTTAACCGTAAACCAAGGGAACTGTCAGAGTTAGATCGCTGGAAAGCTACTGAGTTGCGATCCTTCATGTTGTATTGGGGTCCTGTTGTTTTGAAGGATTCCCTCCCCAGTGAGCTGTATGACAACTTCATGTTGTTTTCTGTTGGAATGTACTTGTTGCTGTCCCCTAGTATTTCTGAGGAAATGTTGGCCTTTGCGCACAAGCTGATGGTTTCTTTTGTTGAACACTTTGGGACAGTGTATGGAAGAGGTGAAATTGTGTACAATGTACACCAGCTTATTCATTTGGCTGAGGAATACAGGAAGTTTGGCACTCTAGATAATATCTCAGGATTCCCTTTTGAGAACTATCTTGGACAAATTAAGCATCTTCTACGCAAGCCACATCAGCAGGTAGTGAAAAGGTTGTCTGAAATTCCACATGTTGGATCCCCATGTCCCACAGATGATCCAATTTTGCGTAATATTCACACTGATGGGCCTGTCCCCCCACAGTTTACTTCTTCACAACAGTACAGGAAGGTCTCCACTCATCGGTTTACTTTGTCCACAAAGAAAGGAGACAATTGTATTGAGGTTGGAGATGGATTTGCATTAGTAGAGAATATTCTTAAATCAGAGGAAGAGGTATATATAATTTACAGAAAGTACAGACACAAACAGCCATACTACATGTATCCCTGTGAATCATCATACATTGGTACATACAAGGTCAGTGGCTTGCAAGAAGATATAGGGATAGGTAAACTTCGCTATATCAAGCGCAAATGTCTTCTCTCTCCAGACGGAGATGGTGCCATTGCAATACCACTACTTCATTTAACAGCATAACCATACTGCCCTACAAAGCTAAAGTGCAGTAACTATATTGACACACTGACTCTAACGTCGGATTTCGGGGCATAACTTACCTCATTAATAAATACACAATTAGTACAATATTTCATGTACACAGATAACATGTTTGGCTGGCCAATTGAAACGCTTAAAGGAAAACTCCAACATTTTGTGAAATTAGCTTATTTAACATCTTCCCTGGAGTTGGACAAGAAGATGCATACCTTTTTTGTCTCTCTGCATGCTTTGGGCTTAGGGAACGTCTGGACCGTTAGCCTAGCTTAACTTCATCACTGGAAGTGGGGCAGACATCTAGCCTAGTTCACTACAGTCAGGAAATATACTCCAAATACAACTCCCAAACGTTCCTGTAAACATGTTGTGACCTGTGTGTTTACCCCGTCTCCCAGTCACACAAGTCACACGAGTCTCCCAGTCACATGAGTCTCGTGTGACTGGGAGACTTTTGTGACTTGGAGACTTGTGTGACTTGTGTGACTTGGAGACTTGTGTGACTTGTGTGACTTGGACTTGTGTGACTTGTGTGACTTGTGTGACTTGGAGACTTGTGTGACTTGGAGACTTGTGTGACTTGTGTGACTTGGAGACTTGTGTGACTTGTGTGACTTGTGTGACTTGTGTGACTTGGAGACTTGTGTGACTTGGAGACTTGTGTGACTTGTGTGACTTGGAGACTTGTGTGACTTGTGTGACTTGGAGACTTGTGTGACTTGTGTGACTTGTGTGACTTGGAGACTTGTGTGACTTGGAGACTTGTGTGACTTGTGTGACTTGGAGACTTGTGTGACTTGTGTGACTTGGAGACTTGTGTGACTTGTGTGACTTGTGTGACTTGGAGACTTGTGTGACTTGTGTGACTTGTGTGACTTGTGTGACTTGGAGACTTGTGTGACTTGTGTGACTTGGAGACTTGTGTGACTTGTGTGACTTGGACTTGTGTGACTTGTGTGACTTGTGTGACTTGTGTGACTTGTGTGACTTGTGTGACTTGGAGACTTGTGTGACTCGTGTGACTTGGAGACTTGGACTTGTGTGACTTGTGTGACTTGGACTTGTGTGACTTGTGTGACTTGGAGACTTGTGTGACTTGGAGACTTGTGTGACTTGTGTGACTTGGAGACTTGTGTGACTTGTGTGACTTGGACTTGTGTGACTTGTGTGACTTGTGTGACTTGTGTGACTTGGAGACTTGGACTTGTGTGACTTGTGTGACTTGGAGACTTGTGTGACTCATGTGACTTGGAGACTTGTGTGACTGGGAGACTTGTGTGACTTGGAGACTTGTGTGACTTGTGTGACTGGGAGACGTGGTAAATACACAGGTCACAACATGTTTACGGGAACGTTTGGGAGTTGTATTTTGATTGTATTTGGAGTATATTTCCTGACTGTAGTGAACTAGGTTAGATGTCTGCCCCACTTCCAGTGATGAAGTTAAGCTAGGCTAACTGTCCAGGCGTTCCCTAAGCCCAATGCATGCAGAGAGACGAAAAAGGTATGTATCTTCTTATAACTCCAGGGAAGATGTCAAATAAGCTAATTTCACAAAATGTTGGAGTTTTCCTTTAAATGCTTAAAAAATGCAATGTGTGTAGTGCACTTTGGCTTTGTAGGACGGTATGGGAATGGCTTGTAAGGAGAGATCATTATGAGTACCGTAAATTCTCATTTCAGCCCTTTGAAGATGAATGGTGAGGTGGTGCTGTGGTCAGTTGTACAGTTCCCAAATGGTGGGACAGCAGTAGTTCTAGAGAGCTGGTTCGACCTATTCTATTATTATTAGTCTATTATGTATAGTGTATCGTGCGGCTACCGTTCTACAGTGACCAGCATTACCAATGTTTCCTCGTACCAGCTAGTGTGCTTATCCAGGCTGGGCTGCTTACCAAGGCGCTTTCACCCGAGGAGCCCTAGACGAGGACCGTGTGGATATGTACACTGGATAACCTACACCGACGACTACAGACAGAAATAAGGCTGGTACTATAGATTATTCACCTTACGTATAAATACGTTTCAGGTGGATACAGCAGTTAGTTACCCCAATAAGTTGAAGCCTTCACCACGATACAACGTGCTGTGAAGTGTGCCCGTTTTGCCCCAAAATAGAGCCTTGAGACCGCGTGCAAATTGATAGCTGAAGTGTCAGAGTTTAAAGCTGTATCGTTGAGTTTGACCTATTCTATTATTATTAGTCTATTATGTATAGTGTATCGTGCGGCTACCGTTCTACAGTGACCAGCATTACCAACGTTTCCTCGTACCAGCTAGTGTGCTTATCCAGGCTGGGCTGCTTACCCAGGCGCTTTCACCCGAGGAGCCCTAGACGAGGACCGTGTGGATATGTACACTGGATAACCTACACCGACGACTACAGACAGAAATAAGGCTGGATTATATTAGTTTAGGACGGTATGGGAATGGCTTGTAAGGAGAGATCATTATGAGTACCGTAAATTCTCATTTCAGCCCTTTGAAGATGAATGGTGAGGTGGTGCTGTGGTCAGTTGTACAGTTCCCAAATGGTGGGACAGCAGTAGTTCTAGGGAGCTGGTTTAATGCTAAAGACCAGACTGTGTTATGGCCGCCTAAACACATAAAGCTCACAAAAGCCCTTCGAGATGGACTGCAACCAGATGATAAATGGATCACCTATAAGGATGTACGTGAGCTTACTACGTGTGGTGAGTATTTCGTGCAACACATACACAAAAAGTGAGGACGCAAATTGTGACGATGCACATATGATAAGAGGTACATATATTTTTTCGTTAAACACTGGACTGCAGATATGTTAATTGTCATTTTCTCTCTGCTCTTTCCAGAGACCCATGATGAGGCCAAAAAACGAGAGACCAAGTACACCTCAACTATGTGTCCAACCTCTGAAATTGAATCTGAGGACGAAGGAGATCTCCGCCAAAAAAGAAGATCCAGGTACAGTGTTCACTTTGTTAAAGGGACAACTCTCCCTAGGGTGTTGTAAATAATGGCACTGCTGTTGTAGTTGCAAGTAGTGCTAAAAGGATAACACACAGTGGCCTGAGGGCCTATGTATTCAGACTTTAGCCTTGACTAATAAACGTAGTATCATAACTACATTTATTTATATGTGTGTATATATATACTTTTTTTTAGGCCAAATCAGCAGTATGTGCACTCGGACTCTGACTCGAGTGGCGACGCCAAAAGAAAACGTTTTGCCAAAGCACCTGATGTGGGTTTCCCAGGTATTGATGCAATGCATTTATTTTATATAGGCACTTTGGAAATGGCTACAGTTAATAATAATAATAATAATAAACAGTTAAACAAATTAGTCTGACCATGTACCGACAAATTGAGCATTTTAATTTGATTGGACTTCTGCATTTCTTGCAGTTATTCTATAGTTGGCCCAAAATATATACATTGTGAATAACATGCCAACTAAAATATGTTGTAGGACAGACTCCAAAATCGAGCCGGTCTCGTAAGGCGCTAAGATCCGTCAACCCTCCAGTTGTTGGCCAAGACCCTACAATGAATGGTATGTTGCTATGCATGTTAAAATGCCAACTAGATGACTGTTTAAACATGATTTGTAGCATCTTCAATTCTCACCCTGGCTTACCTTTTTTAGATTCTTTGGATGGTGGCATGATCTACAGCTATTTAGATTCGTTGCAGACTCCTGATCCAAATAACAGTAAGTGAACCCATATCTGTGTTCTTGTGAGGAGATGGCTGGCAGGTCGCTGGCATCATGCATGCAACAGAATACATGTTTACAATGTGCATGCCAGCCCACTACACAAATTCAAAGCCTTCACAACTTGCAAGCAATGTCACAATACAAATGTGTAGTTGTACATAATGCTTTTATATTGAGCACAATTTCCACCATGTTTGAGTCGCAACTTATTTTACATTTCCCCTTTGTAGATCTGGTTACTAGCAACTACCGGCAATCGCTAACTCAACATAATGGTGAGTTATCAAGCAATCTCATAACATAATATTCTGGCATGTTTAAAATATCTGTATTGTCTCGCATTGTCTTTGATATTTTTATTAAAGTAGTATTTGGCAGTGCACGTGAAATCAGCTGAATGGAAATCAAACATTTTCTCACATGGGGGATTACAATAGCGTCATTTGCTAATAACTTTGTGTATTTCCTACTGTGTTTCAGCCGAGATGCCAGGATTTGATATTGTTCAGTATCACCAGCAGCAGCAGGCCTCACATGTCCAGCAGCTGCAAGATCGACAAAGTGCAAGTAGTGGTATGATACTGTACTCTTTCAGTAACAGTGTTTTGAGAGACGGGGATACAACTCCTTACACCCCTTCCTGACATAGAGCGACGCGAGCGAGCGAGAAAAAGTGATTAAAATGTATTCGTTTCAATCAGACTATCCTGACCTGCCGCGAGCGACAGTGAACTGAGCAGCGATGTCGTTCACCCCTCAAATATTCGCTCTCTGTGTCTCTAGTTGAGCGATTACGCGGCCGAGTCCCGCCCCTAAACACTTTTTATTGGTCGAGAATCCAGGTAACACACACTCGGACACGCACTGCGTCATATCAGGACAGTGTCGTGTGCGATTTCGTCTCCAGTTCGCTCGCTTGCTGCCTGTCAGGAACCGGTGTTAGTGATTATGACATGTATGTTAATTTGACTGACAAGTCAGATTTTGTATTTTTAAATATAATGATTTGTTTCTACAGGGATGTCGGGATGCAGCTCGGGGCAATACTACAGTCCCCCTGGTCTCTCACAACATGCACAAAATGGTATGCCATTTTAGAGGGAACTACCACCAGTTTGATCCAATGCAGTCAAACTAGTGAAATATATAACTATGATTTTGTTTCTACAGCGATGTCAGGACACAGCTCAGGGCAATCTGGTGTTTCACAGCGTAGACAGATGGCCGGCGATGACGGGCAGCTTCTGAAAGGCAAGTCTATTGGACATGGTGTAATTCCTCGTGTGATTTGCTGCTTATTTTTATTTCTCACTTAATGATTTTAACTCTTCTTCTGAAGACCTTACCATCCAGAAGAATAATTCAATGCTGGCTGAATTACTTGTCGTGGTGAAGGATCTATCGAGAGATGTGCAGTTCATCAAGACCGAGTTGGCTGAGGGCAACATATCTGGTGGGACCAGGGGACACGGCGTGGCCACCACAACCACTATGCTCCCCTTCCAGCTGCCAATCGCCAGTGAACAAGACTTCAATGAGGCAGAATCATTACTGATGGAGCAATCAGTCCGTCAAAAGATGGTAATTTATTGAACTGCATTCATTTATCAAATGTAGATCGTTTCAGTGTGGTCTTGTTCAGGGGAAAATGTGTTTAGCACTTTCTAGTTCAAAACGTGTTAGAGCTTGTATATCTGCTATTTATGAAACGTTTTGAAATTGTTCAAATATACCGTTTACATATGGACAGGAGGGTTAATGTGGTTAAACCTAATGACTGGCATGGGCTGGAATATCAGTGCATGCATAAAGTGTGTGTATAAACAAGTTGGTTGCTCTGTGTTCATAAAATAAACGTTATGCTGTTTCTAACGCAGGGCCTTCATTTTCTTCTCTCTGATTTAGATTTCTCGCCTGGCTTTGGTAGGAGGCACCAATTCAGAGAACCTGATCAGACTGATGTTGAAAACTGCTATGACCAACGCCCTGGCCAGTGGGTTCAACTGGGCTGGAAAGAAAGACAAGCGTTGTTCAGAAAGCAAGAAGCCATTCAAGCACACCACACTACAAGCCTGCATGTTTGGTGAGCTTCCTCCCCTGCAAACTACTTCATAGGTTAAGTTTAGGTAGTGAGGTGGTGATGCTGGTGATGCTGGTGATTCAGAATATAATTATGCTGTTGCAAAAACTTAAAAAAAAAGTGTTATGTTGGAATAAAGTGATGAAAGTGCAACCTATAAGAAATGGACAACGTAATTGAGCTTTAGAGGTGCATGGATACACATTGTATTGCCTAGATGGTGTCAGGCTAGGCGATTGCTTAATTCTCTTTCCTGTCCAGTCTAACTGGATGCTGACTGTAGCTTGTTACTGTAGACCTACAGAGTGAGTAATTGAGTGATTAAAAAAAATCGCACTCGTGTGAAGTGAGGGCCGGGTGCTCTTATCATCGTACATCATCTCACCCACCTCTCTTCCTCCCTTTTTTATTTTTGTGTCTATCAGCTGCTGCTCGACAGTTTGACCCCAAGCTGACCGACCAGGACTACAGCGAAACTGTCAAGAAGTGGCTTCGTTATGCGCCAGACCGGGAGGGAGGCATCTCAAGGAACCGAAGTGACCCAAACTTAAGTCAAGCGAACCAGAGTCAAACTTAGGGTACCCCAGCACAGCACAGCACACCACACACTGTTTCCCTGGTTCATACAGTACAAGGAATTACCCTGGCATCTACTTGAATGACTTATGCTGCTTCAGCCTGTTCTTGGAACCGAAGTGACCCAAACTTAATTGTCAAGCGAACCAGAGTCAAACTTAGGGTACCCCAGCACAGCACAGCTACCCCAGCACAGCACAGCACACACTGTTTCCCTGGTTCATACAGTACAAGGAATTACCCTGATGGACACTGTTCTTCCATGGACGGCATCTACTTGAATATGCTGCTTCAGCCTGTTCTTGGAACCGAAGTGACCCAAACTTAATTGTCAAGCGAACCAGAGTCAAATTTGGGGTACCCCAGCACACTGTTGCCCTGGTTCATACAGTACAAGGAATTACCCTGGACACTGTTCTTCCATGGACGGCATCTACTTGAATGACTTATGCTTCAGCCTGTTCTTGCAGTGTTTATTTTTTTTATTTTTAATTTTAACCTTTATTTACCCAGGGTAGGTTCGCTGAGCACAGATGCTCTTTTTCAGCTACGCCCTGCTTCACATTCACAGAGTTCCATTCACACCTGGGAGCTGCCCAGGCCTAACAAAATTAATAGTTGGTTTCAGGTTGCCGACCGACCCTGCCGATTTAGGTGCGACCCAATATATTTTATGAGTTTTTAGAAAAAATTATAAAAAAAAAAAAAAAAACGTTTTTTTTTTTTTTTTTTTTTTTATAAAGTTTCATAGAAATCTTAGTCAAACATTTAGTATTATGGATATTAAACATGCTGGCAGAGTACATGCATCCATGTTGTTGTGAACATTTTAATTAAATAAAGAAATTCCCTATCCATAGTCGCCGTGGGAAAGAATAAAATAAAAAAATAAAATAAAATAAATTCCCTACCTACCCATGGCCAAACTGACAACCAACCTGAAACCAACTATTAATTTTGTTAGGCCCCAGTACAACCACAGTCTGACACTGTTGGCCACTGAGCAACTCCACTGGAGCAGTTGGGGGTTTAGTGCCTTGCTCAAGGGCACTTCAGCGGTTGGTGTTAAGGGTATGGGAGAGAGTTATATGGGAGAGAGTTATAGAAACATTAGGGGTGTAACGGTACACAAAATCCACGGTTCGGTACGTACCTCGGTTTTGAAGACACGGTTCGGTATTATTTTCGGTACAATGAAATTGCTTTTCATTTATCTATTTATTTAACTGTATTAAACAATATAAAACGAATTGGCCATAATTGACTGAGCAAACTAATGCTTACTGCTGTAACCTACTAATAACACTTAAGTAAATCTGAAGATTATTATATAGCAGATGCCTTGGAGGATAAGTCGTGGACAACTGTAGATCATCTAAGCTCCACTGTGTTTAAATTCAAATCCTATGCCATTGTTTATATTTAACCCTTGTGTCTGAAAACTAAAGTATTATACTCTTATTAGGGGACTAAATTGAAAAACTCCATAAAAAGATTATGTTGAAATAATTTCCCACTTTCTTTTCCATAAATATTTTATTCAACTTCAGCCCTGATCATAACAATTTTTTATATTATTTTTGTAATGAAATACTCCCACTTTTCTGAAAAGAGTTGTTAAATATGACAAAAAAAATAATATGTGGTGGTTATGATCGGGCTGAAGTGGAATAAACAATTTATGAAGAGTAAAAAAAAAAATACAAGATAATTAAAAGATTATGCCACATATTATGTTGGCTCATCACTGCAAAGTTATCAAACAAATACGAATCTGATCAGACACAAGGGTTAAGTTGTCCCTTTCTAATTTCCTCAAACATCTAGTCTAGTTAATGTGATAATGTGTAATGTGACTATGTCATAAGTTTATAGTTAAAATGATTGCAATCTTGTCTTCGTTGTGCATGAATGCGTGTGCTCACCACACACAATATGTGTGTCACTATTCTGGCAGTGGCTATATTGTTAATGAAAGCCTGTTATAAGGTCTGTTATTTGTTTTTTGTAAAAAGTTTTAGTCACTAAGTTCTGATACCCTAGAAAAAAATAAATTTTCATATTAAAGCCATGTTGTCATTTTTGTTCACACATTTTTGGAAATATGGTCATATAAGAATTTTATTATTATTTATTTAACAATAGTGTGTTTAACAGCAGGAAAAAAACATGTAATGTTATGATGTATACATATCAGCAGCAATATTTTAATGTAAAATGTACATTAATCAGTATTGATTCCTTAACTTTACAAGTTACAAGTAGATGTACAAGTTACAAATGTACAAGTAGAGTACCATTTAGATTATGGTTGAATAAACATTGATGTCTAACATTGATTCAATATAAAATCAACTAAAATGTGCATGTAGATTACCATTTAGATTATGGTTGAATAAACATTGATGTCTAACATTGATTCAATATAAAATCAACTAAAATGTGCATGTATATTACCATTTAGATGATGGTTGAATCAACATTGATATAGTATCAGCTATGGTTGACACCTAACGTTGATTCAACGTTAGGGTCATAGACAACGATCTATATAATTTAGATGTCAGGCTTCAACATGGATTCAATATTTCTGCTGAACCCTATTTCAACGTTGATTCACGAATTTTTTGCTATCTGGGTAATTAATATTAATAAAAGTATTATCATTTTAATAATTGCGAAACGTGTTTAGTCCCTTGTTTGAGCCGAATCTGGGTTGAACATGATTTGTGGAACTCCCTCTGGTGTTGTGGTCGTGGTATTCACTGACCTTTGGGAAGTATTTCGACATGTACATGGGTATCTTAGTGGTGTAGTGTACAGTATCTTGTAGACCAGGCCCATTGCAAGTTGCTGTACTCTGTCGTCTACTCTAAGCCATCCTAGTTAGTCAAAGTGGGCAGGGGTGAGGTGGGTTCTAGGAGTAAGGTCAAGCAGTAGTCTGACCAGTTTGTTTTGTGATGTTTGTAATTTAGTTTTTAGCACTTTTGAGGTGCTTTGGTACCATGAGGTGCAAGCATAGTCGTAGTACCCTTGAATGAGTGCTCCTGCCAGAGTCTTCAGGGTATTCTTGTTTACCAGAGAGGAGATCCGGTACAAGAATCTTGTTCGTTGGTTGACTTTTTTTTATTACATTGGTTGCCATTTTGTCACAGGAAAGATTTGCCTCTAGGATGGAACCCAGGTAGGTAATTTCATCTTTCCTTGTGACAATATTGTCACCCACTGTAACAGAGAAGCCGTTGGCCTTGCTGAGTTTGTTATTTGATCCAAGAGAGAGAGAGAGAACTCGCATGGGGGACCCTGATGTAAACAAGACGAAAGTCTTTCTCTGGTCTGCATCCCCTTAACAATTGTGTGTATTGAGCCGTACTGTATTGTACCCATTCTGCAATCTGTTAATAACGTTTTCATTCATTCATTCAGGAGCAAAGGTCAATGACCAAACACACCCAGACTACATACCATCTGTATTCCCTTCAACATCACAGTCTACACCATCTACGTCAACAAACATCAGTCGCCATGAGCGGCGTGAAAAAAGGAGAGGGATGCAGCCAAGGAGGATGGTGACCAACAGAGAACCAAGGTCGAGTCAAGCTCCTTGACCGCTTCATCTGTGGACAGCAACGACACCAAATGCAAGATGATGACAGGTGTTACCTGGCCAGTGCTTCAGCACTTGTTTTCTTTCTTGCACACAGAGAAGACAAGGAGCACCATAATCTCACCCATAGATCAGCTATTTATCACCCTTGTCAAACTGCGTCACGACATGTCCTTTGACCTCATCTCCCACATCAGAGGTGTGTCAAAGGCAACAGTCATTAGTGATGTGCCCAACGGATCATTTCAGTGAGTGAGCGATTCGATACACGCTCACGGCAATGAACCGATTCACTGATTCGACTCACGGTTCACGGTTCAGTGGCGCTTCCGGATCCCGCTGCGAATCAAAAACTATAAAAAAAATTTGGCAGATGTTATACATACAATTACATACAATTATACATACAATTGTTAAGGGGATGCAAACCAGAGAAAGACTTTCGTCTTGTTTACATCAGGATCCCCCTGTTTACATCAGTAATCATCGGTAACATTTAGAATTGATTTCAAGGTCCTCCTCCTTATATACAAAGTATAAACATTGCGATCATCTACTATTGAAGGTTCCGAGCCACAGTCTAAAGAAAATCAGTGATGCAGCCTTTGCTAACTATGCACCAAAGTTATGGAACACACTACCTATGGACATTAGGGAAGCTAGATCTCTTAATATTTTCAGAAATAAGCTAAAAACGTACCTCTTCACCATAGCCTTCTAATACACCCCGCTGTTGATTGTACTGTAGCACTATTTTACTCTGGCCATTCTATTGCATAATTTTACTATCTATTCTACTATTCTATTATTGCACTGTATTATTGGTGTGCAAACCAGTCAACTTACAAAAAAGAGCCTGTTGGAGGATTTCAACAAGATAAATGCGACAACATTGCAAAATATTTCACTATAATATTTCAAAGTGAAGTAAAAAATATTATAATAATTATTTGATCATGTTAAATAAGTGTGACTGACTGACGACTGTGACTGTACTGTAGCAACACTAACACTCACAGCACACAGCAGGCGCAGCAGGCATCGGTGTCGGGACACGCATGGTCCAGTGACGGACGGCAGTAGTATTAGTCTAGATGGAAATAGGGGTCCACGCGCACCCCCCGGAACTTTTTATGCCACCTGATTTTTCTTAATCCTTAAAGTGTCTACTTTCAGAATCTGCCAGGTGCCAAGCTGAAATAATGTCCGAAAGGCTCCATTTTAACCCTTTATTGCACCTAACCCAAAACCGAAACATTACAATTTGATGTAGCAAGAGGCATAACTTTTGAAGTAGACAACTTACAGAGACAAATGAATACATTTTTCCATACAATTCTGACCCTAGGAATTCAATGGAATGGTTATTTTTGACATTTGACAACACTTTGACTGTATTTCTGGACAAAAACAGCAACAAAATGCAAAAGATGTGTGTCTGACCAACTACTTTTTTATTTTTCAAACGCATAGTGAATATTTGTTGACAATCAGTTTTTTTTCAATCCTTCAAGTGTTTATTTTAAGATTATATTGGGTACCAAGCTGAAATAATGTCCCAAAGGCTAGTTTTAACCCTTTATAGCACCTAACCCAAGAATCGAAAAATTTAAATAGAATGTAGAAGAGGCATAACTTTTGAAGTTGACAACTTACAGAGACAAATGAATACATTTTTCCATACAATTCTGACCCTAGGAATTCAATGGAATGGTTATTTTTGACATTTGACAACATTTTGACTGTATTTCTGGACAAAAACAGCAAAGAAATGCAAAAGATGTGTGTCTGACCAACTACTTTTTTATTTTTCAAACGCATAGAATGAATATTTGTTGACAATCAGTTTTTTTTCAAGCCTCCAAGTGTTTATCTTAAGATTATATTGGGTACCAAGCTGAAATAATGTCCCAAAGGCTAGTTTTAACCCTTTATAGCACCTAACCCAAAAATCGAAAAATTTAAATAGAATGTAGAAGAGGCATAACTTTTGAAGTAGACAACTTACAGAGACAAATGAATACATTTTTCCATACAATTCTGACCCTGGGAATTCAATGGAATGGTTATTTCTGACATTTGACAACAGTTTGACTGTATTTCTGGACAAAAACAGCAATAAATTGCTAAAAATGTGTGTATGACCAACTACCTTTTCAACACATAGGGTGAATATATGTTCACAATCAGTTTTTCTCTAATCCTTTAAATTAAATTAAATTATTGAATACAATCTTGTTGGGTTTATTTTTAACTCTTTATTGCACCAAAATCAAACATGAAAGATTATGTAAAGTGTGATATAATTACAACTTGAACAATGAATACATTTACTTTTTCATGTCACTACCAACTTGCTGACCTAAACTACTCATCATCCTCATCGTCACTGAAGAGATCTTCTAATTCAATTTCTTCCATCTCCAGCTCTTCATCCTCATGCTCATACTCTCCATCCACTTCACCCACAGACAAGTTATTGTTGGTGTAATCGGTCACCTTGTCAAGGGCTGCATGCTCTTCTGACTCTGCTCTCTGAGCCAGTACCTCAACAAGAGAAGGAGGGAGGATGGGTCCAATTGCCCAGACCGGTTCCAACACCTCCTCTTCTCCTGTCTTCTCCCAGCCCATGCCTGGATCATGTGGTTTTGGGCTCTCGATTATTGCCTTGTCTGCTCTCTTATAGAAGGCGACTCTGTAGTTGGCTCGCTGGACATGTGGAATGAGACAGACCTTGGGGGGAGGCAGGCGTTCCAGGTCTACTTTTGACTTAGAGTCCAGGGCCCTCATGCATCAACGTGTTCTACGCACAGATCTGTGCTTACCCTGTGCGTACGATCATTTCTAAGCAAAGAGTGGGATTCATCAATTTGAACTTGAACTTGACTCCGTGCTTACATCTACGCACATTTCAGACCTGGCGTACCTAGCGCCCAGTGGTAGAATATATTATTACAACAAGGAAATGAGCTTCTGTGCATAATAACACTGGCACGTTCTGTGCGAACCGTAGTTCATTATAGTTCATTGTAAAATAGCAACAGTAGTGTAATTATGGTCAAAACCCTATAAATAGCATTTGGAATAATAGATCTTTCTCTCAGAATGAATGCAGCATGGTTTATATAGCGTTATCGGAATATACGGGGTGTAGGCTACTGACTGACTGCGCTCCGCGTAGCTTGATTGATTGATTGATTGAAAAGTTTATTAACAGATTGCAGAATGGGTACAGTACAGTACAGCTCAGTACATACAATTGTTGATTGGGGATGCAGACCAACTTTCGTCTTGTTTACATCAGGGTCCCCCATTTTCAATTCATCATAAATCATAAAGCTCAACTCGTTATTATTCTGCGCAGACCGCAGAAACACGGTCCGTTTTGATTATATTTAAAAGGCTTTACGTTAAACGAAACAAGTGGAACTTCGAAGCTGTAAGCAGAATACAAGTCATATGAATATAGTGTTCTTCCCCCTTTTTACTGTATAAGAAAGAATAGAAAACGCATTGCAATGACACTATAGTGGACAGACTATGTATATGATGGGATTCAAGTTCGCGTTTTGAAAGGCAGGCTATCATACATGCAGTGAGATTCATTGTTCTTGTATATGCTCTCGTATTATATTGTTTATATAGGCTACCCAATACTGACATCAAAATAGATTGTAGTATGCCTCTAGAAATCATATGCAGCAGGTAGAAAATTGACGGGAGATCCATCGCGATTTGGAATAAAATTGAGGAGAACTTTAATCCATGGGGTATTAATCAAACAACACGGGAAAAGGCAGTCATATTCCAGCGCGGTCTTTATTAGCCGACAACAAAATAGATGCATCTAAAAATCATATAGCCAATCGAACACAACTAATAAAGGCATTCATATTACAAGCACGGTTATAATGACACACAACCAACGCCAAACAGTGGTCAACGAACGGTCTTTATTAGTATTTTGAGCTGTCCAGGCAGAATTGCAGCAATGGTCTTAGGGAGCCGTTGATATCTGACATCACCGTTTACAAATCCGCCTTTTATTTATCCCACAATACGCGATAGTGTCTTCTTGGTTCGACAGCAGTGAATTCTCCGTGGAGTTTCTCGGAGTCCCGCTCGGGTCGGTCCATTATTTCACATCCCATGGGGGGTGTTTCCTCATTTTCATGACCATATATGGATAATCATGCATGAGCATTGACGGTAGAACAAAGTGGTATTCATCAACACGGAGGACCATAGAGCCTGCGTACGCACGTGTGATGAATGCCGACTTCCCTGTGCGTACGCTAGTTCTACATTCCGTGCTTACGTGTGGAAGTAGGTCAAGTTCAAAGTCCACGTTGATGCATGAGGGCCCAGGACTTTGTCAGCGCCGACCATCTTTCTCATCATTTTCACCCGTACTGTGTCAACTGATGTCATCCGTGGTTGGCCATACATAATACATGTGAAGCTCTCCATCTCCTCTTGAAGCTCATCAGTGACCATCCAGTCTGCACCAAGCTGCCTGAAAGCTTTGTGGAGTTTAGGAGTCTTCTCCAGCTTCTTCAGGGGATTCACCTTGCCTTTGCCTTTAAAAGCGCTGGTACAGTCCTCCCCAGTAAAGACGTAGAATCCAAGAAGTGTGCTACAGTAGTCAGGGCCCAGTGATTCCGACAGTTCTCTCACATTTATCAGTGTGCGATGTTTGCCAGAGCCATGGTCAAGGTAGATGGAGAGGTTGATCCTGCTGGCATGGTAGAGGAGGATCATCAGGATGTCTGTGTCAGGTGTCCTCACCACACTGGACTTGTACCCCCATTTGACAGCCTGGTGGAGGTACAGGACAATCCGGCTGTCTGTCTCCTCCTGGTTGGATCGCAGTTCATAGATCTCAGAAGTCTGGACCTGTAACAATCAAACAAAGTAAATGAATACTACTACATATTTTAACAAATTTACATTTTAAGTTATGCAGTTTTTGTCATATGTATTAAGAGCCCAATTATGGTCTGCAATTGTATGTGTGTGTCACACTTTTTCTGTCAACATACTTTTCCATTTGTTGATGTTAGGTCATAAGATCTTCCGTCAACACACACCACTGCTTTCATGCTCTTCTCAATCCGGGATGCTGCCTCATTCCTCCCCCAGACCCTGAGAAGCAGGTCACATAGCTGCTTCTTGTTAAGCTCATTGCCAAGGAATGACTTAAAGCGGCACGGTGGTGTAGTGGTTAACACTGTCGCCTCACAGCAAGAAGGTCCAGGGTTCGATTCCCGCTTGGGGACCAGGTTTCCATGATGCCAGGTACCCAGGTGGGGTATCTCCCAGGCCTTTCTGTGTGGAGTTTGCATGTTCTCCCCGTGCTTGCAAGGGTTTCCCCCCCCGATAAGATAAACCCAATGGAAAAACATGCACAACAACAGATCGCTAACGCTGTGGCGTCCTTGATGAAGACGGACAGGAGCACTTGGATTGGTCCCCTGGCGCGGCCCACGTTGACGCCTGTCTGCTCCCGGCTGCCCTTGGGGGGGAAGGACGACGGGATGGGTTAATCGCAGAGACGAATCGCATCGGCGATTCTAAAGAGACAATGCATGCGTGTGTGTTCCGGTGTGTGTGCTAAAAAAAATAAAAAATTCAAACTAACCGCTGTGTGTACCACTAAAACATTGAGTGTCGTTGCATGCCGAATAAAGACCTCTGCAACAGGTCCTGCATTATTATTATTAAAGTCATAGGGCCTCCGGGTGTTTGGACCATCAATTATGCGCTTCTCAGAAGAGCCACGTCTGAGCCTCTCCTGGGCTTTGATGGAATCTGGCTGGTAGCAATCTGTAGAGAACACAAAATGGTGCTTGGCAACCATTTGGTCCAGGAGCTGCATGCAAATCCCTCCGAAGGTCGGTGGGAGGTTGGACATCATGTGGAAGAGAGCGTTGCCATCCTGTATGAAGAGGGCATCATTGGGGTAAGGTACGTCTTCGTCCCTGTCCTGCAGCAGATGGTGAAGGATAGTGGCCTTGTTGGTTTTAGCAAAATAGCCATCCGGAGAGCCAAGGGCATGAGGAACAGGTGAGAGGGGATACCGCATGAGTTCCTCAAGGTTGATGGGCATCTCCATAATCTGCGACTTAACAAGCAGCTGAAAGGCGAGGTTGCTCTGCTCCTTGTACACAAAGAGCTGAAATGGAAAATAAGGAAATGAGGAAGGCATAAATACAACAGAGTTTTACGGTTTCATTCCTTACTGAATAATGTTTTTGTGTAATGAAATATGCAAATGGTATAAGTAAAATCAATATCCACCTTCCCCTGCGCAGATGTAAGTTTGACCCTCTTGCTGCAGTAATCCATTGTCTTGAGCCTAAGTTTCTTGAGGCGATCAAAGAAGTCTTTCCTCTTGGAAATGAAGCGCTCTTGGATGAACTGCTCCTTGGCAGCCCTGCCTGCAGCCTCGGCCCGCAGCACGTCAGCCTCAACCTCTGGATCGATGGGAGCTCCAGATGCAAGGGAGTACAGTCGACTTTTGTCTGGGATTCTCCAGGGGTTTGTGAAGCCATTGATGGCAGAGATGACGCTCTGCACCGCTAATTCAGACTTTTTGATTTGGGCAGGCTCCAGCTCACGGTGCTTGCCTGCTTTCGACATATCAGGGTTGTCAATCATGCCACACATCTCAAGAGTAAGCTCATAGAGCTGAGCGCGGGCAGAGGTTGTGCGGCACCATTTCTGGTATGCGCCACAGTTGTTGAAGAGACCTAGTAGACCACCTGCAATGTAGAGAGGGAGAATCTGAATTTTAGCGTCACAACCAACATGAACATGGAAATTAAATATAGGTGACTATGTTTGTGTCCACAAACTGACATACCTGAAGTCTTAGCAAACCTCATGAATGTCTCCTCCATGGTCTTGTCCACTGCTGCGAGAGCCCCTGGGATCAATGATCGTGCAACAGCTATAGCTCCAAGCTTGATGTAATCAAGAGCACCAGGATGGGAGAGGTCGATGTTTGTAAGAAAGGCCTCAAACCAAGTAAGGTACCTGTAGGAAATTAATGATAATTAAAGTTTATTACAACAACTACAATAAGCTCCCACTTATTTTTATATTGAGTATTCAGGGAATGAGTGCATAGATTACCTGGCGTAGTTGTGGCCATCATACGCAAAGAAGAGATCTGCCATGGCACCGTTGCAGTGATGGAACAGCTCGAAATTGTTGGTTTTCACAGCAAAATCTATCATAAAGACCAGCCTTGCATGATCCATCATGGAGAGCCAGAACATGCCCGTTTTGACCAGGTGGCCCCTGCGTACCTTGTCTTGGTATTGGAGGTAGTCACCAATCAGCTTGAGCAGTGTGGGATCCTTCAGAGTGGAGTTGAGGCTCTCAGAAGTGCAAGAGTGGATGAGGTTGAAGAGGATCTCATATGGGATGTCTGGTTTCTCCTCCTCTAGAAAACATTGAACAGCAACCGTTCAAGTGCCTCTGTGACCGCCTTCAGACTGAAGAGAGCCTTGGCATATGACTTCCCGCTCAGGATATTTTTCAGGCAACCACTGTTTGCGAGGCCAGCTCCAAGGAGGATCTCGGCGTAGCCAGCTTGCGCCCAGTGAGTCTGCCCATGTAATTCATGGCTGTGTGGAACTTGCCAATGAGGTTCACATGCTTACTGAATTCCTCCTCGTACTTCCATACTATAGGACAGGCTTTCATGATGACTCCCAGGTCAAACGTGTTGATGGTGTATGGCTGTCCAACCTCCTCAGTTGCTGCCTCGGATCTCTTGAGTAGCTCATACACTACTGCATTGTCTGTAATGGGCTGGTTGATGGGGGTATAAAAGTCTATGGTAGATTTACTAGGAGGCACTTTCCCTGTGCTTGAAATAAAACCACCAAATCCAGGCACTTGCTGCTTGCCCTGGCTGCTCAACCATCTGCTGAGGAGGTGGGTGTTGTACTGCAACATTGAGGCATCATATGACACTTGGTTCTCAGCAGGAGGGGTAAAGTTGGCATTCTTGGGGAATTTGGGGCCAACTCTTTTGAATGCCAGCTCTGGCAGCGTCTCGGGAGGCGTGATCTTAAGGCTTCTCATCTTGGATGACCTGTCATAGAGAGGAAGGGTCCTTTTCTTGGTGCTCACATGGCTCTCCTTCACTTATTGAATCATGATTCCCCCAGCGCTGTTTACCACATTTGAACCATTAATGTTGGTGGTGATTCTGTTCAGGTTGTCCCACTCGCTGTGAAAAACAGTGTTTCCCTCGCCAGTGATGATTTCAGGGGGCAGGTTAGTGGACATCTCATCAAAAGCTATTGTTAGTAGTGAGTAATCAGCCTGAAAATGCTGAAAAACATTAGCTAGCTATCAACTCAGCTAGCTACCAACTTAGCTAGCTACCAACACTATAGTCAAGAATACAATGTTTTTTCCTTTCCCCTATTGTTAGTAGTGAGTAATCAGCCTGAAAATGCTGAAAAACATTAGCTAGCTATCAACTCAGCTAGCTACCAACTTAGCTAGCTACCAATTTAGCTAGCTACCAACACTACTTAGTCAAGATTACAGATGTGATTTCTGTAGACCTTTTGTTGAAGAATTACTTGTATATGACTATTAGGTATATCTTAATAATAGTTAATAATAATAATAATGAATAATATACTTACTAAGAAAATCCTTGAGATTGTTCCCAAAGAAAGCAGTGGGAGACTGCCATCTGCAGGTAGCCAGGTACCAGGTAACCAACGGCAACCAACTGTCCAACCAATTGCAGAGCCTCGGTCACCAACATCATCAGCTTGGTACCCAATATAATCTTAAGATAAACACTTGGAGGCTCGAAAAAAAACTGATTGTCAACAAATATTCACTCTATGCGTTTGAAAAATAAAAAAGTAGTTGGTCAGACACACAACCTTTGCATTTTTTTGCTGTTTTTGTCCAGAAATACAGTCAAAATGTTGTCAAATGTCAAAAATAACCATTCCATTGAATTCCCAGGGTCAGAATTGTATGGAAAAATGTATTCATTTGTCTCTGTAAGTTGTCAACTTCAAAAGTTATGCCTCTTCTACATTCTATTTAAATTTTTCGATTTTTGGGTTAGGTGCTATAAAGGGTTAAAACTAGCCTTTGGGACATTATTTCAGCTTGGTACCCAATATAATCTTAAAATAAACACTTGGAGGATTGAAAAAAAACTGATTGTCAACAAATATTCACTCTATGCGTTTGAAAAATAAAAAAGTAGTTGGTCAGACACACATCTTTTGCATTTCTTTGCTGTTTTTGTCCAGAAATACAGTCAATGTGTTGTCAAATGTCAAAAATAACCATTCCATTGAATTCCTAGGGTCAGAATTGTATGGAAAAATGTATTCATTTGTCTCTGTAAGTTGTCTACTTCAAAAGTTATGCCTCTTGCTACATCACATTTTAATGTTTCGGTTTTGGGTTAGGTGCAATAAAGGGTTAAAATGGAGCCTTTCGGACATTATTTCAGCTTGGCACCTGGCAGATTCTGAAAGTAGACACTTTAAGGATTAAGAAAAATCAGGTGGCATAAAAAGTTCCGGGGGGTGCGCGTGGACCCCTATTTCCATCTAGACTATATAGTACACCAACGGAAATATTAAAGTTACACGTTGACCTATAATTCCGCCAAAGGATAATAAAAAAAACCCAACTAATGCTATGTTAAATGCTATGTAAACAGCATTGTTTTCAAGGATTAGAGAGACATTTGTGATTGACCTGTGATACAGTCCACATTACAGTTCTACTTTTGTTTTGATGTGAAAAGTGATGCTGCATAAGAGGACTGCATTTAGCACTGACTGAGAAAGTACATATTACAGTTCTACTTTATAAAATGCTAATTGTAAATATGTTTGGCAATGTTAATTAATAGGAGAAGGTCCACATTACAGTTCTACTTTTGTTTTGATGTGAAAAGTGATGCTGCATAAGATGACTGCACTTAGCACTGACTGAGAAAGTACACATTACAGTTCTACTTTATAAAATGCTAATTGTAAATATGTTTGTCAATGTTAATAATATGAGAATCCACATTACAGTTCTACTTTTGTTTTGATGTGAACTTAGCACTGACTGAGAAAGTACATATTGCAGTTCTACTTTGACATTTAAAATGTTGGACCAAAGCATTGCATGTAATTAGAATACAGGCAAATAAAAGTAATTTAGTTTAAAGTACAATCTTGGCTGTCTTTTTCTCTCAACGCTTCAATAGGTAGATGACTAAATGTAAATGTAAAATCAAATTTTAACAGATTGCAGAATGGGTACAGTACAGTCCATCTCAATACATACAATTGTTAAGGGGGTGCAGACCTGAGAAATACTTTCGTCTTGTTTACATCAGGGTCCCCCAACAATTAGCATTTCAATGGTGTGTGTGGGGGTTGCCAATCCAATGTCACACCTACACAGGCTAGTCACTCTACCCCCCTGTTGGGATGGAGGGAGAGACGAGACAGACTATTTTCAAGTTTAATGTACATTAGATCTCTTGTTTTCGAGACTATTCTATTGGCTTGCCTTAGAGCAGGGATGGGTGACCTTTCACCCCTATGATCTTCCATGCGGTCTGCATCAGACGGACCAGTTTGGACTTTAATTGTACAGACAGGTTACCAAACCAAGCTGTAATACCATATCTGATGAGACTCTCTAATACAGATTGGTAGAAAAGTAACATACATTTTTGATGGGGAAGAAGTAAAAAATTAGAATTATGGTTATGAGATAGAGTCAGAAACAGGAGAAAAGCTAGTATGCAAATTACAGAAATCCCTATACGGTCTAAAGCAGTCAGGCAGAAACTGGAATGCTCTGTTACATGCATATCTCACTGAGAATGGTTTTGAACAAAATCCTGCTGATAACTGCCAATACACAAGGGAAAAACAAAATGAAAAAGTGATTCTAATTGTATTTGTTGATGATTTAATCATTGCTGGTAACAATGAGGAGGTTGTGAAAGGTGTCAAAATTATGCTTGCTGAGAGGTTTAAAATGAAGGATCTGGGAAAATTTTAACATTTTCTAGGGATAGATTTTAACCAGTCAGAGGGTCAAGTCACAATGTCACAACAGAGTGTAATGGGAATTATTAAAGGACAAACGATGAGCCGTTTACATTAATCATTCTGAGTCATTATTAATAATAATAAGAAGGTTTATTCAATAAAGAAAGTTCATGACAGCGTGGCCACGCTGCCAGGCCAGTCACCCGCCAGAGACAGACATGTTTACCCACTAGCGTCTGACAGGGGACTGACCTAGAGGCTTTGTCAGACATACAATTGAATACATGAAATGACGTAGAAGAAAACAAAATGGCTGGTTAGAGAAATTAATAATACGACTATGTTATGGCTAAGCCTGGAAGGAAAACAGCGCTCCATCTTACAGTTCCCATGACCTTGGGTTCTGGCTCTATGGCTGGTAGAAACAACAACTTCGTTATGACTGAGAAAATGATAGAGTATCTTAAAGAGACATACACACATTAACCAGTAAATCTGGGCGGACTGAAACTCAAGCTGTATGACATGATAAAACAACAGATATATAAGAACATGATAATATATTTCCACGACAGTTCCCTCCTTTTGATAATATTAATCACAATCATTATCATTTCATAAAGACAACAAACATATTATCATCATTAAACTCAGCACAAACTATTTTTATTATCTAAAAAACAAAAGGTCCTCTGCATAGACCCCGTGTCACGTGCAAAAGAGAAGTTGTCATAACAGCAACCATCATTAGCGTCTCCTTGCAAATGCCCAGACGGTGGTTGCAGGACTCAAGGGTACAGTCCAGCCTCTGGTTTTGTCAAGGCCATACTTCTCCCACCACCAAGCTGAAAAATTGAAATCACAAAAGAAAAACAGGAGAGTATCTTGCAGAATAATAATTCCCCTTATTCAAAACAAAAACATTCTCACAAAACCCTTTCAGTAGAGCGAAAACAGATTACAGCAAGAACACGTGACTGCAAACTGCACAGTGCTTGGAATCTCTCAAGCAGAGGAAAAGCTCAAGGCTATACCCTCAGATAGCTAAAACAAAACAAAACTACAATTTGAAAAAACATTTCCATTCTTTAACAAAGTTCAGTACATTGTTACTTAATATTTCTGAGATAATGTAATGTGATGTGGGTCAGACTTGCCTCTTAATCAGTTGTTGAATCTCAGGCAGGTCCCCCCCTCTCCGCCACCAAACACCCCCCGGGCCGATCCAGTCTGATGGTTTCCTCGTCGTTGCAGATGGTCTGTTCTCTCGCACTGTCCTTGGTTCGTTTTCACAACTGAAAACAGGCTAACTGTCTTATCCTCCGACGTTAAAAGCCTGTTGATGAATCGCAGTTAGGATTGAACTGTCTTAGTTCTTTATCTTCGGCCAATGACGCGGCCAGTGCTTGTCCCAGCTGTGGTCAGCTGTTGGGCAGTGTCTGATGTAGCTCATAGCTGCGTCGTCGTGTCCAGCTGCAGGCCAGAGCAGTAGGCCCGCTGCAGGCTAGAGTAGTAGGCCCGCTGCAGGCTAGAGCAGGCTGATAGGTATATGCTTCTCCGGGAACAGCTTCCTCTCACTGGGGCAGTGGTCAGTAGGGCCCGGCGGTCACTTGTTTGGCACAGAGACGGAGGACCCCCCCCTGAGAAACTACAAAGGAGAGGTGTACGTGGGAGAAAAAAGACAAAAGAGAGATATGAGTGGCTGGCTGTAATCTCCCTTTCCTGAAGCTGGACGAAGGTCATTCCATTATAAAGCTCCATCTGACATCTATTTCTGATTTTGCGATAGGTCATTGTACTGTATACTTGACCTCTTTATTTAAAATGAGTTGGTGAATGGGGGTGTGGGTGGCACAGAGTGAGCAGGCTACAGTAACCGCATCTGTACATGTGTGTATTGTATTGTGTAATGCATACCACCCACAAGACTAACCCTGTGAAGTCACATATATATATGTAGACATTTATCCCAAAAATAATGGAACAAACGCTCTTCAGCAACACAAACAAAGTGAGGCAAAACCTCCTGTGTCACCCTCCAGCAACATCTAATAAACAAACTCAAACAAACAAACCCAAACAATCCAAACAGGTGCTCCTTACAATCTGATATGACTCACAAATAGCTTCTAAAACCTACACTGCAGCCAAAGAAGGACTGCTAGGCCCACCACATCTCTAACAAAAATACTTACATCAGGTCCTAACACTAATTATTTCTCCGGCCCCCTAACCTACCTATACTGAAAGCTAATGCTTCAACCACACCTGCTACCAGCCAAAGATCATATCGACCATATACTGTCAAGTATATTGTATAATACAAGACAAGTATATCGTACTAATCCCTTCAATGACTGCCCCAGGGTTACGTGGTACACAGGAAGCTAAACACAGCCAGAAAACAATGAAAGTACCTACTTGTGGTGTCCACTAAACTAAATATTTAAACAGCATATAAGTGGTCAAATCAAATTATAAATTAAGAGCATCCTCACCTGTTTGAAGACCCGCTAGAGGCCCCATGTTACATTCAAGCCTAAAGTATGGCTTGTGTAGGCCTTGAATGCAAAGTGGTGGACACAGGACAAGACAGGAGTTTATCAAAAATAACAATATCTATTGGAACAGCTATTTAAATGGACAAAAGGGTGAGAGCTGGGTGTTCCAGACTCCAAAGGTAAATAACAAAACTAAGGCACCTAGGCCAAAATAGAACAACCTATATATATATATATATATATATAGTAGCAGTGAGAGCAGATGAGACTCTGGTGAGCGACATCTCTTGTGAAAATGGGAGACTCTGCAGCCTGCACTCTGCTCTGCTTTGTAGGGCGTGGTGCCTCATCTACTGGACCACTGTTCTATCACCCTCTTCATAGGCAAACCATGCACATTTTGATCTCTCTGACCCGGCACCGTTTTAGCTGTGGTCATCTCCCATGACAGTTTTGTAAAGCTCAGTTGACATAACACAAGCAAATTGTCCTGTAATTTGTTAGTGAAGAATATTGCTGTTGTTCCTATTTTGTTGCAAATGGAGTGCCGTGTATATACTGCTACTCTGATAATTTGGTTCTAAAGATATGTAATGGAAATTATTAAAGGACAAACGATGAGCCGCTTACATTAATCATTCTGAGTCATTATTAATAATAATAAGAAGGTTTATTTAATAAAGAAAGTTCATGACAGCGTGGCCACGCTGCCAGACCAGTCACCCCCCCAGAGGCAGACATGTTAACCCACTAGCGTCTGACAGGGGACTGGCCTAGAGGCCTGGTCAGACATACAATTGAATACATGAAATTACGTAGAAGAAAACAAAATGGCTGGTTAGAGAAATTAATAATACGACTATGTTATGGCTAAGCCTGGAAGGAAAAACAGCTCCATCTTACAGTTCCCATGACCTTGGGTTATAGCTCTATGGCTGGTAGGAACAGCAACTTCGTTACGACTGAGAGAATGATAGAGTATCTTAAAGAGACATACACACATTAACCAGTAAATCTGGTTGGACTGAAACTCAAGCTGTATGACATGATAAAATAACAGAGACTCATAATGACATGATAATATATTCCACGACAGTTCCCTCCTATTGATAATTATTAATCACAATCATTTATCATTTCATAAAGACAACAAAAAATATTATCATTCAAACACAGATTATAATAACCCAGCAAAAACTATTTTTATTATCTAAAAAACAAAAGGTCCTCTGCATAGACCCCGTGTCACGTGCAAAAGAGAAGTTGTCATAACAGCAACCCTCATTAGCGTCTCTTTGCAAATGCCCAGACGGATGGTCGGAGGACTCAAGGGTACAGTGTCCAGTCTCTGGTTTTGTCAAGGCCATACTTCTCCCACCACCAAGCTGAAAAATTGAAATCACAAAAGAAAACACAGGGCAGTACCTTGCAAGATAGACTGCGCTCACGAAATATAACATAGCGAAAACAGAATACACGTGACTGCATTCTCCGGGAGATAGCCAAAACAAAACAAAAACAATCTGCAGACTCCTCACTAAGAATGAAAAAATAACTGGTTACTATTATAATGCACAACATATTACAAAATCTCCACCTGAATCAAAGAAAGTTCATTACATCATTACCTAACATCTTTTAGGACGATACTGTAATATCTGCATGTATTGTGGTTCAAACCTAAGCATTGTGGGTAAAACTTGCCTCATCCCGGAAACGGTCTCTTCTCCCTCCCCCGGTCGCTGGTCCAAGCACCCCCCCTCTGCAGTCCATGTATGCCGTGGCTCGGTCCTGATGATCCTCCCCTCCGATGCAAGGAGCCTGTCCGGTGAATGGCTTAGACCTGCTGGAAACTGTCTCTAAGATCTTTATCTCAGGACCACTGATCCTATCAGACTGGAGTCAGCTGTCGGTTGATGGTCTTAGCGCCCCATCGTTCACTAGCCGATAGGCCCTCTGCCTCCTAGTTCTGGAGCAGATTGGGACAGCTTACTTTCACAGAAACCAGCTGTAGTCGGTCCCCCCACTCAGGCCCTTGGTTGTGGCCCTGATGGAACAGGCCTGCTAGAAACTGTCTCAGTGTCCATGCTGTAGCTGCAGAGTGGAGCTCTGGTCCAGTAGATTAGCTGGGCCAGCTTGTCTCCCCGTAATCAGCTGTAGTCGGTTCCCCCGTCAGGTTCTGGAAACCGTCTCACAGATCTGATGGTCACGGAGTACTGTCCATGTGTCACCGCTGTAACTGCAGAAGCCTGGTACAGACAGTGGTCCTCTGCGCGTCCTCCTCTTGGTCAGAGATGGGTGCCCGGACCGCAAGCAGAGTGAAG
Organism: Notolepis coatsorum; assembly: GCF_963971535.1. Taxonomy (NCBI): domain Eukaryota; kingdom Metazoa; phylum Chordata; class Actinopteri; order Aulopiformes; family Paralepididae; genus Notolepis; species Notolepis coatsorum. The sequence goes on along the minus strand of NC_140180.1, from coordinate 107,928,071 downwards.
AGACCGTTCAGCGAGACCCCACCACAGAAAAAAGAAAGAAGAAAAAAACCCATCAGTACATAGCTAAATCTTTTAATAACGAATCATTCTTAGATGATATTGTTCTTTCTGATACTTATTGTTATGGGAGATTTATAATATAATATGAGCAATAACTTGTAATGTTATCAGTACATGGCTCAAACACAACTGAACACAATCACGTGCACTCCTGTGACATACGAATAAGATTAAAGAGAGAGAAAGAAAATAAAGAATTAATAATAAAAAAACTGTATTCTGAAGCTGGACGAAGGTCATTCAATCACACTGTCACTCAGGGGTGACATGTTGTAGTTCTCACCTCCTTGCCAGAGGACAGGTCTAAGACTGAACTGAACTTAAAGGGGAGACACTGCAGGTGAACTAATATATATCACAATGAAACTTCCCCAGTTGACTACTTACATTAAGACACTACTTTTTTTTTTTTTTTTTATCACAATTGTATGTTCAAACATGCAAATGAGGCCTGATCTACTTAAATATGCACTAATTTGCATATAATTCCAGGACAGAAATCTGAACATTGGATAAAGCCATTTTCAAAATTATAGCTCCATTTTTGTCGACATATTAGAGCCAAAGGGGATTTTGGATATCTCTTTTTATCACTCCATAAATCAGAATATACTCCATTCAGTCATTGTTATGGCAAAATTCCATACTATGCCAAATCAGATATGAATAGAACTGGACAAACCAAATAAACAAAAAATAAAAACCCACTCTCGCTGGCAGTGTGCTAAACATCCTGCCTCTGAACCACTCCTTCTATCGCCCTTTGCTAAGCCAACACATTTCGATCACCGTGTGTATTGAGCCCCACTGTACTTGTCCTGGCAATAAATATGACAGGATCTCAGCTAGTGGGGTTCTCTACCTAGGCATAAGTGACCATTGCCCCACAGTTTTAAGGAGGAATTTTAAATCAAATTATAGGAACAAATGTACTGTTCTGCGGGCAAGGCTGACTACTATGGCTGCTTTACAAGGAAAACAAAACGGATCTATGAGCAATAACTTGTTCTGAGGCCAAAGTTTGAAATAAGGAATGGAAGATAGTTTTAATTCCTCACACTGATCAATTGATAAGGAATGCGCAGTTGGTAATCAGACCATGTAAACAAATGTCCGATCACCAAGTGAGAGCGATCCTTCGTTCGGCAAGACAGTTAATACACACATATGACGTGGAAGGAGCTGGAACATCACCCTGAGGATTGGCTGAAATGACTATTATGGCTGCTTTACAAGGAAAACAGAACGGATCCCATAACAATGTCACTTATGGCCTTATAGCAAGGATCAACATAGATCATAACCAAATTGTTTTGACTGGCTAATGTGTGCCTCTCTTAAAGAGAAACGCACATACTACGCTGATACCTGATGACAGCGCCCTCTCATACAATACCAAAATCTTTAAAGAGGACTGTTGTTCATCGTGCCATCAATCATTGGAATAACTGCCCACTGAACATAAGTAAATTGAATAGTAAAGTGTCTTTCAAATACCACCTAAGAATGCACTACTTAAATATGTGAGCTGATGTTGATAATGATGTCTGCCCCCCCATTATACCTGTCTCTCCCCCCAATATATATATATATATATACACATAACATATATATATACATATATATATATACAGTGGCTTCCCCTCGCCACAATGTATAGCAAAATAAAGACCCAAAATATACACTATCTCTATTGGAATGGAGACTTCAGCTCAGGCGACAGCTAATGGGGATCCTTTTCAACAATAAACCCGCCTTCTGGTTGTCATGCGACGTGTTGTCATGACAACTGCGTTTAACCTTTACACACACTTCAAAACGTTTCTCTACTGTTGCATTAAAGAGGTCACCCCTCTCCCTCGCTCTGGGCCTCCAGTACACTCTAATCTCAGATGTTCTAATGAGGAATGTCAACAAACATTCTCTCGCTGGCAGTGTGGCAATATGACTTGCTGCACAGGATAAACTAGGGATGGGCAAAAATAATCCAGATCGATTGATCACATGATGTACTCGAGTACTCGTGGAGGAAAACGCTGTACAAAATAAACTTATTTTCCGGTGTTTTAGACTTTTATTTTGAAGCCCACCGCTCCGTCTTTTCCGGTGTTCTAGACTTTTATTATGAAGCCCACCGACCGGACCGGAAGTATTGTTGTGTGATTATCACGACAGCCGCTTTGTATTCCCTTGTAAACGATAACGAACCAGAGCCGCGTTGGGAACCCTGTTGGTAAAAGCAATGACGCCTGCCGCGGACGTCAAGTTGATAAAGTTCCTATAATAACTTTACGAAACGTGTGAAGACATTTTGATCGACTTCTTTTTTTTTAGTTCATGTTATTAGATTAAGCACTTATTGTATACACATGAAGCACTAGATAGACTATTTGTTTAGTTCAATAGTTGTTCTTAAAGAAACATTCCCATCAGGCACCTCGCGGAACCCCTGTGTGCCCCGTGGTGTGCAGGCAATCTACCCGTTATGTCAGTCCTTTGACCACCCGCTTATTGTAAACAATCATGCATGCACTTGTTTTAATGTTGTTCTGTGTCGTTAGCCACGCTATATGTCGTATTCATTTTGTTAGCTATTTAGCCAATGTTGTTATCACTGAACGAACACCACCAAAACGTTACTGATCTCTAATCCTCATTTAGCAGCCCAATTTCTCCGGCAGTAGCTATGTATTGATCACAGACACAAGTGTCAATCTATGTAAATAATTGATGAGTATTTTGGTGGCTGATACAATGTGATGATGAGCAAAAACAGTCCAGCTCTACTATCAATAACAAGATACTAACTGACGTAAATTCACCCATGGCAATGTCAACACACACAAACGATGCAGATAAACACAAACGATGCAGATAAACACAAACGATGCAGATAAAATAGCGAATTGTTTATCCCCTATCACAGCGTGCATGCATGTAAACGTGTGTGTGTGTGTGCCTACACAGACAGAGGAAAATATTTCTATGTAATATAACAGCGTGCACAGCCTGTGCTACCGTATGCACTTGTTTCTATTCTATCCTGTATTTAATAAAAATAATTACCCATATTTGTGCCTTTATGGCTGCTCTTTTTTTTTTTATGTTGATTCAAAACAGGGTATATATTGAAATGTATTTAAATCCCAGTCTCAAAGGTATACCTAAACCCTATACACTTTATGATAACTTTGGAGCTACTAATATAAATTTCAGAAGGCCCATTGTCAGTGATTTGTTCACATGGCCTTAATATATTGCTGTACCTGTATCTCCATCGATCTGTGTGCGTGCATGTGAGTGTGCGCTATACTTTGCCTGAGCTCAGGTCGATGTCTCCCCGCCGTGCGTCCAGCCAATGCGCTGTGGGCCCGTCCCGTCCTGCACCTCCGCACGCCATTGTGCTTTTTTCCCCTCGAACACCTCCTTATAGGCTCTATAGGTCTTTACACCAATGCCCGGCGCACCGGAGTTGATGGTCGCCGGCGAGACCAGCGGATAGGAGACGGGACGGCCGGTGACGGTGACGCACACGGAAAGACACCGAGCCCAAAATCCAGCCCCGGGCACACCGTGGGAGAAAAGACAGAAAAACAGATTCTTAGCTTCTCCCGTCATGACCCCACAGGCCCCCCTTTCTGGCCCCTCTAAACAAACAGAAAATAAAAACCCACAATATGTGGCAGACAAATCGTTTCCTCTGAACACTTTCGAGAAAAAAGCTCTGTGGAGTAGCGTATCACGCCTAATTATCGGATACAATGCCCCTATCTTATTTCTTTTCAGAAAAAACTGCAGTATGACCAGATAAGACAGTGGAAAACTAATCACACGACCCCCTGACCCCCTATCTTTTGGCATCCCACGCACGGTCCAACTTCCCGCCTCCTTGTTAGGAAAACAACCAAAAAACCCAGAATCAGTGCCTAAAACCCTTTCCACTATACTCCACAGTACATTCTGCACACGCCTACAATATCGATACAAATGTAATTCACGCCTAATTATCGGAACATACCTCTTAATTTAAAGTGTCCAGAGGAAAACCATAAAAAAGGTACCCAAAAAAAACAATACTATGTACAAATTATGTAGCCCCCAAAAATTGGTTCCTCCTGAGCACTCGGAGACAAAAAGCTCTGTAAACAGCGTACAGCCAGAACATACCCCTTAAATCCCAGTACTCAAGGAAACACAGGGGGGTTACACACATTATCCTATATTCAATACCCCACTCGCATAAGTACTTTATAGATAGAAACAAAAACCGCTTTTAAACAGAATGGCTACTTTATACATAACCGCTTTTAAACAGAATGGCCACTTTATAAATAACCGCTTCTAAACAGAATGGCTACTTTATACATAACCGCTTTTAAACAGGATGGCCACTTTATAAATAACCGCTTTTAAACAGAATGGCTACTTTATACATAACCGCTTTTAAACAGAATGGCCTCTTTATAAATAACCGCTTTTAAACAGAATGGCTACTTTATAAATAACCGCTTCTAAACAGAATGCCCAGCTCACCGAATATCTCCCCCACGCTCCCATGGATTCTAGCCGTAGTTGGCAGCCAAACTGACGCTAGCAAGCGGTTCCTCACTCCCTTCCCATCATGTGCGGGGGAGTATTGAGGAGAAGAAAGCGCTTTCCCTGAAGCCCAAGACTTCAACCTGCCCGCATAGCGCCTCGGCTCGCGGCCAACTCGACCCCCATCGCTCTAAAATATATATTAACCTAATTAAAAAAAAACCCCATAATTCTTCACAGTAATACACCAATACAATGAAAAAAATAACCACTGCAGAGCACATAGTAATATACATTTAAAAAATAGCTCTGACCGGCACCATGTTCTAGTTTAGACCTCTAATTATAAATTTAAAAACAAAAAATGTTTTAAACAGAAATCAGAATGTCAACAGCTCACCGAGTGTTCCTCATCACGCGTCCCCAAGGTTCATGCCGGAGGTGACAGCCAAGCGGACGGCGCAGCTGGTTCTCTCCCCTCGGTGTCTCGCACGGAGGAGCCTCGAGACAGCGCTCCCCCGGAATTCCAGGATTCACCCTTTCTGCAGAGTCCGTTTGGCGGCCGACCTCGACACCCATCGGTTAAAAAAAAAACATCTCGTCGCCATCTGTAATGGAAATTATTAAAGGACAAACGATGAGCCGCTTACATTAATCATTCTGAGTCATTATTAATAATAATAAGAAGGTTTATTTAATAAAGAAAGTTCATGACAGCGTGGCCACGCTGCCAGACCAGTCACCCCCCCAGAGGCAGACATGTTAACCCACTAGCGTCTGACAGGGGACTGGCCTAGAGGCCTGGTCAGACATACAATTGAATACATGAAATTACGTAGAAGAAAACAAAATGGCTGGTTAGAGAAATTAATAATACGACTATGTTATGGCTAAGCCTGGAAGGAAAAACAGCTCCATCTTACAGTTCCCATGACCTTGGGTTATAGCTCTATGGCTGGTAGGAACAGCAACTTCGTTACGACTGAGAGAATGATAGAGTATCTTAAAGAGACATACACACATTAACCAGTAAATCTGGTTGGACTGAAACTCAAGCTGTATGACATGATAAAATAACAGAGACTCATAATGACATGATAATATATTCCACGACAGATACTATCACACACCCACTTCTATCCCAAAACTACGTATTGCAGCTTTACGTTAACTTGAGTGGTTTGTCTTGTTCTCCACTCGCTGATGTTGATAATGATGTCTACATTGTTAATTGTGATTGTCATATGTATCTCATGTTGTTATGTTTTGTGTCTTCCAAGCCAAGCACATTTCAACCTCTCTGACCTGGCACCTTTAGATGCTACCATCTCCCCCCAATATATATATATATATATACACACATAACATATATATATACATATATATATATACAGTGGCTTCCCCTCGCCACTTAGGCGACAGCTAATGGGGATCCTTTTCAACAATAAACAATATGACTTGCTGCCATAGTGAAGCCCCTTCCTTCTGCCCCCATTATACCTGTCTCAATGTATAGCAAAAATGAATCCTTGGCCCATGATTGAATGAGTTTGAGACCCCTGGTCTATCCCTTTAAAAAAACCAATGTACTTTTACTTTTCAGTACTTAAGTACTCTCAAAAGTAGGATTTTTACTCTTACTCATAAATAAAAAAGCAGTGAAACCATAATCAAAATAAAGACCAAAATATACACTATCTCTATTGGAATGGAGACTTCAGCACAGGATAAACTAGGGATGGGCAAAAATAATCCAGATCGATTGATCACATGATGTACTCGAGTACTCGTGGAGGAAAACGCTGTGGCAGAGCAGCGACCGCAGGCAGAGTATAAACACACACACACACACACACTCTCAACCGACTTCGCACACATGCAATGTGCAATGAAAAACAAAGTGAAGGAATGCACACACTGATAGCGGAAGCCATTTCGCATATTGAAAGTAGAGTGCCTGTTTTAGCTGTAGAAACATATTTAAAGTTTGAGAATAGCTTACTTAAAGATGCCAGTTATGACTTTGTATATTTCAAATGCACCGGTGACATTCATTGTTGACTCAGGAGCAACACATAGCGTGCTTACGGTAAAAAGTTGTCCAGGGGCAAAAATAAGCGGGCGCTATGCATTTTCCAGGGGGGCATCTGGGACTGTAATCAGAGAAAACTACATTGCCGATGTCTTGCGTTATACAGGATGGAGGGAAGGCGGACTTGAGTTTTAAACATGCATTTTTATAAACTTATTTTCCGGTGTTTTAGACTTTTATTTTGAAGCCCACCGCTCCGTCTTTTCCGGTGTTCTAGACTTTTATTTTGAAGCCCACCGACCGGACCGGAAGTATTGTTGTGTGATTATCACGACAGCCGCTTTGTATTCCCTTGTAAACGATAACGAACCAGAGCCGCGCCAGCTCTGTAACGGAGATAGTCATAGGACCCCGGAGTGACGTCACACGAATGCGACTGCTCAGTGGAAATGCGTTGGAAACCCTGTTGGTAAAAGCAATGACGCCTGCCGCGGACGTTAAGTTGGTAAAGTTCCTATAATAACTTTACGAAACATGTGAAGACATTTTGATCGTTTTCATTTTTTAGTTCATGTTATTAGATTAGGCAATTATTGTATACACATGAAGCCCTAGACAGACTATTTGTTTAGTTAAATAGTTGTCATTCTATATTCTTAAAGAAACATTCCCATCAGGCCTCTCGCGGAACCCCTGGCAGATCTCCGCTGTACTAGAGTACTCGTGGAGGACAACGCCGTGTTCTTAGACTTTTATTTTGCGCGAACCACTCGTCTCGTCCGGTTCTGTGTTTTTGAACCAATGATACGCTAATGATAAAACAAATGTTGCCATTGTTGGTAAACAACTAACTTTAGGTTCGATTTAACGTTAGCTCCTAACGTTAGATGCAACTACTACAGGCAATCAACGATGAAAACACCAAGGAAGCGGCACCCCGTATATCCCAGAACAGTAGCCCTGTGGTGTGTAGGCAATCTACTCGTTATAATAAATTGATTTGTGTTTAACTTGTCCCTGTGTCAGTCCTTTGATCAGTGCCCACCCGTTTATTGTAAACAATCATGCATGCAATTGTTTTAACGTTATTCTGTGTCATTAGCCACGCTATATGTTGTATTCATTTTGTTAGCTATTTAGCCAATGTTGTTATCATTGAACGAACACCACCAAAACGTTACTGATTTCTAATCCTCATTTAGCAGCCCAATTTCTCCGGCAGTAGCAAGTAAAACAACATACGTTACACTACTCATAACGCTACTCGGTTAAAAGTGAACATGGTACACACAGGAGAGAGACCTTACTGCTGTGACCAGTGTGACATTAGCTTCAAGAGAAAGGCAGATCTTGAACGACACCACGTGGTACACACAGAAGAGAGACCTTACTGCTGTGACCAGTGTGGGAAGACCTTCAAGACGAAGGCAGAACCTAAACAAAACCACATGGTACACACAGGAGAGAAACCTTACTGTTGTGCCCAGTGTAAGAAGACCTTCAAGACGAAGGGAGAGCTTAAACGACACCACTTGGTACACACAGGAGAGAAACCTTACTGTTGTGCCCAGTGTGGAAAGGCCTTCAAGACGAAGGGAGAGCTTAAAAATCACTGTACGGTACACACACGAGAGAGACCCTACAGCTGTGGCCAGTGTGAAAGGAGCTTCAAGACGAAGACTCACCTTAAACATCACCACCTAATACACACAGAAGAGAAACCTTACTGCTGTGACCAGTGTGGAAGGAGCTTCAAGACGAAGGATCACCTTAAACGTCACCACGTGTTACACACAGGAGAGAAACCTTACTGCTGTGCACAGTGTGGGAAGACCTTCAAGACGAAGGGAGAGCTTAAACGACACCACTTGGTACACACAGGAGAGAAACCTTACTGTTGTGCCCAGTGTGACATGAGCTTCAAGACGAAGACGGATCTTAAACGTCACCACATGGTACACACAGGAGAGAGACCTTACTGTTGTGACCAGTGTGACATGAGCTTCAAGACGAAGACACATCTTAAAATACACCACATGGTACACACAGAAGAGAAACCTTACTGCTGTGCCAGTGTGGAAAGACCTTCAAAACGAAGGGGGATCTTAAAAGTCACCACGTGGTACACACAGGAGAGAGACCTTACTGCTGTAACCAGTGTGACATTAGCTTCAAGAGAAAGGCAGATCTTGAACGACACCACGTGGTACACACAGAAGAGAAACCTTACTGCTGTGACCAGTGTGGGAAGACCTTCAAGACGAAGGCAGAACTTAAACAACACCACACGGTACACACAGAGGAGAAACCTTACTGCTGTGACCAGTGTGGAAGGAGCTTCAAGACGAAGGATCACCTTAGACGTCACCACGTGGTACACACAGAAAATAAACCTTACGGTTGCGTCCAGTGTGAGAAGGCCTTCAAGACGAAGGGAGAGCTTAAAATTCACCACACGGTACACACAGAAGAGAAACCTTACTGCTGTGACCAGTGTGGAAAGAGCTTCAAGGCGAAGCGTAACCTTACACTACACCACATGGTACACACACGAGAGAAACCATACTACTGTGACCAGTGTTACATGAGCTTCCGGAACCTGCAAGGGCTTAAGAGACACAGACGGCGGAGGCAGCCATGCAAGGTGCCAACCTGCTTAACGGGGGCAGTAAGGGGTGATGTGTCTCGCTCAAGAACACTGCGACGCACTATCAAAGACGAGTGTGGAAATGGAAAAAACCAAGAAGACGATGTAGTCATTCTTCCTCTTTATGAGGCGCAAGGCTCCACCTCAAAACGATTATCTCCCTCCACTGACATAGAGGCGTTCAACTCTCTAGACGAGTACCTAAAGGCCAAAAACATCAATTATGAGCACTGTTCCATTTTCTATGGCTCAGAAGAGGAGGATGGCGACATTCAGATCAAGGATCAGAACCCGAGGCCACAGATGACACCCTCAGGTGAAACTGAGTCTGAGCCTGAACAAGATGGGGAGCTAAATACCTCTGAAACTGAACACAGTTCTGATTACTCAACATATTGAGTAATAGCTCAAGAGAAGCTAGCACAAGGAGACGCTAGCTCACCAAAGGGGCTTCAATGGCCCAAATGATGGAAAGAGAAGTAAGGACCCCCGGTCAAGATCCAGGGGATAAGATGGTGGAGAAACTAACCCCCGAGCAGCAAGCAGAGATAAGGGCAACAAAGGGAGAAATTACCTTCTGGGGCCCTGACACATGACACTCAAGCAAGTGCAACCTGGCACAGGACGCTGTGGTGCTTGGGCGGCCAAGTCACTGGTTTATAGGTCTGTCAAAACGGATTGGAGGTTCCGGGGCTAAGAACATAAGTTCAAGTGAGTTGGGCTTTATACTATTTAAATAGGTATCAAAAGCCGAAAGAATATGAACCGAAATGACTGCTGTCAGGTGCCTCTGGAGTAGAATTAATTACAGATTTGAAAAAACCAAACGTAGAAGGTTCTACTCAAAGAAAGAATCACACTTAAAGTATATTTTTGTGATTGCAGTGAAAGATCACTCATGACTAAAAAGTTACGTAATGTTTTCTTACAGTCAAAAACGTAGAAGGTTCTACTCAAAGAAAGAATCACACTTAAAGTATATTTTTGTGATTGCAGTGAAAGATCACTCATGACTAAAAAGTTACGTAATGTTTTCTTACAGTCAAAAACGTAGAAGGTTCTACTCAAAGAAAGAATCACACTTAAAGTATATTTTTGTGATTGCAGTGAAAGATCACTCATGACTAAAAAGTTACGTAATGTTTTCTTACAGTCAAAAACGTAGAAGGTTCTACTCAAAGAAAGAATCACACTTAAAGTATATTTTTGTGATTGCAGTGAAAGATCACTCATGACTAAAAAGTTACGTAATGTTTTCTTACAGTCAAAAACGTAGAAGGTTCTACTCAAAGAAAGAATCACACTTAAAGTATATTTTTGTGATTGCAGTGAAAGATCACTCATGACTAAAAAGTTACGTAATGTTTTCTTACAGTCAAAAACGTAGAAGGTTCTACTCAAAGAAAGAATCACACTTAACGTATATTTTTGTGATTGCAGTGAAAGATCACTCATGACTAAAAAGTTACGTAATGTTTACTTACAGTCGAAACCTAAGTAGAAAAATAGGTACCAGGTCACCTGAACTAGAAATAACCTAATGTTTACTTAAAATCAGAATAAGTCCTGCATAAGTCCTGCTACTGTGACGGAAGTGGAACCGGCGTAATAATACAGGCTGGTGTTATCAGCAGGAGCTGAGTCTATAAGAGGCTACATAGCCTGAATCTACAAGCTGGCTAACTAGCCGGAGCTAATACCAGACATAAAAAAGTAACTAACCACCCAGTCTGGACCGAGACAAGCACAACACAGGGTAGACCCCCTGTGCAAGAAGGAAGTGGACGGAAACAACAGTCCGAAAGATCTGTGAACAATGTGCGCTGGTGAGGGGGACAAAACCTGAACCAGTGCCACACTCTTAGACGGGGGGGGGGGGGGGGGGGGCTGTCCCCCGGAGTCAGTGGACGACGCAGCGAATGGCAAGAAGGAATATACTGACTCAGGTCAGAAATCGGAAATGGAGGAAGACCGGGATAGGTCAAGCTACAGAGCATCCTCAGGGTCCTCATCTAGACCTCCCAGACCTCCCAGACCTCCTAGACCTCCCAGACCGGACAGAGAGACATCGGCCTGGACCCAGGTTACAGGGCGACGAGAGCCCTGAATGGACCTGAAAGAGAGAAAAGAAATGAGTCCTCTGTGGACTGTATCTGTGATGTCCTGCGAGGCCTACGGACAGGGTCACACGATAGGTCAAGCTCCAGAGCATCCTCAAGGTCCTCACCTAGACCTCCCAGACCGGACAGAGAGACATCGGCCTGGACCCAGGTTACAGGGCGACGAGAGCCCTGAATGGACCTGAAAGAGAGAAAAGAAATGAGTCCTCTGTGGACTGTATCTGTGATGTCCTGCGAGGCCTACGGACAGGGTCACACGACCAGGCCAACCACACTTCAATAGAGGACTGCTGCTACAATTCTCGGGAACCCGTGGGGGTCGCCCGAGAAGTGACAAATCAACCTACCTCAAACTATGGGAGAGATCCAAGAGGTCAGAGGGGGTGACCCCAAGATGACCAAGATGACCAAGATGACCAAGATAACCAAGATGACGAAGACGACAACAACCTGGGTGCATCGGCCGGGAACAACAGATGCAAGTCTTCCCGCCGGATACCAAGCAACAACGTGACCTCTATCCTGTCGAGCCGTCCAGCCAGGGAACAACAGATGCAAGTCTTCCCGCCGGCTACCAGGGTAACAAGGTACCAAGATGGCAGAGGGGGTGTGGAGAGTCACAGCCACGTGACCCCACAATCGCCATCTCGTCCCCCAGTACAGACGCTATTAAGACAATGGAAAATGACCGACCAGGATGACAGAGGGGGTGTAAAGTGTCACAGCCAACTAAGTAACACTGGGTGGTATGACATCCTGATCTTATATATGATTATGGGGAATGTCTGTAGATTCTTCCTGGACAATGGAATAGAAACACGTTATGTGTAAACACATGTTAAAGTGCCACAAGTCAACGAGTGACACTTTGTATAATATTCTTATGTTTATTATATATGATTGGAGCTATGTATATGACCGGTATACTCTTTATACACTTATAAAACTATGTTACAGTTAATGTGCAGTCGGAGTGAAGAGCAGGCCTGAGCTGAGAGCAAGTCGGCACAGTTTAACCCTGTCCGGTCTGCATAGAATATAGCCAGCAGTCTCCCTCGTCTGCATCCCCTTGAGTTGGGGCGAGTGAGAACGAAGGGGGGGGGGGGGGCCCCTTCGGAATGCAATCTCTGAGCAGGGTGCTTTCCACAGCAGGTTGACACACTCTGCGTAGAGTAGACAAGGATAGGTACAAGTGTGTGCATATATATGTGTACACTGTATGCTATATATATATGTACTGTATTATACATGTAAGTGTATCTGTATATATCTGTAGTATTTATTGGGCTATGTACTATGTACTATGTACTCATGCTGGAGGTGTGAGTTGCTTTCACTTCAATACTGTTTGGTCTGTACAGATGCATCTGTCTCCCTCCCTCCATGTGACCTTGACAGACAGGGCCTCTCCCTCCATCTCCGGCCGGCAGACGCATTAAACTGGTTAACCCTTTGTGGGGTCTGAGTGAGATGGGGAGGGAGGGGACTTTCCACAGCAGAGAACAAAGGGAGTCTGTTCCAGCGAAAACGTTACAATTACTTTTCGAGTTACGGCCTAGTGGAGTAAAATGGGAGTAGAGCCAGTCCCCACGAGCAGTGCATTGACTGGCTGGTGAAATGACATCACGGTGACAGCGCTGTATTTGGACCAATAAGCAGAAGAGATTTGGGGCCCTTTATAAGGGCCAACTGGCGAGATCACAGGCAGATTTTTACACTGAGCTGGAGAGATAGGAAGAGGCACAAGCCGTGCCAGATCAGACTTTTTAGAGAAATGGAGATCCTGCTGCCAGACACGGGGCACAAGCCGAACCAGATGAGATGTTTTGTTCTGTGCATATTTTAACTGAAATGGACACTTTCCACTTCAGTCTCTTCTTGTAACTAGCTTTTTCTAATTAAAAATACCTCTTTATAAATATCCTTTGTATCCTTTCTTCACACCAGACGGCCGGACGGCCGGGTAAGCATGAAATGTGTTTTGCCTTGTAACTTCACCCTTTGCGTTTTGATTAAAAAGAGGGTAAGCATGGAGATGTATTTTTGCATTGTAACTTTACCAGTAATAATAATAATAATAATAATAATAATAATAATAATAATAATAATAATGATAATGTGCCTGTAATGTGCATGATTTATGATGTAAAAAACCTCCTGAGTAAGGCTTTAGCCAGACGGAGTATTAATGATGTAAAAACTTTAGAAGTGTGGCTTTATCCCTACGGAGTAAAAGGAGACATATGATTATGCATTAAGGACTAAAGGTGGATTCTGTATAATGGTTTTATCAAGTAATGCCATACAGTAAACTCAACGGCGAACCGAGTAAATTAAAGCAAAATTCAGAAAAGTAAATATACCCCCTTCTTTTTATGATGTAAAAAACCTCCTGAGTAAGGCTTTAGCCAGACGGAGTATTAATGATGTAAAAACTCTAGAAGTGGGGCTTTATCCATACGGAGGCCTAAGAGAGAAATATATATCAAGTAAAGCCATATAGTGATAATACGTGTAACGGATTAGGGAAATGGATCTCCTCTGAATATAGAGAGTCCTTCCCAGTGCAAATAAAATAAAATATACCCCGCAACTCCATTCAATCAACTGTATTACTGGAGGGGACGGGGGGGCCTGTGTGTGAGCCGAGGTCTGCTGAGTTTAAGCCCTGAACGTTATAGACAAATTGAGTCCTAGATGTCCCACACTTCGCGGGGCGCTGCTTGAAGCTGGGATTCGGACTAATGAGTTATGGGATAATCAATCTGACCTCGGTTTACGACCGGTGCTTAACATTTACCCACTAGCGTCTGACAGGGGACTGACCTAGAGGCTTGGTCAGACATACAATTGAATACATGAAATGACGTAGAAGAAAACAAAATGGCTGGTTAGAGAAATTAATAATACGACTATGTTATGGCTAAGCCTGGAAGGAAAACAGCGCTCCATCTTACAGTTCCCATGACCTTGGGTTCTGGCTCTATGGCTGGTAGAAACAGCAACTTCGTTATGACTGAGAATATGATAGAGTATCTTAAAGAGACATACACACATTAACCAGTAAATCTGGTCGGACTGAAACTCAAGCTGTATGACATGATAAAACAACAGATATATAAGAACATGATAATATATTTCCACGACAAGAGGTATGTGAACAAAATCCTCTCCAGATTTGGAATGCAAGAGTGTAGGTCCAGAGAGACCCCATGTGAATCAAAACTTGAATACACAGAAAATGCAGAAAAATTTGGAGACCCGAGGATGTATAGAGAGGCAGTGGGAAGTTTGATCTATTTGGCTACATGCACTAGACCAGATTTAAGTTTTGTAGTCAGTAAACTTTCCCAGCATCTTTCAGAACCAAGTGAAGAGCATTGGAACACTGTAAAACATGTGTTCAGGTATCTTAAGGGTACAACAGACCGTGGCTTATGTTTTAAAAAGAATGATACAGGTGAACTAGGCCTAATAGTCCACAGTGATGCTGACTGGGCATCAGACGTTGTAGACAGACGTAGTACCACAGGGTACTGTGCCAGTCTAAGTGAGAGAAGCTCTCTCATTTCATGGAAGAGTAGAAGACAACCAACAGTTGCACTTTCTACCTGCGAGGCAGGATACATGGCCTTAGCATCAGCCATACAGGAGTGTATGTATTTGCAACAGCTACTCAAGGGTATTGATGGATGTCAGTATGCACAAACCAAGGTTTATGATGATAACCAAGGAGCTATTGCACTAGCCAGGAATCCTGTAAACAGGCAAAGATGTAAACATATTGATATAAAATATCACTTCATAAGAGAAACTGTGAATAGTGGGAGGATATGTTTGGAATATTGTCCTACTGACAACATGATTGCTGATGTGATCACAAAACCAGCCACTAAGCTACAACTGAAGAAGTTTGCTCAGTATTTGTTTGCCACTTAGTTAGAGTGAAAGAAAAGCATGGATGTGCCAATATGTTTTTGTTGTTGTTGTTGTTTATTTTGTATTGAAGGCCAAATAGGGAGAATATATATATATATATTTTTGTTTTGTACCACAATAAGCTAAGTTCGAGTGGGGGTGTTAAATATATTATTATTATGTGCGCCCTTGCTCATTTGTGTTCTACAGAGGGCGATGTAGTAAATCCAGTATGTGACGTCACTGACGTTTCCTTTCCATTCCTGTTCCGGTCTATTATTTGTGAATGATTGTTGTTGATATATATAGCGGCACCGCAAGGAGAAGAAGAAGAAGGTTGACATGGGCAAAGTGTTCATCAACATCTCCATCGGCCTGTGCATCTTCAGCCTCGTCTGGTTCTTCTATGCCCTCTACATGCGCTCTGCCCTAGCTAAACAGGTGGTGACAATCCACCCCTCACCTCCTGTGCTTGACGCCAACAGCACCATGTCTGGGAAAATGTATGCCGCAATTCATATCTTACAAGAGATGCATTGATGTATGTGCAGGCTATTCTGCCTCCGTCTGATCAGTATGTAAAAATCACAAAGTTGGGGATATGGATGGGAATATATTTCACTGATTAAAAGAAAAACCAAAAAAAGAAGCAAAACTCATTCTGTCTCTAGTATTATTTGTTCACGCCAACTGTTTTGGAGATGAGGGTGGAAGTAATTTGGCCGTATGTTTTTATTAGGGGGGGGCATTCATTCTGTGTTTATTGTGTCATACTGGGGAATAATATTAATATTATGTCCTATTGGGGACATAATTTAAAATTCTGAGCAATTCAATCGTTTTTTTTATGGAGAGGACGTCTGACATTAATTGAAAACTGTATTAACAGATTGCAGAATGGGTACAATACAGTACAGCTCAATACACACAATTGTTAAGGGGATGCAGACCAGAGAAATACTTTCATCTTGTTTACATCAGGGTCCCCTGACAAACGTCTTTCTCAGGTCTGCATCCCCTTAACAATTGTGTGTATTGAGCCGTACTGTATTGTACCCATTCTGCAATCTGTTAAATAAAGTTGTCATTCATTCATTCACAAAACAAACTGGTCAGACTACTGCTTGACCTTACTCCCAGAACCCACCTCACCCCTGCCCACTTTGACAACCTAGGATAGATGACAGAGTACAGCAACTTGCAATGGGCCTGGTCTACAAGATACACTATACGACTAAGGTACCCATGTACATATTCAGCAATGTTGCTGAATAAAATAATTAAACCGTTAAGACCTGTCGAATTAGCAGTCAATGTGTATATTTTCATTACACCCTGATGTAAACAAGACGAAAGCCTTTTTTTTTCTATCTGTCACCATGGTACCATTCCCGTTTCGCAAACACTATCACTTTGCAAAAAGCTGGTTTGAATCTCATTTTTTCCCCTTTTATATATAATTCATTTATAAAATGAAATGGTGTTCTTCCAACGTGTTTTGGCTAAATACATTATTGTACATGTACTGTATGTCGTTTTAATAATCTATTCCTCCCATGCTGTCCATCTGCGGACCACAAATTACATCACAAATCAGACAAAAGTATTGTTTTATTTTTCAAACGTATTCAAATTATACATCATAACCATGTCACAACAGCAGTTATAATGTGTATATTATCATCAATACGTTAGTTTACCAATAGGTTAAAGTGTTATTAGATAGATAGTTATTCCTTTTTCCAGATATTCTCTCCGGAAAAAACGAGATTCGAACCAGCTTTTTGCAAAGTGATAGTGTTTGCAAAACGGGAATGGTACCACTGCACCATGGTGACAGATACAAAAAAAAAAAAAAGCTTTCGTCTTGTTTATATCAGGGTGTAATGAAAATATACACATTGACTGCTAATTCGACAGGTCTTAACGGTTTAATTATTTTATTCAGCAACATTGCGTACACAAACGTATTGTTACCAAGAAGCATTACACTAACGCTTTCTTTTGATGAAATGAATGGACAAGAGAGCCGTACGTCGGCCATCTAATGAAGTTAGATTTGACACGTTTTAATATATACACTTTGACTGCTGAATTGACACGTTTAACTTATTCATTCTTTAATTCAGCAACATTCATTCATGCAGTCTGTAGACATACTGTAGGACGTTGTAGCATCCTATGAATGAAGTCACCAGCTGTAATGGAACTGAATGGAACTCGAGCTTAGTCCAGCGCGGAGCTCCTCCAATGAATGAACAAAAAGCCGGCGCGTCGGGCAGTTGTCACCAGCTGTATGAGAGCGCCCCCGCTGGTCATTGTTAACATTAACCACACAAAACGGCGTCAAACCGGCCGGCAAACAGCTGTTCCATGACTAATTCTGGCTGGATCTGTACTTACAATTCATTATGAATTGAAAATGGGGGACCCTGAGGTAAACAAGACGGAAGTCTTTCTCTCGTCTGCATCCCCTTAACAATTGTATGTATTTAGCCGTACTGTATTGTACCCATTCTGCAATCTGTTAATACAATTTTCATTCAATCAATCACTGCACAGGTGATTGATTGAATGACAATTTTATTAACAGATTGATGCTGATTTATTTTGCACATAATCTCAAATCTAAATGAGTTTGAATATGACCATCAGTGATGTCATCATTGAATCCTTGTGTTGTGTTCATTTCAGCTCAAGGATTCAATGTCCTCGATGACATCACTTGTGGCCATATTCATGCTCATTTACTGTCAATAACTGTCAAACTAAATGAATGTGTGCAAAACAGTTTTTGTATGTGTGTGAGATTACGTGCAAAATAAATCAACGGCTCCATCACAGACTGCGAGCAGCGCGTATACACACACACACGCACGCACATGCACACACATACACACACACCAAACACTCACCATTCCCTTCTGTTATTGTACTGAGCACGTCAACCCCCCCCCCCCATCATTAACTTCCTTTACCGTCAGTAGCACAACCAAGGGTGCTGGGAGTGCTACATTCATTCATAGTATCATACATTCATACATGTACAGTATGTATTGTCATAGGCGCCCACTTAACGGAGCAGACGATGCACGCGCTCCAGGACTATTGAACTTGGGGGAGCAAGCTTGTCTCTTTGCTCCCTCACTTTTTGATCATATCATATGATATAAATATCCCCCCCCAATATATAAATCTTATCGAACCATAACTACGTAATTTCAATCAAATTAATAATACGCAATGACACTTAATAGCAAGTTTTTAAGTTTCCAAAGATTGTGTGACCCCCCACTTTAATGGTTTGATCCAGTGCCCACGGGCCACGGTTCGTCGGCATGACGTATACGACATGTTGGGGGAGGCGGCTTTTTCGAAAGCCCTTGAAAAATTCAGGCTGGATATTGGATAACATTGTGACTCGTGAGGATTATTCTTCGGCGTTTACATCAAAATGGAGCAAATCATCACGTAAGTCGAACACTGTGACTGTATACTAAATGCGCAAACAGATTGAAACTGAATATTTCTCGTATGGTGAGCCTCGGCGCTGCACCGAGTGAATCCAGAGATACAGGATGGTGCGCAGGCGCTGTGATCACCCAACGGCGGAAATAATGCCGCTTTGAGCAGTTTATAAAAAAATATTAAAAATATTTATTAGCAACGCCGAGCTTTCAAACCATCCCGTATCTCTGTGTGAACCCCTCGTGCAACTGTGAGCACCTTTGTAATGTCTCTGTGATACTTGTATAACGAACGGTTCGGCCAGAACCAGTCCTTCATGGTAAATCTAGGTTGGTTTCCCATTGAGGAGCAAGTGACTGTGGATTCACTCGGTGCAGCACAGTCACGAAAGGGGACCCTGATGTAAACAAGACAAACGTCTTTCTCTGGTCTGCATCCCCTTAACAATTGTGTGTATTGAGCCGTACTGTATTGTACCCATTCTGCAATCTGTTAAATAAAGTTTTCATTCATTCAGCCGCCGCGCTCACTGGGGCTATTGATAGCGTCAATTAGTTGTTGTTGTTGTTGTTGGTGCTGCGGATGTGAACGGGGCTGGAGGGGCTTTGGGAGGATGGGAAAGTTATTATTATTATTATTATTATTATTATTATTATTATTATTATTATTATTATTATAATAGTAATTGGCTATCATACGTGCCTAGCTAGCGTTAGCTAAAAGAGCCCTCACAGTGAAGTTATTATTATTATAGCTATCATACTGCAATATAAACTGAGTTTTATAGTGAAAAGAGCAGCTTTATTTTGGTCAAGATTGAAGGCTCTATATTGCAGGAAATTGCACATACAGGTGTTCATTAAATGTAAAAAAATCTGCCGTGGAGGGGGTCGTGCCGGACCCCCTCCAAACCACCCCTTGCAAAAAAAAATAAAAAAAAAATAAAAGAAATGTAAATTTCAACTATAACTAGGCGGCCATGTGTATTGTATCATGGTTGTGGTTTTTTAGGTGCTGCTATTTGATGGGTATGTTAATGAATTGATGTGTGGCACCTGTGTAGGTTGTTATTTAATGATGTGTGGCACCTGTGTAGGTTGTTATTTAATGATGTGTGGCACGTGTGTGAAGTCTGAGGCTAACCTGGTACATGAGGGTCGTTTTGGTCAAGCAGAGGGGTCTTCACAAGTGTTTTGTTAGTTCTGTTTAGTATTGTGAGTTATTGTGGAACTCATTTTATATTGTAGGTCTAGTGTATTTTTGTTTTGTTATTTCGCTTGTGTCACTGTTTTGTAAATGAATAAATAATAAATATAACCTCTGCACCTTGGGAGGCCGGTGAATAAATAAATAACACCAACCATACTTTTTCTGACTACGCCATTGTTTGTGGGAGTTTCTGAGGAGTTCTAGAGAGAACCCAGCCACACACACACACACACACATACGCACGCACGCACGCACGCACGCACGCACGCACGCACGCACGCACGCACGCACGCACGCACGCACGCACGCACGCACACACACACACACACACACACACACACACACACACACACACACACACACACACACACACACACACACACACACACATACACACACGCACACACACACGCACACGCACACACACACAGTGCCCCTTTAAGTTATTAAAGGTGACAGGGAGATTCCACTGAAAACTGACATTTAACTAATTTACCAAGACTGAGGCACAGCTGATGAATTCTCTCTGCCTCTGCTCTGAAGTGTCGGCAGCGGTAGAGCTAATGTCATAATGACACGTGACTTGACCCTCACCCTGAATAACTACAACAATGGATGTCATAATGACACGTGACTCTACCCTCACTCTGAAGAACTACAACAATGGATGTCATAATGACACGTGACTCGACCCTCACTCTGAAGAACTACAACAATGGATGTCATAATGACACGTGACTCGACCCTCACTCTGAAGAACTACAACAATGGATGTCATGACACGTGACTCTACCCTCACTCGCTACTTCCCATACGCACCTGATTGGATAAATTACATGCTGGTGCTCTAGTGTGACATCTCGTGGCTGAATGTTACCTATAGCACCTTTTAGGTCTGTGACTTAATAGTTCCGCTTAGCATTCTTTGCGTTTATCCTGCATATACTACACTAGGCACACATAGGGAACAGAGGGCAAGTCGCTAACGCGAAACTTCAAGCTAGAAACCCACTTCACAAGTGTAGATACTTTAAAAGGCCCAAAATCTGCCCGGCAACAGAAGTTTTGCCTCATGACTCGAGACTCTCATCATTACGTCGTTATGTGACACCAACGCAGATGTTTCTTCGAGGAAATGATCTCTAGTTAAAAAAAGAAAAAAAAAAGAAAAGAGAAATGAAAAAACTGTTTTTAATGGCCAGGTAGACGTCGCTTCAGGCCTTCTTCTTCTGATGAGGAGGAGGGGAACACGGCGACGTGACAAACTCCATTAATCACACGGTGACTCGCTCAAGATGGTGGCATTGTACCTCAGTCTGCGCTCATCACAGCACGCTCCCTGATTTATGAAATAAAAATGGCAACCCTAAATGTTTTGGCTTTTGCGGGAAGCTGCAGCGCATTAAGCTATTCATCATGTCTCTCTCTCTCTCTCTCTCTCTCTCTCTCTCTCTCTCTCTCTCTCTCTCTCTCTCTCTCTCTCTCTCTCTCTCTCTCTCTCCCCCTTTACTTTGTTATTTTTTCAAATCCATTTTTCATTTCATACCTGAATACCCGCTGTCACTCTTAATAACTTTGTCCTGGGCTTTGGATTCTCAATGTTCTTAATATACATGCTTTTGTTCGAGACAACAGATTTGAGCAGCTCTATCTGGGGAGGGATTGACGAGGGGGGGGGGGGGGGGGGGGTGGGGGGCGCCAGGTGTGTCGGCAGCTGATTGACATGTAATGTTCTGGATGAATGGTAACGTTACAGCGTGAGTTTTCTTGATGAGACACAGCCTGTGAGACACCACTGTGATCAGAGCCTGGGCTCTGTAATCTGTAATCTGTAATGTGTAAACTGTAATCTGTAACCTGTAACCTGTAACCTGTAATCTGTAACATGTAATCTGTAACCTGTAATCTGTAACCTGTAACATGTAATCGGTAACCTGTAACATGTAACATGTAATCTGTAACCTGTAACCTGTAACCTGTAATCTGTAATCTGTAACCCGTAACCTGTAACATGTAATCTGTAACATGTAATCTGACGTGGGAAGTCAGTCAGAGTTGGGGGTGCGGAGATAAGTGATATAATAACGTCATAGGCGCAGGGTGCGCTGTCAATATACACACACCCACTAGGCTATGCGAGGCGAGCCCCACTCTTTTAATATATAGTGCAAATTAAGTGTTCAAATGAAGGCATCCAATAATAGATTAACCATTGTCTTACCTTAATGCAGCAAAATGCAGTGATGTACCTGAACGCGTTCAATGAACAATCGTTCAATGAACAATCGTTCATGAACGCGTTCGTATTTTGGGCGAACGTGAACTGAACGTACTGTATAACCCGCTAAATGAATGTAATTGAGAACGCGTTCATTCTCAGCGCTGTGTAACGGAGTTCAAAAGTGCGTTCATTCTCAGCACTCTGTTATAACGGCGTTCAAAGATGTGCCAGATTTCATATGTATTTCAGCCGAAAACCCAGTTAAAACACACTGTAAACAGGCTTCAAAATTATGTGGAAAACCAACCGATCTGGCAACGCGCCTGTCACCCCCTGCTACGTCATCAGACTCATCACGAACAGCTGAATCTGCGAGCAGAAGCCGAGAGCTGCGCAGCAGCAGGTCGAGAGCAGCACTCGCTCAGAGAACTCTACCTCTAGACGTTGGCGTTTGGGGATTTAAAATAGTTTAACGTTAAAGTCAGTACTGACTCAGACGGAAACAATCTAACGTTTGTCTGTAAACTTTGTCCACCCGGTTTGAAGAAGCAAGTCCGTACATCGACGCGACAACGTCGACAGCAACATTGAGAATATGCAAACGTCCTGTTTTAGTTTTCATAATAAAGACAATTCAAGCAAAGTTGTTCCTCATGTTTTTGAAAATATACTGTAGAGATGAAAGCTGCAGTGTGGACTGAATGCGCGGCGGCAAAGCGTTATGGAAATGCCAGTATTCTGATTGCTGTCTGTGGTTCAATATTTTTTACAAATAATAGCTCGCAGCAACGTATTGAAAAAAGAACTAACAAAATGGGCCGTTCAATATCTCCTTTATGTTCAAAATGTCAAACAGACCTGGGTACCTACAGTCTATCACTACTTTTGGGAATCTAAGTGTTTATCCAGGTTCTGGGGCCAAGTGATTGATTGATTGATTAAACAATTTATTACCATATTGCAGAATGGGTACAGTATAGTACAGCTCAGTCATATATGTTATGATGAATTGAAAATGGGGGACCCTGATGTAAACAAGACGAAAGTCTTTCTCTGGTCTGCATCCCCTTAACAATTGTATGTATTGAGCTGTACTGTATCAGGGTCCCGCATTTTCAATTCATCAGGACACATATGACTGAGCTGTACTATACTGTTGACATACAGATAGACAGTACTGCTACATCTATACATTTATGACATACCAGATTTGCAAATACAGTACTGTACTGTTTGTGATACAAAAAGAGTCCAGAAAACAGAGTATATACATTTGACATAGAAACTGTACATTGGAGGAGGTTGGGTAGGTGGGGGGGGGGCTGTACGTTGGAGGTGGTTGGGGGGGGGGGGGGGGGGGTAGGAGGGGTGACACCCTTTACAATTCAAACTATTTGATAAACTTCAACTTTTAGCCCGGAAATGCATTCTGATAAACTGGATTAAGGACAAGCCTCCATTTTTACAAATGTGGTATAGAGAGATCTTCAGTGTGCTACCCCATGAAAGACACTGTGCAATGCATAGAGGCAACAACGCTTCCTTTCAGGAGGTGTGCGCCCCACTATTAGACTATTTTCCTGCAGAAATTTCTCAGATCCTTCTAAAGGCCCAGTGCCCCATTGTATGGACAGACCTAGGATAGGAAAAAATAAATATATGTCTACATGTGAATGGGCTCGAGGCAAGTGCAATACTGTACAGTGCCTGTCTTGGTTTGCTTTCCTTTTGGCTTGTTTTTGTTTTTGTTTTTGCTTGCTTATGGTGTGGATGATGGCATAGAGATGAACTGGAGGACCCCCCCCTCCTTGTCCCAATGTGCGTTTTTGTAATGTAAGTAACTGTACGTGAAAAATCTCTATTAAAAAAAAAGAACTAAAAAGAACTAAATTAGTTCATTTTTGAAACCATGAACTTTAGTTCAAAATGTTTAATTATGAACTATGAACTGAACTACTTCATTTAAAAAATTGTGACTAGTTCATGTAGAAAGTGAACTTTCCCAACACCGGCAAAATGCAACGTTTCGTCTTGGCATCAATGATCTTTTCTGCCCGGTGCAGCCCGGTACAGCTTCTAAATTACTTTGTTTATATGCCTTGGAAAAATACTGTATATCCATTTTGCTTTGGGGTCATTAAAGAAATCATAATATTCTTTTTTTAGAAATGTTTTGAGACGCAACTAGTAAGTTACCCATTGCTGTTGTGTTCAACCTCAACCGTGATCCTTTGCGCCCAATCCACGTCATGCAATGTGTATGTGCGCTGCGTTTGTGCATCATGTCAGAATCAGATACACAGAAAATAGCATTTAAAAAAAATAAACAGGGGGAGCTCCAGTAGCTCACCGCGTACCTCGGACGCTATTTCGGCGTCGGGGACAACCGTGCGCGTCACGGATCTGGGGTACACGAGTTCGACTCCCGGACTCGCCGTATTTTCTCAGTGTCTTTCCCCTGATCTATACCCCATTCAACCTGTTTCTGTCGGTCATACTTGACCAGAAAAAGCGATAAACGCTAAAAGAACCAGCTGACTGGTCAAAGTGAAAAAAAAAAAAAAAAAAAAACAGAGGTTGGATTTCAACAATTTAAAAAACAACCATGTTTTAGACTGCTTACAGTAAAATCCTAACTAAAAAAATTTACGTTTTTTATTGATGTGTCAACATTTTGGCCTTGCAGTTACAACTCCCTGCCAACAGGTGGGGGTGCTGCAGCACCCTAAGCACCCCCCCTTCCCGCGTCGCTGACCTGTAACATACGGTTATCCTATAACCATAGTTATATGAGTATAGCGAGCGCTCTGCTCGTAGTGGAACCTTATCCCTTTCAATCTAATTCTGAATAAAATGTCTCCACATGTACACACCCATCCGCCTGGCCACACCCACATCCGCTCCTCTACATAAGTGGGGGCCATACTAATAACGTGTGTTATATTATCGTATAGCTTACGCTCTGCTCGTAGTGGAACACAGGAGCTGAGTAGAGCGGAAGCTCGACAAATGTACCCGCTGAGGCCCCCCACAACCATCAGAACCGGGGAGGACCCGAGCCCCCGGACCCCCCTAGAGTAGGACGGGAGGGAATCGGATCCGACTGTGGGAAGAGGGTTTAGCAACTCAACGCACATGGTGAGCAGATCGTGGGACTTACCTTCACACAGAAGGACCCGCGACTACACAGGCGCGCATCCCACATGCCACTAGGGAACAAACGGGAAGGGAAAAAAATCCGTTACAGCCCCTAATATCACAGGGTCAAAGGTCAAGAACCCCACCCCGTGGCAAGGCAGTAGCAGCGGAGCGCGGAGGAGGGCCCGGCCTAACCCGAGAGTCGACTCCGCTACCAACAGACCGGGGAAAAACCAGCCCCCTATGTTTAGTTTAACAGGAGGCGGTTGTTCCCTTAACCCCCCCAAGAAAAAAATATCCGAAACACAACTGCGCGTATACACCGGCTATACAGGCAGTCCAAGCGTTTCAGTTTTCAAGAAGGGGTTAACCCAGACCAACAGGTCGATGAGAACGAGTCCGGACCTGGGCCCGGCGGACCGGGACGTACACAGGGATGCCAGAGGGGTACAATAGAACCACCTCGACAGCCCCCTCCCAGCCCCGCTGAGCAGGGGAAGAGAGGGGCGAAAAAGAATGGAGAAGGACCAGGCTCCTAAGCACAACGCAAGGTACAACCAATATGGACCAAGCAACAGTGAAGGATAACACGTAGTGACATAACCACAAGAGACCCCTCCGCCAATGCTTTGATCTACTCCGTCATCTCCCCCAGAGATGAGCGAGAATTCGTCGAGACTAACCTAGTACACTGGCGCTCGGAAGAGATAAAATCTCCATCCTAGTTGCCCTATAAAAAACGCTGTTTCTATAATGAGCAAACAAGGCACGCCAGCATAACTCAAACAGCAGTTCACAACATGGAGCCTGAAAAGAACTCACGGAAGCCTCATGACCAATAGAAACACGGCCAGTGACGTATTCTATGGCGGGGGAAATTCCGTGACCCACCTGCCCAAATATGGCGTGGGACCAGGGAACTCCCCCCCCCTCTCCCTACTCTGTGACGCGCTGACCCAACAGCGTGACAGGAAGACAGAACAGGAGGTCCAACCCCCTGGCCAATCATAAAAAGGGGGGGAGGGGTTTATCAGTTCATCCCCTTATGACCCCATACCCCGGATACGATGAAAACAAACAAGCAGCGATGATACCAGTTTACCTAGCATGCTACATGAAAAAGCGTATATCCACTAGGATAAGCTCAACCATCTGCATGCCAGCCACAGACGATAAGCTCGTTTGCGAACGGGTTTTTTATACAAGGCTTTAGGCTCACCTGTGTTTATGTACTTCACCAAGTAAAGAGAAAACACAGACGTTTAAAGAGAGGGTCAAAGACCTCAGTACAAGCTACATATACAGTATGATTACTTCTGTAGGCTGACACTCTAACCTGGTTGTGGACTCGATGCCATGTTTCACAAATGTAACAGAATAGACACAACCCCCTCATTAAAAAAGGTAAACTTCACTCTTACTACTGCAAGAAGAACACAGTCTTCTTCATGATGAGGGAAGACAAGTCTTTCGACCGAGTGCTAGCCACAGGCCTTGCAAAGCACACATATATATAGCGACCAGAAACAATTTTCAAGAAAACTGTCCTACTCTCTAAGCAAACACACAACCCCACAGCTAGGTGAGGGTTTATACATCGTATCCTGTTACGTTCTGGTTCGCTGACTGCTGTCTGTGAACCACCCACCATTCTGTCATCTGTCACTTGGCTACTGTCACATGTCTCCCTTGTCACTTAGTGCTGTCACTTAGTATATGGGTCCTGATTGGCTGTCACGGGTGTGTGTGTGGAATGTTGGAATGTGGTCGCTAGTTAACCCTTCTATCTTTTGTTTGCTCTTTGTCAGGTCTTCATTATAACGTTCGGAGATAACGTGGGCGGTTCCGGTTTCTGGACCACCATTAAGCTTCATATATATATTCCCTCTTTCTTTCCTGCCACTCGGCAATGTATCCTAGTATTACTCTTTGTGTTCTTTACTATTAAATCGAACCTACTTAATAGTACACCCTCTCCGTCTCCTTGATTGCATACCACAACTGGAACTCACCTACCTCCATCCTGACAGTATCCCCAATATATAGTGAATAAACACACATTTTGTAACAAAAAACAGTCCTTCTCCAGGAGGGACCTTTTATTTAATAACAAAAATTATATGTTGGGGAGGGGAAGGGGACAGGGGTAAACAGGGGAGTCAGTAGCGGCGCCTGCCGCGTGCAGCGCGGTGTTTGCCCCCACGGGGAGCCGGCCCGGAGGCACGGTTCTGGGGAGCCTGTTCACGTCGATCCCTACCGTTACCTCCGGGCGTGGGGCCGCTGGCTGCGGCGGATGAGGCACTCCTTCCACTCCTGGCCTTCTTCGCCGAAGGTCCAGTAGCAGCGGCGGTGGTGGCGGAGGCAACGGTCGCGGTCCTCTGCCGGCGTTGCTTTTTCCGGACATCACCGGTGGCATCGGGTCGGGGGGAAATGGGGTTGAAGCACAGAGCGCTCCTCCTCCATCTCGCTGCAGGCTTCCGCCATCTGCTGCATGGCCGACCCGAATAGCCCAGCATCGGAGAGGGGGGCCGTGAGCAGGGGAATCCTCTTCTGCTCCGGCACCCGCACCTGCTCCAGCCAAAGGTGGTGCTGCGATAGAGTGGCCAGGGCGCGCTCCTTCCCCGCAGCTATCGCCTGCAGCTGGGTTAGGTGCAGGATGGCTCCAGCCGCCTGGGCATGAACATATTGCTGATGATCATCCAATACCGACCCGCCCGCCATCATCCCCGACATGTAGTGCGCTAGCTGCGTGATGTTGGTAGTCGCAGCTAGGCTCTGAGTCATGTACACCTGGTCACTCCAATTAGCCATCTGCCTAGCCGATTTCCCTTGAGGAACCGGCTTCCGCAACGGCTCCCACACCATTTCGGGACAAAGTATGGATGCCATCGGGCTATCAAGCCGAGGCACCCCGTCCTTTAGCCCCTGGACCAAACCCGCCACCCGCGTGACTGGCACGTAGGCGGGGTAAGGCCAGTGATGTGGGAGATTACCTGTCCCTGTTTCACGTAGGCCTCCATTGATGGGAAGAATGGGCAGACAACGCCCGTCTCTCTCACAGGACGACATTGCCAGAGATGACCTATCATGTCATCAGGAACAGGTGCAGACAGAGGCAGCGGCAACACCACGTCATTTGCGGCTGCGGCCGCCGCCATGAGCTCGGGGAACAAGGCAAGCAACTCCCCTTGCGTACCTCCCTCCACGTCACTTGCGTCCGTCACGTACGGGAGGCTGCCACGGGCGCCACCATCCGATGCGGCAGATAGCTGGGCATCTTGTCTCAGGGTCGGAGGTTCTAACCCAACACCGGAGAACAAGGGACCCCAAGGAGACGCAACACTCCCTGCCACACCCCGAGGGGGAGAATGATACGTCTCCACTGGGGCATCGAACAAGAGAGCTCTCGCCCCCTCCATATGATCCTCAGTCTCCATCGGAAATGGAGACGAGGCAAGAGAACTCTGGTCCGGCTCCAGCACAACATCAAAGCCTGGCCGTTCGCCCCTGCAGCTCGCCGCGTTACGACGAGAGCGAGCAGAGGCGAAGAGTCTGCGTCACAAATCCCCAGACACCAGAGGAGCTGTCGGCCTGTCGGCCGACTGTCCACTGGCGGGGGAACCAGGGGCAACCAGGCCATCTCACGGGAGATGGAGGCTCAACGGCCCCTCGGAGAGGCAAACTCACCACCGGGCGCCGCCCGGGCATATCTGACCGCCACGACCGTGGAGCCAGAGATGCCCCACGACACACAGAGGACGCGGCAATGGAGAAGCGCTGGTGAAGGGCGTGAGCGTCCAAACCCTCCGAAGGTGCAAACATTATGTCTTAGCTTTTCCCCGTAAATTGCAGAGAGAGAGAAAAATACGATACAATGTCCACGTAGCTCCTTTCCAACAACTATTTCGGCACTAAACTCAAGTGGTGTATACAGACACTTGTCGGTGGTGAAAATAGGGAAGGAGCTGTTCGTATGGCCACGTCCCTTATGTAGAGGAGCGGATGTGGGTGTGGCCAGGCGGATGGGTGTGTACATGTGGAGAAATTTTATTCAGAATCAGATTGAAAGGGATAAGGTTCCACTACGAGCAGAGCATAAACTATACGATAATATAACATGTAACCTGTAATCTGTAACATGTAACCTGTAACCTGCAATCTGTAATCTGTAACCTGTAATCTGTAACCTGCAACCTGTAATCTGTAACCTGTAATCTGTAACCTGCAACCTGTAATCTGTAACCTGTAACTTGTAACCTGTACATACATACGCATGCACACACACACACACACACACACACACACACACACACACACACACACACACACACACACACACACACACACACACACACACACACACACACACACACACACACACACACACACACACACACACACACACAGATATATACACGTCACACACACACTCAGAGGCTCTATCTCTCTCTCTCACACACACACACACACACACTCAGAGTATCTCTCTCTCTACGGGTCATAGTGGGGTGTATACGGGTCATAGTGGGGTGTATACGGGTCATAGTGGGGTGTATACGGGTCATAGTGGGGTGTATACGGGTCATAGTGGGGTGTATACGGGTCATCAGTGTTGGGAAAGTTCACTTTCTACATGAACTAGTTCAGTTCACAGTTCACACATTTTAAAATGAACTAGTTCAGTTCATAGTTCATAATAAAAAAAATTGAACTAAAGTTCATGGTTTAAAAAATGAACTAATTTATAGTTTATAGTTCTTTTTTAAATACGTTGCTGCGAGCTATTATTTGTCAAATGTATTCCCACAACCCATATAGAACCACAGACAGCAATCAGAATACTGCCATTTCCATAACGCTTTGCTGCCGCCCATTCAGTCTACACTAGTAGCAGCTGCAGCTTTCATCTCTACAGTACATTTAAAAAAAACATGAGGAAAAACGTGCTGCTTGAATGGTCTTTATTAAGTATAATAATCTAAATATACTTAAAGTACCAAAAGTGAAAGTAGTCATTGTGCAAACATATAACATAAAAACATGTGCCGACATAACTCTGTACTAACACAACACAAGGTAGGAACCAGGCTGAGGTATGAAACTACCTCAAAGTTCAATATTCAAAGTGCAAAACATTTACTGACTTTAACGTAAAACTATTTTAAATGCTCATACACCAGGGGTGACAGGCAGTGTACGCATCACAGGCAGCTTGCGGTTGCCAGATTGGGTGGTTTTATTTTGAAGCCTGTTTACGGTGTGTTTTAACTGGGTTTTCGGCTGAAAGGCATATGAAATCTGGCACACTTTTGAACGCCGTTATAATACAGTGCTGAGAATGAACACACTTTTGAACGCCGTTATACAGTGCTGAGAATGAACCCGTTCTCAATTACGTTCATCTAGCGGAAATACAGAACCATACGGATAGTACATCATGGTAGATATTTAGATCACACAAATAGTCTGTTTGTAAGGAGTCAAACATTACAATTCATGGACTTAATCAAATTCAAATGAGGAAGGGGAACTATGTGAGAATGCTATTCATCGACTACAGCTCGGCATTCAATACCATAGTCCCCTCCAAACTCATAGCCAAGCTCAGGGACCTGGGCTTGAACTATGACCTCTGTCAGTGGGTCTTGGACTTCCTGACGGGCAGACCGCAGGTGGTGAGAGCAGGCAACTGCACCTCCTCATCCATCACCCTCAACATAGGGGCCCCCCAGGGCTGTGTTCTGAGTCCCCTCCTCTACTCCCTGTACACACACGACTGTGTGGCTCAGCGGAGTAGCAACACAGTCATCAAATTTGCTGACGACACAGTGGTGGTGGGCCTGATCTCTGCAAACGACGAGAGGGCCTACCTGGAAGAGGTCAAGGTCCTGGCGGGATGGTGCCAGGAAAACAGCCTCTCCCTGAATGTCAGCAAAACAAAGGAGATGATTGTGGACTTCAGGAGGTCGGGGGTCAAGGACTACAGCCCCCTCAGCATCGACGGGGCACCGGTTGAGAGAGTGAACAGCTTTAAGTACCTCGGAGCCTACATATCCGAGGACTTGACATGGACCACACACATTAACAGTGTTGTGAAGAAGGCACGACAACGCCTCTACTTCCTCAGGCGCCTAAGGAAGTTCCAAGTCAGTCAGAAGATCCTTAAGAACTTCTACTCATGTACAATAGGGAGCATCCTGACTGGCAACATCACCTCCTGGTTTGGGAATAGCACTGCACAAGACTGAAGCAGACTACAAAGAGTGACACGTTCAGCCGAACGCACAATTGGAGGGGGGCTCCCCACCCTCCAGAACATTTACAACGGTGCAGGGGCAAGGCTAAGAGAATCATTAAGGACTCCAGTCACCCGAACAACTGCCTCTTTGAACTGCTGCGGTCAGGCAAGTGATACCGGAGTCTCAAGGCGAGCACAGAAAGACTCAGAAGAAGCTTCTATCCCCAGGCCATCAGGCTGCTCAACGAACAATGAACACTACACAACAACCATCAAACGCACATAGCACACACATCCACACGCACACACTCACTTTAAACAAACACACTGTAGCACCCACTCCCCACACTTTATATTTATTGATAAAGGATTGCACTACAACTCGTACACCTTACTGTAAATTGTACCTAAATTGTACCTCATCCCATTTCTGCTTTGCACTATATAGTATTGTATATTAGTACACTGCATAGTATTGTATATTATATGGTAACTCAGTTACGTCTATTCTGCATCGAACATTGTACATATGTCTATACTGAACACTGTGACCTCTTTTTCTACTTCTAATTTACATGCTATACTATGTTATTTGATACTTATCTTGTCTAGCACAGTCTCTGGAGCGTAACAGTAAGAAGCATTTTGTATAAAAGCATTCTGTACTTCTGTATGACAACTATTAAAGAAACTTGAGAAACTTGAAACTTGAAATCTGCACAAATTATGTTTCTGGCAATAAAAAACGAATTACCAAGCAACATTCAAAAAAAATTCACGGCTAGAGAGAGTGTTTATAATTTTAGAGGGACATTAGCTTTAAAGCAACCTACGGTACGTACAACTCTTAAAAGTATGTGCATTGCAGTTTATGGGGTATCAGTCTGGAATGGTCTGGATGCGAATATAAAATTAAGCTAAAATATCAATACATTTAAAGGTAGCTATAAACAAGCACTTATGGACACATATAAGAGAGAGGAGCTTGAGCAGTAATGTGACTGCCTATTATTTTTTCTCATTTGGATATTTGGATATATAAAAAACTGTACTTTTATTTTATTTGTTATATTATTTTTATTTTTATTAAATTATAATGTCAAATATTGTAAGGAAGGGGCAGTTGTTTTACTTCCCCCTGTTCCTTCTCGGACACTTATTGTATGGAAATAGTCTTTGACTATTTGTTTTTTAAACTTGTTTTATGTTTCTATGTTCGAGACAAATAAAAATCAAATAAAATCGATCGTTCATTGAACACGTTCAGGTACATCACTGCGGGTCATAGTGGGGTGTATACAGGTCATAGTGGGGTGTATACGGGTCATAGTGGGGTGTATACGGGTCATAGTGGGGTGTATACGGGTCATAGTGGGGTGTATACGGGTCATAGTGGGGTGTATACGGGTCATAGTGGGGTGTATACGGGTCATAGTGGGTTGTATACAGGTCATAGTGGGTTGTATACAGGTCATAGTGGGGTGTATACGGGTCATAGTGGGGTGTATACGGGTCATAGTGGGGTGTATACGGGTCATAGTGGGGTGTATACGGGTCATAGTGGGGTGTATACGGGTCATCAGTGTTGGGAAAGTTCACTTTCTACATGAACTAGTTCAGTTCACAGTTCACACATTTTAAAATGCACTAGTTCAGTTCATAGTTCATAATAAACAATTTTGAACTAAAGTTCATGGTTTAAAAAATGAACTAATTTATAGTTTATAGTTCTTTTTTAAATACGTTGCTGCGAGCTATTATTTGTCAAATGTATTCCCACAACCCATATAGAACCACAGACAGCAATCAGAATACTGCCATTTCCATAACGCTTTGCTGCCGCCCATTCAGTCTACACTAGTAGCAGCTGCAGCTTTCATCTCTACAGTACATTTAAAAAAAACATGAGGAAAAACGTGCTGCTTGAATGGTCTTTATTAAGTATAATAATCTAAATATACTTAAAGCACCAAAAGTGAAAGTAGTCATTGTGCAAACATATAACATAAAAACATGTGCCGACATAACTCTGTACTAACACAACACAAGGTAGGAACCAGGCTGAGGTATGAAACTACCTCAAAGTTCAATATTCAAAGTGCAAAACATTTACTGACTTTAACGTAAAACTATTTTAAATGCTCATACATCAAATCAAATCAAATCAAATTTATTTATAGGGCCCGACAACACACGTTAATGTCCCCATGGGCCGTACAGGTCTTCTTTAAACAAGTCAAGAAGACAACATAACAATAAGTCAAGAACAGAACAAGAACACCATAGGGTCCAAACATTTTTTAGATGAATGCAAATAAATGAAAGAATGCAAGCACTCCCAGACATACCCCACGCGAAGGTAAGGAAAAACTCACTAAAACCTAACAATAGGGAAAAAAAGCTCCACAGGCAATGTGGAGGAGAGAAACCTTAGAAGGGCCGTTCAAGGGGGGATCTCCCTTCTTAGATGTCGGTGATAGTAGTGTTGCAGACGGACAGTTGGTAAGCATGCACTCATGTGTGTGGTGAAACACAGATGAGTGCATGCAATAGCAACTGTACATTTTGAAAAATTAAAGATAGAGCTAATAGCGATAGCAACTGAACATTTTGAAAGATTAAAGATAGAGTTGATAGCGGATCTATTTGAGGCACAGGGGCGGCGCAAGAGGGTCACGTCCTCCCCGTCTTAGTCACGGGACATTCAACACTCCGGTCGTTGCTCAGGGACAGCCGGAGACAGGGGGAAGGGGGGGTGGCGCAGAGAGGGTCGCGAACTCCCCGACATCATCGCGGGACATCCGGCACTCCGGTCACCACTACTAGACCTCCGAAGACAGGGGGGCACGCAGAGGGGGTCGCAATCTCCCGGCCTTCGTCACGGGACGTCCAACACTCCGGTCAACACTCCAGGACAGCAAGTCATAGGAAGACAGGGAGACGGGACAGGCGTTAGACAGCTCATGAGATTGTAGTAGGCGGACATAGCAATAGATACAAGTGGTAGGCATATATGTGAATGGAGTAGATATATGAAGTAAGCGTATTATGTGAATAGAATAGAAGTACTTAACCCAGCAATGAAACCGCGTTGACTGTTAATCTGTTAACAGTCTGTTAATCAGTTGACAGGACCACGGACAGACGGCGGTGAATAACTGATCCAATGCCTCGGAGGTGCATGTAGAGCAGTCACTACAAGCTTGGCCAAGACCCCGAGGCATCCATCACCTTGGTCAGCGCCAGGAGACGGGTACTCAGAGAGAAGGGGGAGGGAGGGGGGGGGGGGGGGGGGGGAGAGGGGGGGGGGGGGGGAAGAGTTAGAGAGTTCCCATGTTTGTGGTGCTGCAAAGGAGCAGACATGTAGTACCCTGAAGTGCCATGTAGTACCCCGTAGTGCCATGTAGTACCCTATAGTACCCCATAGTGCCATGTAGTACCCCGTAGTATCCTGTAGTACCCTGTAGTGCCATGTAGTACCCTGTGGTGCCATGTAGAGCTATGTAAGCCATGTAGTACCCTGTAATGCCATGCAGTACCAAGTAGTACTCTGTGGTACCATGTAGTACCCTGTACCCTAACTAAACTACCCTATAGTAAACTACCCAGTGGTACCATGTAGTACCCTGTACCATAACTAAACTACACAGATTAATCTAAAGGTCAGTCCCCGACCAGGTGAGATCAAGGTAGGTTGAAGGAGAGAGAGAAAAGATGAGTCTTAAGCAGGGATTTAAAAGCTTCGACCAGGGGTGACAGGCAGTGTACGCATCACAGGCAGCTTGCGGTTGCCAGATTGGGTGGTTTTATTTTGAAGCCTGTTTACGGTGTGTTTTAACTGGGTTTTCAGCTGAAAGGCATATGAAATCTGGCACACTTTTGAACGCCGTTATAATACAGTGCTGAGAATGAACGCACTTTTGAACGCCGTTATACAGTGCTGAGAATGAACCCGTTCTCAATTACGTTCATCTAGCGGAAATACAGAACCATACGGATAGTACATCATGGTAGATATTTAGATCACACAAATAGTCTGTTTGTAAGGAGTCAAACATTACAATTCATGGACTTAATCAAATTCAAATGAGGAAGGGGAACTATGTGAGAATGCTATTCATCGACTACAGCTCGGCATTCAATACCATAGTCCCCTCCAAACTCATAGCCAAGCTCAGGGACCTGGGCTTGAACTATGACCTCTGCCAGTGGGTCTTGGACTTCCTGACGGGCAGACCGCAGGTGGTGAGAGCAGGCAACTGCACCTCCTCATCCATCACCCTCAACATAGGGGCCCCCCAGGGCTGTGTTCTGAGTCCCCTCCTCTACTCCCTGTACACACACGACTGTGTGGCTCAGCGGAGTAGCAACACAATCATCAAATTTGCTGACGACACAGTGGTGGTGGGCCTGATCTCTGCAAACGACGAGAGGGCCTACCTGGAAGAGGTCAAGGTCCTGGCGGGATGGTGCCAGGAAAACAGCCTCTCCCTGAATGTCAGCAAAACAAAGGAGATGATTGTGGACTTCAGGAGGTCGGGGGTCAAGGACTACAGCCCCCTCAGCATCGACGGGGCACCGGTTGAGAGAGTGAACAGCTTTAAGTACCTCGGAGCCTACATATCCGAGGACTTGACATGGACCACACACATTAACAGTGTTGTGAAGAAGGCACGACAACGCCTCTACTTCCTCAGGCGCCTAAGGAAGTTCCAAGTCAGTCAGAAGATCCTTAAGAACTTCTACTCATGTACAATAGGGAGCATCCTGACTGGCAACATCACCTCCTGGTTTGGGAATAGCACTGCACAAGACTGAAGCAGACTACAAAGAGTGACACGTTCAGCCGAACGCACAATTGGAGGGGGGCTCCCCACCCTCCAGAACATTTACAACGGTGCAGGGGCAAGGCTAAGAGAATCATTAAGGACTCCAGTCACCCGAACAACTGCCTCTTTGAACTGCTGCGGTCAGGCAAGTGATACCGGAGTCTCAAGGCGAGCACAGAAAGACTCAGAAGAAGCTTCTATCCCCAGGCCATCAGGCTGCTCAACGAACAATGAACACTACACAACAACCATCAAACGCACATAGCACACACATCCACACGCACACACTCACTTTAAACAAACACACTGTAGCACCCACTCCCCACACTTTATATTTATTGATAAAGGATTGCACTACAACTCGTACACCTTACTGTAAATTGTACCTAAATTGTACCTCATCCCATTTCTGCTTTGCACTATATAGTATTGTATATTAGTACACTGCATAGTATTGTATATTATATGGTAACTCAGTTACGTCTATTCTGCATCGAACATTGTACATATGTCTATACTGAACACTGTGACCTCTTTTTCTACTTCTAATTTACATGCTATACTATGTTATTTGATACTTATCTTGTCTAGCACAGTCTCTGGAGCGTAACAGTAAGAAGCATTTTGTATAAAAGTATTCTGTACTTCTGTATGACAACTATTAAAGAAACTTGAGAAACTTGAAACTTGAAATCTGCACAAATTATGTTTCTGGCAATAAAAAACTAATTACCAAGCAACATTCAAAAAAATTTCACGGCTAGAGAGAGTGTTTATAATTTTAGAGGGACATTAGCTTTAAAGCAACCTACGGTACGTACAACTCTTAAAAGTATGTGCATTGCAGTTTATGGGGTATCAGTCTGGAATGGTCTGGATGCGAATATAAAATTAAGCTAAAATATCAATACATTTAAAGGTAGCTATAAACAAGCACTTATGGACACATATAAGAGAGAGGAGCTTGAGCAGTAATGTGACTGCCTATTATTTTTTCTCATTTGGATATTTGGATATATAAAAAACTGTACTTTTATTTTATTTGTTATATTATTTTTATTTTTATTAAATTATAATGTCAAATATTGTAAGGAAGGGGCAGTTGTTTTACTTCCCCCTGTTCCTTCTCGGACACTTATTGTATGGAAATAGTCTTTGACTATTTGTTTTTTAAACTTGTTTTATGTTTCTATGTTCGAGACAAATAAAAATCAAATCAAATCGATCGTTCATTGAACACGTTCAGGTACATCACTGCGGGTCATAGTGGGGTGTATACAGGTCATAGTGGGGTGTATACAGGTCATAGTGGGGTGTATACAGGTCATAGTGGGGTGTATACGGGTCATAGTGGGTTGTATACGGGTCATAGTGGGGTGTATACAGGTCATAGTGGGGTGTATACAGGTCATAGTGGGGTGTATACAGGTCATAGTGGGGTGTATACGGGTCATAGTGGGGTGTATACGGGTCATAGTGGGGTGTATACGGGTCATAGTGGGGTGTATACGGGTCATAGTGGGGTGTATACGGGTCATAGTGGGGTGTATACGGGTCATAGTGGGGTGTATACGGGTCATAGTGGGGTGTATACGGGTCATAGTGGGGTGTATACGGGTCATAGTGGGGTGTATACAGGTCATAGTGGGGTGTATACAGGTCATAGTGGGGTGTATACGGGTCATAGTGGGGTGTATACGGGTCATAGTGGGGTGTATACGGGTCATAGTGGGGTGTATACGGGTCATAGTGGGGTGTATACGGGTCATAGTGGGGTGTATACAGGTCATAGTGGGGTGTATACGGGTCATAGTGGGGTGTATACGGGTCATAGTGGGGTGTATACGGGTCATAGTGGGGTGTATACAGGTCATAGTGGGGTGTATACGGGTCATAGTGGGTTGTATACGGGTCATAGTGGGGTGTATACAGGTCATAGTGGGGTGTATACAGGTCATAGTGGGGTGTATACAGGTCATAGTGGGGTGTATACAGGTCATAGTGGGGTGTATACAGGTCATAGTGGGGTGTATACAGGTCATAGTGGGGTGTATACAGGTCATAGTGGGTTGTATACAGGTCATAGTGGGGTGTATACAGGTCATAGTGGGGTGTATACGGGTCATAGTGGGGTGTATACAGGTCATAGTGGGGTGTATACAGGTCATAGTGTGGTGTATACAGGTCATAGTGGGGTGTATACGGGTCATAGTGGGGTGTATACGGGTCATAGTGGGGTGTATACGGGTCATAGGGGGGTGTATACGGGTCATAGTGGGGTGTATACGGGTCATAGTGGGGTGTATACGGGTCATAGTGGGGTGTATACAGGTCATAGTGGGGTGTATACGGGTCATAGTGTGGTGTATACAGGTCATAGTGGGGTGTATACGGGTCATAGTGGGGTGTATACGGGTCATAGTGGGGTGTATACGGGTCATAGTGGGGTGTATACGGGTCATAGTGGGGTGTATACAGGTCATAGTGGGGTGTATACGGGTGTGCAGAGCTCCAGATGAAGAGGTATTTTTATCAAGCGCTCCTGTGGTTCCACATATCGAGGTGATGTCAGTCTGTTTCTCTGCCCCACCACTCCTGTTTCCCTGGCCCCACCCCTCCTGTTTCCCTGCCCCACCCCTCCTGTTTCTCTGCCCCACCACTCCTGTTTCCCTGGCCCCA
The DNA here is from genome assembly GCF_963971535.1 of Notolepis coatsorum. Taxonomy (NCBI): domain Eukaryota; kingdom Metazoa; phylum Chordata; class Actinopteri; order Aulopiformes; family Paralepididae; genus Notolepis; species Notolepis coatsorum. The sequence continues at coordinate 107,888,976 of NC_140180.1, read as the reverse complement.
CCCCTCCTGTTTCCCTGCCCCCACCCCCCCTCCCCTCGCAGGCTGCGTGCCGCAAAGCTCAGGTGTGACGAGCGCACAGCTGCACCTCCGTCTCACTGTAGCCCTGTCTGTCTCACTGTAGCCCTGTCTGTCTCACTGTAGCCCTGTCTGTCTCACTGTAGCCCTGTCTGTCTCACTGTAGCCCTGTCTGTCTCACTGTAGCCCTGTCTGTCTCACTGTAGCCCTGTCTGTCTCACTGTAGCCCCGTCTGTCTCACTGTAGCCATGTCTGTCTCACTGTAGCCCTGTCTGTCTGTCTCACTGTAGCCCCGTCTGTCTCACTGTAGCCCTGTCTGTCTCACTGTAGCCCTGTCTCACTGTAGCCCTGTCTGTCTGTGTTAAAGACAGTAGAGGTTGAGTACTTTATTACCTACAGATGGTAAGTTAGAGTGTTGTGTTCATTCATAGTTAAAGACAGTAGAGGTTCAGTACTTTATTACCTACAGATGGTAAGTTAGAGTGTTGTGTTCATTCATAGTTAAAGACAGTAGAGGTTGAGTACTTTATTATCTAAAGATGGTAAGTTAGAGTGTTGTGTTCATTCATAGTTAAAGACAGTAGAGGTTCAGTACTTTATTATCTAAAGATGGTAAGTTAGAGTGTTGTGTTCATTCATAGTTAAAGACAGTAGAGGTTGAGTACTTTATTATCTAAAGATGGTAAGTTAGAGTGTTGTGTTCATTCATAGATAACCCCTTAAGCCTGAGCAGTCCGGTACGAAAATAATATCACATCATAAATAGATCAATACAGTCTGTATTAATTCATGTAGTGTTTTTTTTCTTCAAATGTAGCCAAGAGTAAAGACCCTAACCCTATCAAAACAGCAGTCAAAGTGTATATTTTCAGCACTATGTGCACTTAATGATTTTAAGTGATATTAGCTAAATATGAGTCCATAAATATCTTGGCACATCCCGGCTGAAACCGGAGGAATTAGACGGAAATAAAGGAGGCTGTCATACATGCATGTAGTCCGATGAAAGAAGGGACCCAGGGCTTTCGATGGGCTTTCAAATTTCATAAAACTACACTACCCAGCTCACACCAGGCCCTGTCTAACTTGGAGCCGTATGGCGTGAATCTTTTTTCAACATTATTTTCCATGATTATGTCTCATGGGTCGAATAAACCTGAACGTTATTGCCATGAAATAGAACGTACATATGCAGCTCTCAGGACTCTGAGCTCTGCTCTGCTCTGCTACTGCAGTAATCATGCACCATTAACCTGGCAGTGCTGTTAACGAGGCGTTAACGATACTGCGCCCTTGCAGTAGAGGTTCGATTTTTAAGAGCTGGATCTGTAGTTTGTTTCTTTAACTTTCTGTGAATGTCTAGAAAAAGAAATTTATCTCAATCTGATGAAAACCCAGGTCTGGTGTCTCAGGCCTGGCAGCTCTGAGGCAGATTAGTTTAGCCTGGGAGCATCAAAACATACTATGGCTATTGGGAAACACGCGTATCAACAACAATTTATTGGTCCATTTAAATCTTTTTATTTTAATCCTTTTCTAGACACTCAAAGCGCTTTACAATGTAGGGTGGAAATTGCCTCCTTCACCACCACTGTGTAGCACCAACCTTGGGATACAGGCTCAATGGCTACTAGGGGTGTAAAGGTACACGTATCCGTACCGAACCGTTTCAGTGTGTACCATACCGTACCGAACGGCTGTGTACCGAACGAATACAACGGTATATTAACCACTAACGACCGCCCACCGGGGGCTGTTTTTTTCACAATCTAATATAATTATTATTATTATTTCTTTTCTTTACAAGTCGATTATTAATTTCAATATAGAATATTCGTTGACAGCCCTACAAGTACAATTAGTTACTGCACACTACATCACCCCTGAGTGGAACATGGAAAGCCAAACTTTCCCCCACTGTACAGAAAACCCGTACCGAACCTTGACTTCAAAAACGAGGTACGTACCGAACCGTGGTTTTTGTGTACCGTTACACCCCTAATGGCTACCATACACTCGCACCAGGTACACAACACACTACACGATGGCTGAAATACTCAGGAGACAGGGATTTATATGAGCCAATTAAGGGGATTTATTATTTATGGATAATTGGCTTATTATAGATACATTTTTTACAGATTAAAATGACAAGTATTAGGTTTCAATTACTTATTCACCCACAAGAGTTTGTAAGATTAGCAGTTATATATATTAGCGAAAAGCGGTAAATGAGATGTCGGAAGAAGCATTGAGAGGCAGTGGATTTGGTTGAGGAGAAATAATGTCAGCTGGGGGTCAAAGTAAACAAAGGGTAGGAGTATTACTTTTCTTCTCTGTTGTTTCTGTTTCATGTGTGATATTGGTATCAGGGTTTCGAAGGGTCAAAGTGGGTATCAAACAGGAGGGAAGACTGTCAAGCTTTAAACTGTGGATACCAAACAGAGAGGGTAAAGACGACTTTGAACTGTTGAACAGTAGCTAATCCAGAACTATTTTATTGCACTGTAAAAAACTGATTTTATATGTCTGCACTTTAAGTGCTCATTTTATGTCTATTCTATTCTACTATTTTATTGCACCGCACTAATGCACTAATGCACTATTTTACTATGTCTATTTTATCTTACTCTTTTTATTATTGTCTATTTAAAACTGAATCAAACCACAAACAAGGTGGCCTGTGAAAGACTGTGATTTTATATGTCTGCACTTTATGTGCTCATTTTATGCTTGTCTTTTTTCTGTTGTGAAGCACTTTGAACTATCTATCTATCTAGGTCGTCCTCGGACGGGCCCTCCATCGGTGCTTCCAGTCATCCCGATCGTCCATGCATCTGGCTAGCTCGCCGGTACTTTCTGCTCCCGCATCTCTCCTGAGTACGTCCACGTAGGTGGGACGTCCTTGAACTGCAGTTTCTGTATGAAAGGTGCTATACAAATAAAGTTAATTATTATTATTATTATTATTATTATTATTATTATTATTATTATTATTATTATTATTATTATTATTATTATTATTATTATTATTATTATTATTATTATTATTATTATTATTATTATTATTATTATTATTATTATTATTATTATTATTATTATTATTATTATTATTATTATTATTATTATTATTATTATTATTATTATTATTATTATTATTATTATTATTATTATTATTATTATTATCAGGAATTGTTCTATTGGTGACATATTGGATAACACAGGGAGCTGGTTTAGCGTGTGGATATCATGGAGAAGTGGGAGCTACAGTAACATGGAGGGGCTGGTTCTGGGACGCTGGAACTAACCGCTGAGCCCAGAGGTGTCGTGGGCCTAACTTCATGAAACACCAGTTACTTTTATTTACCCAGACAAGCAAGTAAGAACAAATTCTTATAAAGCAGCCTGACAAAAAAGCAAAGGCCTTTTGAGGGAAGGAGGGTGGGTTACATAACAAGGTTATGTACATGTATACAAGTAAATAAAAAACAATTTCAGTAGCAGTAGTATACAAGGAAAATTACAATAAATAAGGGAGAGGGAAGGAAAGAGAGAGAGGGGGGAAAGAGAAAGGGAGAGTGAGAACCAGAGGGAGAGAGAGAGAAGAAAGGGGGAGAAGGAGGGAGGTCGGTGAGGGGGCTTAGGGGGAGGAGAGAAGAGTCTGAGGGCTATGCGTGCGATTGGGAGGCAGTCAGCAGGTGCAACAGTTGGTTATGATCTGTTGCAGATTTTGTTTAAAAGCAGTGCGCGATGTGAGGGCAGTGAGTTTAAGGGTGTTTTGTTATGTGTTCCAGTCAGATGCAGCAGCAAATCGGAAGGCGTTGCGGCCAGAAACCGTGCAGGCTTTGGGGATGGTGAGTTTGATGAAGTTGCTGGACCTTAGGTTGTGGTTAGAAGTGGAGACGGCAGAAGGGAGGAGAGGTAGAGATTTATGTTTTATGTGCGTAGAGAAGGAGACTTGATAACCCTGGTGATATGCTGGCTCTCGCTGCCTATGGACATGTTGGGTTGTGATAGGGTATGCAGCATCGGCATTGGCAACACCTGGAGCTCACATTTTAACACCTCCTACACACACACACACACACACTGACACACACACACACACACACACACACAGACAGACACACACACACACACACACACACACACACACACACACACACACACACACACACACACACACACACACACACACACACACACACACACACACACACACACACACACACACACACACACACACACACACACACACACACACACACACACACACACACACACACACACATCTATATATACATATGATCTTTTGATTTGACCACTATGAGTAGCATAAGTGTTGTTATTAACACCTCGGCTTGGGATCCATCTCCTCCACCGCATCTGTCTCCTCCTCTGCATCCATCTCCATGGCATTTGTCTTCTGCTATATATGCAGTAATTGGATGTTGAACTGTGAACAAATATGCCACTCATTCAGCTCTCCTTTGACAAGATATTTATATATAGTGGTATAACTCATGTATACCTTGATCTGATAAAACTCAAGCATACCCTCTGGAACTACTATTCTCCCTGTACACCAACAGCTGCGTCTCTCTGCACCCCTCAGTCAAACTCTTGAAGTTTGCGGACGATACCACCCTGGTGGGCCTCATATCCAGGGGGGATGAGTCTGCCTACAGGAGGGAGATCGAGAGGCTGCAGAGCTGGTGGAGCTGCAACAACCTGGACCTCAACGCCCAGAAAACAGTGCAGATGATGGTGGACTTCAGGCGGAAGGCAGCCCCCCCCCCCCCCCCCCACCTTGATCATTCTGGGAGGCACCCCGGTGGTCTCTGTGGAGTCCTGCCGCTTCCTCGGCATGACACTCTCCCGGGACCTAAAATGGGAGCTGAACACCATCGCTCTCAACAAAAAGGCCCAGAAGAGGATGTTCTTCCTACGTCAGCTGAGGAAGTTTTCACTGACATATTTAACCTGTCCTTAGAACAGGCTGTCATCCCCACCTGCCTGAAGAAGTCCACTATTATCCCTGTACCCAAAAAATCCAAGCCTGCTTGCCTCAACGACTACCGCCCTGTAGCTCTCACCTCCATAGCCATGAAGTGCTTTGAGAAGCTAGTAAAGGGCTACATCTGCTCCTCCCTCCCCATCAACATGGACCCCCTGCAATTTGCATACCGCCCCAACAGGTCCACGGAGGACGCCATAGCCCATGTGCTGCACACAGCAGCATCACACCTGGACAAGAGGCAGGGGAACTATGTGAGAATGCTATTCATCGACTACAGCTCGGCATTCAATACCATAGTCCCCTCCATACTCATAGCCAAGCTCAGGGACCTGGGCTTGAACTATGACCTCTGCCAGTGGGTCTTGGACTTCCTGACTGGCAGACCCCAGGTGGTGAGAGCAGGCAACTGCACCTCCTCATCCATCACCCTCAACATAGGGGCCCCCCAGGGCTGTGTTCTGAGTCCCCTCCTCTACTCCCTGTACACACACGACTGTGTGGCTCAGCGGAGTAGCAATACAATCATCAAATTTGCTGACGACACAGTGGTGGTGGGCCTGATCTCTGCCAACGACGAGAGGGCCTACCTGGAAGAGGTCAAGGTCCTGGCGGGATGGTGCCAGGAAAACAGCCTCTCCCTGAACGTCAGCAAAACAAAGGAGATGATTGTGGACTTCAGGAGGTCGGGGGTCAAGGACTACAGCCCCCTCAGCATCGACGGGGCACTGGTTGAGAGAGTCAACAGCTTTAAGTACCTCGGAGCCTACATATCCGAGGACTTGACATGGACCACACACATTGACAGTGTTGTGAAGAAGGCACGACAACGCCTCTACTTCCTCAGGCGCCTAAGGAAGTTCCAAGTCAGTCAGAAGATCCTTAAGAACTTCTACTCATGTACAATAGAGAGCATCTTGACCGGCAACATCACCTCCTGGTTTGGGAATAGCACTGCACAAGACCGAAGCAGACTACAAAGAGTGACACGATCAGCCGAACGCACAATTGGAGGGGGGCTCCCCACCCTCCAGAACATTTACAACAAGCGTTGCAAGGGCAAGGCTAAGAGAATCATTAAAGACTCCAGTCACCCGAACAACTGCCTCTTTGAACTGCTGCGGTCAGGCAAGCGATACCGGAGTCTCAAGGCGAGCACAGAAAGACTCAGAAGAAGCTTCTATCCTCAGGCCATCAGGCTGCTAAACGAACAATGAATGAACACTACACAACAACAACCACCAAACGCACATAGCACACACATCCACACGCACACACTCACTTAAACAAACACACTGTAGCACCCACTCCACACACTTTATAGCACACACCCACTTTAAACAAACACACTGTAGCACCCACTCCCCACACTTTATATTTATTGATGAAGGATTGCACTACAACTCGTACACCTTACTGTAAATTGTACCTAATTTGTACCTCATCCCATTTCTGCTTTGCACTAGATTACATTAGTACACTGCATAGTATTGTATATTATATGGTAACTCAGAACATTGTACATATGTCTATACCGAACACTGTGACCTCTTTTTCTTCTTCTAAATTACATGTATACTATGTTTGATACTATCTTGTCTAGCACAGTCTCTGGAGCGTAACAGTAAGAAGCATTTTGTATGAAAGTATTCTGTACTTCTGTATGACAACTATTAAAGAAACTTGAAACTTGAAACTTGAAGTTCAGGCTGCCGAGGACTATGATGGTCCAGTTTTACACCGCCATCATCCAGTCCATCCTCACCCTCTCCATCATCACCTGGTTCCCTGCAGGATACGCTCGGCGGAGAGGGTGATCGGCTGCCCCCTTCCCTCCCTCGAGTCCCTACATTCCACCAGGGCCTTGAGGAGGGAGAGGAAGATCATGGCAGACCCCGCCCACCCGGGTCACGGCCTCTTCATCATGCTCCCCCATGGCAGGAGGCTATGGCTGCCCAAGACACTTAGGTCCCGTCACAGACTCAGTTTCTTCCCGTCAGCAGCTTGCCTGGTAAACGAGTCAGGTGTCCCCCTGCTCCCCCCCCCCCCTCTATGGCGAGCTGCTAGGGCTGCACCTCTGGACTTGAACTGTGCTGCACTGTATCCATGTCCTCAACCACTGCACTTTTACTGTCTTATTGTTGTCTCACTGTTCTGTCCTGTTTTGCACTTATTTATGTATTATTATGATATTCCTATTTGTGAAAAAAAGAATCATGCCACTTGTATATACAATATGGTGAATAAAGTAATCTGAATCTGAATCTGAATCTGAACTCCCTCCCCGTAGAACTCCACAGAGGCCCAACTCTGGACTCCTTAAAAAAACTCACCTCTTCAACATGGCCTTTGACCCCTAACTACCTCATTGAATGTTGTGTGTCTGTCTACTGTACGATGTTTGTTATTGTTGTTTTTCACCCTATGTAAAGCGACCTTGGGTCTTATGAAAGGCGCTATACAAAACCAAGTTATTAGTGTGGGTGACCTGGCGAAGCAAGGTTGCAACCACACTATAATAATCTATAACCTTTATTATTCTTCTTTATTCCGCAGATTTTGCCAACAAAACTCCTCCCAGAGCGTTCGCGCCCCATACACGTGAAAAGTATCAAAACGACCGGCTTGCTCCAATTCGAGTCTATATTGCTTTTCGGAAAGTTTCACCGCACCGTTTGGCTACAAATCAACTTTAAACGGGAAAATGTCGGTCCCATTGGGAATTAATTGCAAGTTAGAGTGGAGGAGGTGAAATAGATTTTTTACCACCACCTTGGGTAAATTGCAACAGTGATCTCAATTTTGGACGTAGATATAAAAACAACACATCAAAACGATGACACAGCTGTCCCCTCGCTCACAAAAGAAAAATAAATGGAATTGGACATTTCTATCTCAACTGATGACCATTTGTTTGAAAGTTATCCTCTACATACAAACCAATGGCTTTCCACTCTAAGAAATGGCAGATTTTTTCGCTTCCCCCCCCTTGTGTTCCGATCGCCACGGGGTCACAATTGTCGACGGAATGACATAATATCGCACACAACCCTTCACATAACCCTTCAAGTGCTCATATGAAAGTGACAACGCTTCATCTCTTATCATTTTCTTTTAATCATCGTGAGAATGAAGTCATGCATCTGCCCTCATTGAAATACATTATGTCACAAAGTGCAGTGTCATTGCTGATTGCATCAGCCTAATTAGTGGTAACAGGTGTGGCTCATGGCTCAAAGGAAGCTGTCAATCAACTCAGTACAGCTGGCAATGACCTCTCATGGAGTTAACCCTTCATCGCCCCTCTGTGTAGCAGTACTGAATTGATTGACAGCGCCCGCTGTCTTGCGGGTAGGCATGTCTTCTTTCATTGGTCTATGTTGACCCATTGTACTCAGTAGGGATATCCTCTTTCATTGGTCGATGTTGACCACTCCCCCGATCCTTAGACCACACCCTCTTAGGCTACCCCCCGTTGTGTATCTCTTGAACCGTTTGTCGTAGAGACTTGCGGGTTGTGCCATTGTACTCAGTAGGGATATCCTCTTTCATTGGTCGATGTTGACCACTCCCCCGATCCTTAGACCACGCCCCATTAGGCCACACCCCCTTAGTGTATCTCTTGAACCGTTTGTCGTAGAGACTTGCGGGTTGTGCCATTGTACTCAGTAGGGATATCCTCTTTCATTGGTCTATGTTGACCACACCCATAATTAGGCCCCTCACCCTTTGTGTATCCTATGTTGACCAGACCCATCATTTGGCTCCTCCCCCTTTGTGTATCTTTTGAACCGTTTGTCGTAGAGACTTGCGGGTTGTGTCATTGTACTTTGTACTCAGTAGGGATGTCCTCTTTCATTGGTCTATGTTGACCACGCCCATAGTTTGGCTCCTCCCCCTTTGTGTATATTTTGAACTGTTTGTCGTAGAGACTTGCGGGTTGTGCCATTGTACTCAGTAGGGATATCCTCTTTCATCGGTCTATGTTGACCACGCCCATAGTTTGGCTCCTCCCCCTTTGTGTATCTTTTGAACCGTTTGTCGTAGAGACTTGCAGGTTGTGCCATTGTACTCAGTAGGGATATCCTCTTTCATCATTATATGTTGACCATGCCCATAGTTTGGCTCCTCCCCCTTTGGGTATCTTTTTAACCGTTTGTCGTAGAGACTTGCGGTTTGTGCCATTGTACTCAGTAGGGATATCCTCTTTCATTGGTCGATGTTGACCACTCCCCCGATCCTTAGACCATGCCCCCTTAGGCCACACCCCCTTAGTGTATCTCTTGAACCGTTTGTCGTAAAGACTTGCGGGTTGTGCCATTGTACTCAGTAGGGATATCCTCTTTCATTGGTCGATGTTGACCACTCCCTTGATCCTTAGACCACATCCCATTAGGCCACCCCCCGTTGTGTATCTCTTGAACCATTTGTCGTAGAGACTTGCGGGTTGTGTCATTGTACTCAGTAGGGATATCCTCTTTCATTGGTCGATGTTGACCACTCCCCCGATCATTAGACCACGCCCCCTTAGGTCACACCCCCTTAGTGTATCTCTTGAACCGTTTGTCGTAGAGACTTGTGGGTTGTGCCATTTTACTCAGTAGGGATATCCTCTTTCATTGGTCGATGTTGACCACTCCCCCGATCATTAGACCACACCCCCTTAGGCCACACCCCCTTAGTGTATCTCTTGAACCGTTTGTCGTAGAGACTTGCGGGTTGTGTCATTGTACTCAGTAGGGATGTCCTCTTTCATTGGTCTATGTTGACCACACCCATAATTAGGCCCCTCCGCCTTTGTGTATCCTATGTTGACCACACCCATAATGTGGCTCCTCCCCCTTTGTGTATCTTTTGAACCGTTTGTCGTAGAGACTTGCGGGTTGTGTCATTGTACTCAGTAGGGATGTCCTCTTTCATTGGTCTATGTTGACCACACCCATAGTTTGGCTCCTCCCCCTTTGTGTATCTTTTGAACCGTTTGTCGTAGAGACTTGCGGGTTGTGCCATTCTACTCAGTAGGGATATCCTCTTTCATTGGTCTATGTTGACCACGCCCATAGTTTGGCTCCTCCCCCTTTGTGTATCTTTTGAACCGTTTGTCGTAGAGACTTGCAGGTTGTGCCATTGTACTCAGTAGGGATATCCTCTTTCATCATTCTATGTTGACCACGGCCATAGTTTGGCTCCTCCCTCTTTGTGTATCTTTTGAACCGTTTTTCTTTTTTTTTATCCACTTTTTCTCCCATTTTTTCTATATTTTCTCCCATCCCAATTTCGTATCATCCAATTCAACCCTCCCCTGTCACGAACGCTGTTTCTTGCCTCCCACAAGCCGGCTGCAATGTGGACTAAGTCATACATAGCACAAGTCCCCTCCGGTACTTGAGGTAACAGCAGTCGCATCTTTTCACCTGCGCAGCTCGATCTCTCAGTGTCGAGGAGTAACGCGTGGGAGGCTCACGCTGCCCCCGACACTTCCTGATTCTACTGCGCAGGTGCACCAACCGACTTGTAGGAGTCGCTTGTTCACAACGTTCGATCCCCACCCTTCAGTTTTCCCTCCCCGTAATACGGCCAATGTGTATTACTGCGGACGACCAGCTAAACTGAAAACAATGTGGAGAGCTGGATTCGAACACGCGAATCCTAGCGTCTCCACACTGGTGGCGAGTGACTTGCCCACTACACCACCTAGCCGCCTCTTTTGAACCGTTTTTCGTAGAGACTTGTGGGTTGTGCCATTGTACTCAGTAGGGATATCGTCTTTCATTGGTCGATGTTGACCACTCCCCCGATCATTAGACCACGCCCCCTTAGGCCACACCCCCTTAGTGTATCTCTTGAACCGTTTGTCGTAGAGACTTGCGGGTTGTGCCATTGTACTCAGTAGGGATATCTTCTTTCATTGATCGATGTTGACCACTCCCCCGATCCTTAGACCACACCCGCTTAGGCCACCCCCCCGTTGTGTATCTCTTGAACCATTTGTCGTAGAGACTTGCGGGTTGGGCCATTGTACTCAGTAGGGATATCCTCTTTCATTGGTCGATGTTGACCACTCCCCCGATCATTAGACCACGCCCCCTTAGGCCACACACCCTTAGTGTCTCTCTTGAACCGTTTGTCGTAGAGACTTGCGGGTTGTGCCATTTTACTCAGTAGGGATGTCCTCTTTCATTGGTCTATGTTGACCACACCCATAATTAGGCCCCTCCCCCTTTGTGAATCCTATGTTGATCACACCCATAATTTGGCTCCTCCCCCTTTGTGTATCTTTTGAACCGTTTGTCGTAGAGACTTGCGGGTTGTGTCATTGTACTCAGTAGGGATGTCCTCTTTCATTGGTCTATGTTGACCACACCCATAGTTTGGCTCCTCCCCCTTTGTGTATCTTTTGACCGTTTGTCGTAGAGACTTGCGGGTTGTGCCATTCTCCACTTGCACAACCTGAAAGTAGGCACTTCCGGCTGACTTCCGGTTGCCAATGGTACTTCCTGTCCCATCCAAATACATTGGTTTTAGCTACTTTTCTCCCCTTATTTAAACAACTTTGTCGTCACAGAGAGACAATGAAATGTTTGTATTATTATAGTATAGAATGTATTTAATAAGCAAACGTTTGTCAGCAGGGTTTTTGGGCTGTATTTCATGTAAAAACGTCCACTGTTAGTTTACTTGCTCACGCTAATTAAGGCTAATTCTGGCTAACAGAAACTAGCGCAAGAAACGACGCGGCAAAGTATTGTTTATATTGCATTTCTTGCCACCTTATAGCATTTGTACATTTGTATGACAGTGTATAATGCTCCCGTGAGGTTTTTCCGGACGTTTTGGTAATGATTTTCACTATAAAATCATATTTCTAAATGACAGGAAGTTGATGAAAACTGTCCGGAATAGCTTTGAGCTAACGATTTTTGGCCTAGGGTGTGTAGGCGTGCTAGTAGAATAGGGTTAGGGTGTGTGGGCGTGCTAGTAGAATAGGGTTAGGGTGTGTGGGCGTGCTAGTAGAATAGGGTTAGGGTGTGTGGGCGTGCTAGTAGAATAGGGTTAGGGTGTGTGGGCGTGCTAGTAGAATAGGGTTAGGGTGTGTGGGCGTGCTAGTAGAATAGGGTTAGGGTGTGTGGGCCTGCTAGTAGAATAGGGTTAGGGTGTGCGGGCGTGCTAGTAGGATAGGGTTAGGGTGTGTGGGCCTGCTAGTAGAATAGGGTTAGGGTGTGCGGGCGTGCTAGTAGAATAGGGTTATGGTGTGTGCGCGTGCTAGTAGAATAGGGTTAGGGTGTGCGGGCGTGCTAGTAGAATAGGGTTAGGGTGTGTGGGCCTGCTAGTAGAATAGGGTTAGGGTGTGTGGGCGTGCTAGTAGGATAGGGTTATGGTGTGCGGGCGTGCTAGTAGAATAGGGTTGGGGTTTGTGGGCGTTATTTCTAAACCTAGCCGCATTTCTGGCAGACGCTCTCTGATTGGCACTGACTGACTCTCTCTGATTGGCCACTGACATGTTTGCCCAATCGCGTGACGAGCTGTGTCTTTGCCCATTTCCGCGTCGAACAACCTGCAAACTACCTGGCGTTCTATCGCCATGCTCTAAGACAAACTCTAACCTTAACCAACTTCGAAAGAGTGCCTAAGCTTAACCGTCGAAAGAACTTGCCGTCACGCTCTAAGAAAAACTCTAACCTTAACCAACTTCGAAAGAGTGCCTAAGCTTAACCAGTGTAGAAACAGGCGTCAGCCAATCAGAGAGCGTCTTGCCAGAAATGCGGCTAGGTTTAGAAATAACGCGGTGTGTGGGCGTGCTAGTAGAATAGGGTTAGGGTGTGTGGGCGTGCTAGTAGAATAGGGTTAGGGTGTGTGCGCGTGCTAGTAGAATAGGGTTAGGCTGTATGTGGGGGTGCTAGTAGAATAGGGTTAGGGTGTGTGGGCGTGCTAGTAGAATATGGTTAGGCTGTGTGCGGGCGTGCTAGTAGAATAGGGTTAGGGTGTGTGCGCGTGCTAGTAGAATAGGGTTAGGCTGTGTGTGGGCGTGCTAGTAGAATAGGGTTAGGGTGTGTGCGCGTGCTAGTAGAATAGGGTTAGGCTGTGTGTGGGCGTGCTAGTAGAATAGGGTTAGGGTGTGTGGGCCTGCTAGTAGAATATGGTTAGGCTGTGTGTGGGCGTGCTAGTAGAATAGGGTTAGGGTGTGTGTGGGCGTGCTAGTAGAATAGGGTTAGGCTGTGTGTGGGCGTGCTAGTAGAATAGGGTTAGGGTGTGTGCACGTGCTAGTAGAATAGGGTTAGGCTGTGTGTGCGCGTGCTAGTAGAATAGGGTTAGGGTGTGTGCGCGTGCTAGTAGAATAGGGTTAGGGTGTGTGCGCGTGCTAGTAGAATAGGGTTAGGGTGTGTGCGCGTGCTAGTAGAATAGGGTTAGGGTGTGTGCGCGTGCCTATGATGAGTGGCTAAGGCAACTGTGATGCCAATACTAACGCTAACCACTAATCCCAGCTGCTCCATTAGTGAGCGATATACCAGTTGAGCCCCTTGTAGTCCTGCCCCCTGTCTGCCAGAGAACCCAGACACCTCGAGCTCAGGGGAAGAGTCATTGGCCGCCTCTACCTCTGATTGCCAAAAATAGTGTTTTTTTCCCTGTGCTTTGCATTACTGTATTGAATTTGTTAAATGAAGATGGTTATTTTTTTTTCACCGATTGTGTCTCTCCACTCTGTGTGGGAACCTAATACCCTCTTCTTACGTCCAGGTCCCTTTAGCTCCACTATGGCACTGCTCTGTAGCATTGCCTTCCCTCTCTGCTGTTTGTCATCAGGCACTCATTAGCACTCAAAGTGATTTTTCAGAATGTTACCTTTCAAAAGAGACCAGACTCATGCATGTGCTATAAGTTTAAAGTATAATAATAAATAGCAAATTACTTTGGGTATGCAATAATTTTTTTTTTTTAAAGAACTTGCTTAATTTAAGTGCTTAAATCATGCCTCAAAACACATTTATTTTGTATGGCTTTTGGCTTTCACACAGTTTGAGAGCCCTGCATTTTTTTATGTGACATATTGTTTATGTTTTATTGTGTGCTTTCTATCTTTTTATCTTTTTACAGCACAAGGGACTTGTACAGCACTTGGATTGGATTAGATTGGATTCTACCTCCAGTTTTTAACTACACACCCTCAAGACCCTTCTGGCCGCCTCAGACCCACTCCTGGAGGGTCATCAAAGCCGAGGCTATTTTTGGTCCTCACTCCACAATGATGGAATGAACTTCCCACCACAGTCAACATTTTTTTAACTACTAACCTTTGTACTATTATTACTACTACTACTACTACTACTACTACTACTACTACTACTACTACTACTACTACTACTACTACTACTACTACTACTACTACTACTACTACTACTACTACTACTACTACTACTACTACTAATACTGCAGCTCAATTGCCCCAGTCGTGTAGTAGTACTACTACTGCTACTACTACTAATACTACTAATACTACTACTACTACTAATACTACTAATACTACTACTACTACTACTACTACTACTACTACTACTACTACTACTACTACTACTACTACTACTACTACTACTACTACTACTACTACTACTACTACTACTACTATTACTACTACTGCTACTACTACTACTACTGCAGCTCAATGGCCCCAGTCGTGTAGTAGTAGTAGTAGTAGTAGTAGTACTACTACTACTACTACTACTACTACTACTACTACTACTACTACTACTACTACTACTACTACTACTACTACTACTACTACGGCTACTACTACTAATACTACTACTACTAATACTACTACTACTAATACTACAAATCCTACTACTACTGCTACTACTACTAATACTACTGCTACTACTACTACTACTACTACTACTACTACTACTACTACTACTACTACTACTACTACTACTACTACTACTACTACTACTACTACTACTACTACTACTACTACTACTACTACTACTACTACTACTACTACTACTACTACTACTACTACTACTACTACTACTACTACTACTACTACTACTACTACTACTACTACTACTACTACTACTAATACTACTAATACTACTACTACTACTACTGCTGCTACTACTACTAATACTACTAATACTACCACTACTACTGCTACTACTACTACTACTAATACTACTTATACAATGGCATGCACATTTCTTGATTCTGATTGGCTGAAACAGTCAAGTTCGACGTTGTTATTTCTCATAACACACTCGACGTGATCTAGGGTGACCATATTTTGATTTCCAAAAAAGAGGACATGCTGGCCCCAGCCTCGAGATACTTAATGATACTTTGCACAATCGAAGCGGGCATGGCCACCTTCATTTCACTATGTCTTGTGTACTGTACTGTATGTGATGAATAAACCTCTTGAATCTAGAATCTCTACTCAAAATGTACTCAAAGATGCCTTTATTGTCTTAACATATGCTTGGAAACATGCACCCAGCAAAGCGGCCATTTCTTTTAATACTTGAACTTGAGGACTGCATACTTTTTTTGCAAAGCTTATTTTTATACATTATGCTTATAGCACATGCATAAGCCTGGTCTCTTTTGAAAGATAACATTCTGAAGTTACTAATGCAAAAAAGGAAAATCACTTTTAGCGCTAATGAAATAGAGTAGCATATATGTCTGAACTTGAGTTGAACGTGAACTTGTGTACTCACATTTTTCTGCAGTGGTTGCAATATCCCAAATTTAACCACATAACATGCGCCCAGAAAAGTGGCAATTTTTTTTAGGACTGCATTGAGGACTGCATACTTTTTTTGCAAAGCTTATCTTTATACTTTATGCTTATATCACATGCATAAGCCTGGTCTCTTTTGAAAGATAACATTCTGAAGTTTCATACACAATAAAGAAAAATCACTTTTAGTGCTAATGAGTAACATAGGGCTGAACATGAGTTGAACTTGTGTACTCATGTTTTTGTGTAGTATAGTTGCAATATTCCAAAATAATATATATATTTTTTGTATAAGCTGGAAAACACTGCAAATCCATAGCCTGAAGGGACATGGGCCTGAAGGGACATTAACGTGTGTTGTCGGGCCTTACAAATACATTTGATTTCGATTTGATTATCAATAAGGTAGGATATCTGGAACACACAAACACACTCTTTTTTAAATCACATGCCATGAAACTCTGGGACCTGGCTGAATTTAAGACTGCACAAATCATGTTTAAAGCACGAAACAATTCACTCCCGGGTAACATCCAAAAATTCTGTTATAGAGAGGGTTACAATTTAGAGGAGAGTCTAATTTCAAGAAACAGGCTGTTCATTCAACAATGTATGTATATTTCAGTTTGTGGAGTGAATATGAGTTGCATAAGATAATAGAGTGTGAAGGTATACTGAATACTGTCTATCTCTATGTCATGTATGATTTGATTTTTTTTATTTGAAATCTTTATTTCGAACCTGCAATGAATACAAACAAACAATAACAAAAGCAAAACACAACTTAATGTACATGTTCGAAAAGGAGTAGGAAGAAGTATACACTTATTTAAATCCTACGCCTTTTCCACTACTCTACTCTACTATGTCATATGTTATGATGAATTGAAAATGGGGGACCCTGATGTAAACAAGATGAAAGTCTTTCTCTGGTCTGCATCCACTTAACAATTGTGTGTATTGAGCCATACTGTATTGTACCCATTCTGCAATCTGTTAATAAAGTTTTCAATCAATCAATCAATCAATCAAGGGGGTGTAGTGGCTACTGGGACATAATTCACGGCATCCTAGCCTTATGTGGTGTTTACTACATCTCCCGTGATCCTTAGCGGGGGATGACATAGTTAAAGTGAGACGAATGAAAGATGAATGGCAGTGTTGTTGTGCGACAGTAGAGTGCGTATTAAAATAGTATTTTTGCATCGGAACACGACTCTGTTTTCACTATTATTACCGCATTCCTACAGGGGTAGGAATACATACTTTTACACTTCATTCTATACTCCTGCTTGTTTGTTTTTTAATCTGTTTATTACTTGTTTTTTTTTTGTATTTAATTTTTTTGTAATTTTTTAAACAAACACATAAACAAACATGACAACACACGATAAGATATACAAGCATTAGTTGACAGTGCACATCCAATGAAATCACATTTTAGTTAATTGTCTTATATAGGATATACCCTTAATACCTGTTATCTAAAAACCTACACACATATGCTCCAGCTCGTACCCCCCCCTCCCGGACCCCCCATTGGATAATCCATCCATTTTCCCTCGCTCTTAATCAGACATTACCATTATATGCTAGCTTTTATTTTCTCCACCACTTCTAACCACAATGTCATTTTGGATTCATTGAGACCCAAAATTCTTGCTGTAGATATTTCTTGATAGATCACATCGAGATATGTAATAATCCAGACCTTTCGGCAAAATGTTTCCGGTTGGAACCATTGTGATGCTATCAGCTTTTTAGCCACTGTGATACCCGATAAAACCAATCTCTTTAGCTGTGGATGTACTGCACACTCAAAAACATCTTTCAGCAGTAATACAGAGGGGTGTACAGGTATATTCCAAGTTAAGAGATTTGATAATTGCTGGGTCACCTCTTTCCAGAATATCTTAACTGGTGGGCAGTCCCAGTACATGTGCATAAATGTCCCCTCGTCCCCATTTGTACATAAGGAGCATTTGGAGTCTTGTATAAGACCCATTTTTTTTCAGTCTTATAGGAGTCAAGTATGTCCTGTGAATAAGGTTAAGATTGATTTGTTGATGGTCCGGGTTCCTTGATGTGAGTCGAACATTTGCCCAGGCTTCTTGCCAATCAAAATCACTTTCCAGGTCTGGTATATCCCTCCTCCAGATGTCTAGGTGGAGGGTTTCATATGAGGACGTTAGTAATTGATGATAAAAATCTGAAACAAAACCTCTTGATGTCTCTCTTTCATAGAAGAATTTGTGGTATCTGTGGTGTTCAATTGGTTTCGTTAATGGAACACCCTGAGTCTTCAAACATAACAATAACTGTATGTAAAAAAGATGTGTGGACTTGGTGAGATAAAATGTTTTCCGTATTTCTTCATAACTACAGAAACCCTGTTTGTTAAAAACATCCCCTAATGAGTGTATGCCTTGCTTTTCCCATATAGGGAATCTTATAGGTCGTTTTCCAATCAAGAATGCATTGTTATTGAATAAGGGAGTATGATTGTGCCATTTATGTGGGTTAGGATATTTTTTTTGTGTTTCACGCCATATCCGGATTGCATGAGTAATTATGGGGCCAAATTTCCGTTCGCAATGCTTGATTGATAGTTTAGTGTATGCTATGTCCTTCAGTCTATGTGGGGCTACTATGTTTTCTTCTAATTTTCTCCAGGATACTAATGCTTGGGGATCAAACCATGTTGTCAATGGTCTTAATGTGTACGCCTTAAAATAGTGGAAAAAATCTGGAAATGCCATGCCACCGTCTGCTTTATTTCTCTGTGCAGTGGATCTTTTTATACGTGGTGGTTTGTTATTCCAAATAAATTTGTATGTGGAGGAGTGTAATTTTTTCCAGTAACCCTCTGGAGGGGGTAACGGTAGCATTGAGCTGAAGAAGTTGATTCTAGGTAGTACGTCCATCTTAACTATTGATATCCATGCCTGTACTGAGTTTTTAAGTTTTGCCCACCTATCAAGGTCGTCTTTGATTTTGTTTTGGATTTTTGTGTAATTGTGCTTCACCGTTTGTCTTATGGTGGGGAATATTTCCACTCCCAAACATCTAAAATGTTTTACCATAGGTATCTCTCCTGGGAGGGTTATATCTTTTTTTGCAGGGGCGTTAAGTGGAAGGAAAGCCGACTTCGGCCAATTTATCTTGAATCCCGATAAATCTCCAAAGTTCTCAATCAACTTGAGCAGATGAGGCAGTGTGGTGTTGGGGTTTTGCATGAACAGTATTACGTCGTCCGCATATAAACAAATTTTATGTTGTGTGCCCTTGATTACAATTGGTTCTATGGATTGGGATTGTCTTATATATTGTGCTAAAGGTTCTAATGATAGATCGAATAGTCCGGGACTAAGAGGGCAACCCTGTCTAGCTGAGCGTGATACCGGAAAGATTCCGGAGGTGATTATACCTGTTGTAATCATGGCCGATGGGTCTTTGTATACTACTTTAATCATATCAATGAAACCTTTACCTAACCCCATCTTCTCTAATACTGCCCATAAATACG
The DNA here is from genome assembly GCF_963971535.1 of Notolepis coatsorum. Lineage (NCBI taxonomy): Eukaryota > Metazoa > Chordata > Actinopteri > Aulopiformes > Paralepididae > Notolepis > Notolepis coatsorum. The sequence goes on along the minus strand of NC_140180.1, from coordinate 107,869,683 downwards.
ACCATTCCAGCCTGTCAAAAGCTTTCATTGCATCCAGGGACAGCATCGCCTTAGGTATGGTGTCGTCCTTGTCGGCATCTAGTACGTGCAGTATTCGTCTTATGTTATCAGTGATCAGGCGGCCTCTTATGAAGCCAGTTTGGTCCGGATGAACTAAAGACGTCATATGCTTTTGTAATCTGATGGCTAATACCTTAGAGTACAGTTTGATATCGGTTCCGAGGAGGCTTAAGGGTCTGTAACTACCGCACTCGGTGGGTTCTTTGTCTTTTTTGAGAAGGACTGTTATGAGTGCAATATTGTCGTTCTTATGGAAGTTCCCCTCATTGACTGAGTATAAGATCATATTTAGTAATAAGGGTCCAATTATGTCCCAACAAGAGAGGTACATTTCTGGTGGGATACCGTCTCTTCCAGGAGCCTTACCACTTTGCATTTCGGATATGGCCTTCTTGAGTTCCTCTAGTGTGATCGGTGTTTCTAACTGTTTAGCGTCATCCTCTGAAAGTTTAGGGAGAATAATTTGATTAAGATATGTGTCCATTTTGTTTTGATCGAAGGTCGTTTCTGATTTATATAAGTTGGAGTAGAATTCTTTGAATGTATCGTTTATTTTTTCAGGGTCTGTTTCAAGTACTTGTTGTGCTCTAATGGTAGTTATATCTGCAAGTTTTGCATTAATTCTTAATCGCATGGCTAATAGGTGACTAGGTTTAGAACCTTGGGAGTACTGCTGTTGTCTTGTGCTACGTATTTGTATTTCCGATTGTTGTCTGTATATGGCATTGATCTCTTTTTTTAGTACTATTGTAAAGAATTAAATAACGTTGAGTAAAGCGTTTCCAGTTCAGCCAGTTTTGTGCATCGATTCTTGCGCATTTTGGAGGAAAAGCTATCAGTGAAATCCTTGATCATTCCCTTTACCGACATCCATATTATTCTGGGGTCTTGCACCGAGTTTGCATTCTCCCGTAGGAATACTGTAAGAGCTTCTTTGAGTTGTGTAATGAATTCCTTGTTATTAAGCAGCATCGAGTTAAATCGCCATCTTGGGGCTCGGGAAGATAGTATACCAAATGTTCCTTTTAGGAGTAAATAACAGTGATCTGATGCATTGGGTATCATTTCCACTTCATAGTTATCAAATAGTCTCGGGGATGCAAATACATTATCTATTCTGGATAATGTGTTATGTCTCGCAGATCGACAAGAGTACTTTCGGGTCGTGGGATTAAGTGATTGCCATAAGTAATTTACACCTGTAATCTTCGACCAATCCTTTAATGCATTAGATGAATTATTTTGTTCGCTGGAAAAGGCGAGGTAAGATTTGTCCATCCTTGGATTCCAAATGGCATTAAAATCCGCACCTATTATAAATGAGTAATCTAGAAGGTCTAACATTGCTTTGGTTAGTGTAGTGAAGAAACCCACTTCGTACAAATTTGGGGCGTATACCGCTACCAATGCTATTTTCCTGTTCTTGTGTACAATCTTAGCTATAGTTATCCGACCATCTACATCAGACCATACTCCCTTTAATTCAATATTCAACTTACGTCTAACGACTATGGCTACACCCCGAGTTCTCGTACCAAAAGAAGAGTGACTAATATTATGATATGTGTTGTCCGCTAACGTATCTATGTCTTTCTCTAGAATGTGCGTTTCGCTTAGCAGAGCAATGTCCACCTGTTCTTTTTTCATCAGTGTGAGCACGCTTTTGCGTTTGAGTTGGTTATTTATTCCCCCAGTGTTCCAGATCATTATATTCAAACTAGCCATAATCTATACATGTTGTTGTGTAGTTGTTGGTAATGCTTCTAGAGTGCGAGGCAACAATAGATATACATCCAACTAGTGAGGTCCCGTTGAGAGCCGAGCTTAAAAACATACATATATACAAATAAAAATCCGCTTTCCCCCCCTCCCACCGAGAGTCGTACAGGATTGTGTCCCATAGACACATCCTACACGTATGACTCCCTCCCTTAGGCCACCGGATTACCCAAATTGAGCTTTGTAATCCTACTCTTCCTATGCTAATAGAAATAGGATCTGAAACTTTCATTCTAATTCAATAGAATGTCGCTTTTGGTCTTGCGCCTTCCCATTAATGTACTAACAATAGTGTGAAAAATGAAAAATATACCTTCATTAATATATTCATTTGAACCTTCTACTAACTTATGTAGGAAACATCAGAAAAAAGGAAAAGAGTGAAGATAAACACTAATACCTTAAAATGAAAAAAAAATAACATTTAAAGATAAAAAATAAAAAAAGGAGTGAGAACTAAAATAAAACTCATCAGAGAAAAACAGAGAAAATTAAAAAAAATTTAGTATTATTACTTGTTTTTTATTATTATTTATTTTCAATTTATGTTCGAAATAAATAAACGCATTCATTCAGATATTGTGTGAGCGAAAGTATAGTTAATTTACTCCCTCGAGTCTGGCCCCGCGCGGATCTCGCAGCTGTGCCCGCACAGTGCAATACTCCAATTCAGCCATTGGCAATTCAGCCATTGGGTGGGTGGCACTGCTGAGCGGCCCTCACAGCGCGGCCCTGAGAGCGCCGCTGGCTCTGCGGCTCTGCAGCTGCATGCTTCTCCGTGAGTCGGGGTGATAATCTGGCGCGCCATGTAACAAGTCACACGCCTGACATATCGGCATGTAACTCGAGAACCGAGGCACGGATTTTGGCGATTTAGATGGCATTCGAACGGCAACGAATAGCGCTTTAATTCGGTAATTTATATGTTCGGCAAAAATTGCAGTCCCGAGCCTTCAGATGCTCGCAAAGGGCCGTGAAACTGAAACTGAAACTGAAAAACAATGAAACCCCGGACATTTCCATGAATTTATAAACCCCACCCGGACGCCCCGGACAGGGACAGGGAGTGAAAAGAGGACATGTCCGGGCAAAAGAGGACGTTTGGTCACCCTAACGTTATCCCAGAACGCGCCCACAACCGAATTACAATCACTCCGCCATTTGTGGTTTTAGGAATGAAACCAAGATGGCGGACAATAATCTTTATGAATGAATGTATTGATAGCGTCATCAGGGCCGTAGCCAGGGTTTAGAAATTAGGGAGGTCCATTTATTTTTTTGGCCCAGACCGGCCCACTATAATCGGTCGGACACCACCCACCAGTACACCATCCTTACGGTCCCCTTAAATATGCGTACCTACTGTACTATTCCCCCCCCCAACCCATTACAAAGCTGGGTAGTAAGTGCCATGGACAAGTGGACCAGTGTACTCACTCGCTCTTGGCTGAATCTTGTTTTGGGTGGTGATGTAAAAACACCTGCATCATAGCAGGCTCAGGATGGGCAACGTAGTCTATAGCCTGTTCATCCCTGTCTCTCTCCTCCACAACCTGGCTTGACTAGACATAAGGAGAGAGATGATTACAATTAACTGGTACATTCAGGTCCAGAATTGTTGGAATCCCCTGACAAAGATGTGCAAAAAGCTGTACAATTTAAACAATACCATACGGGTAATGAGAAAATAGTTGTTTATTCAATGAATGCATGGAGCAGTTCCATCTTATTTCATTTGATACTAACTACTCAGTTCATACAGATTTCAAGTATTCAAATATCAATGATGAATATTGCATAAGGTTTACACAGTTAATAGATCACCTTCTTGTTTTATATTCATCTTATATGGCAATTAAATCAATGGTGTGTTTGTTTGGGGAGTTTGACCTATGTGCCTACCACGTGAAGGTGCATGATCAATGGACAGCACAAAAACAATTTGTGTAGGTGGAGACTAGAGCTACCACAGATAGTAATAAGTTATTAAGAGTAAGTAATCCATACCATATATATCCTAATAGTTACCTTATTACCATACTTGGCTGAAAACAAACTTTTCTGCCTGTTGTGAATGTGTTTTTCCCTGTAGGCTAATACATAAGTAGGCATACATTTAAATAAACTTTTTAATGGTTTGACCTACAATGATGCCCAATACATGGTACCAGCCCCCTCTCAGTCATGTACCAGCCCCTCTCAGTCATGTACCAGCCAGCCCCTCTCAGTCATGTACCAGCCCTCTCTCAGATGTATACCAGCCCCCTCTGTCATCTACCAGCCCCCTCTCAGTCATGTACCACAGCCCCATCTGAGTCATGTACCAGCCCCCTCTCAGTCATGTACCAGCCCCCTCTCAGTCATGTACCAGCCCCCTCTCAGTCATGTACCAGCCCCCTCTCAGTCATGTACCAGCCCCCTCTCAGTCATGTACCAGCCTCCTCTCAGTCATGTACCACAGCCCCATCTCAGTCATGTACCATAGCCCCATCTCAGTCATGTACCACAGCCCCCTCTCAGTCATGTATACCAGCCCCCCTCTCAGTCATGTATACCAGCCCCCTCTCAGTCATGTACCAGCCCTCTCTCAGTCATGTACCAGCCCCCTCTCAGTCATGTACCAGCCAGCCCCCTCTCAGTCATGTACCACAGCCCCCTCTCAGTCATATACCACAGCCCCCTCTCAGTCATGTACCACAGCCCCCTCTCAGTCATGTACCAGCCCCCTCTCAGTCATGTACCAGCCCCATCTCAGTCATGTACCAGCCCCCCTCTCAGTCATATACCTGCACGACTGGCGGGGGGGGTGCTTAGTAAGAGATGTGATTGGGCCAGCCCAGTGTCAGTCAGTACCAATGGGCCGATGTCTCAGCCTAGTAGTGGGCCGGTCGTTGACCAAAAAAAAAAAAAAAAAAATATATAATTTTTTTATAAAAAAAAAATTATATACTTTTTTTTTTTTTTTTAATAGTTACAAATAGTTACCGAGGTCCGGACCTCGGTGACCTCATAGCTGGCTACGGCCATGAGCGTCATAACGACTCATTCAAAAACGATTCTGTCACGTGGAATGTGTTCGTTGGATAGGGAAAAGGCTCCTCTTTCCAATGGCAGGGTTACATCTGGATTTAGTAATTTCCTTTCGGTTTTACGATAAAAGAGATACAATTAGCATTTTTTTAAAATATACACCTTGACTGCTGTTTTGATAGGGTTATGGTCTTTACCCTTGGCAAAAAAAACCAAACAAAAAAAACATTAACCTCTTAACATCCAAGGGCCCACATGTGGGCCCTCATGAGGACGATTTGCGATGCCACTTTGCCAACCTCTAGCGGCTTGGGTGTGCATTTCCTTTAATACAATATATAGATATAATTAAAGCCCTGTTTGTTGCCTGTCAATTGCTCTTTCAGGTGACAAAATCTGTTCAGCGGTTCTCGAGTTACATCCCGGTATGTGAGGTGTGTGCCAAAGTACACATTACCACCCCCGACCTCCGGGGGCTCTAGCTCCATCAATCATTTGGCGATCTCGGACCTTTTTGGACAGGGTTGTAGCCAATGCGTGTGGCTTTCCAATGATACCATGATATGATAATTGGGGATCTAATACAGTCTGTATTGATCGATTAATGATAAAGAAAAGCAGGGTCCCCCAATTAGGGGACCTACAGGCTTAACAGGTTAAAAATATGTTTGTGTGATCACGATTATAAGTGATCGAGTATAAAAAGTGGTTGTAGTGTAGACTTATAAGTGTTTCCCCAGACTTCAGCACAGTCATTTAAATATGGTAAAACTAGTGAACAGTAGAGAACGTAGAGTGATTTTTTTATCCAGAATGTGCTTTACTTTACTCATGACTGAAATGCTTCTTGACAGTTTAGATTGGACATGTTTCCAGCAGATTTTATGGTCTATTATTACACCTAGGAATTTATTGTACAGTAAGTTAGCTTGGTGATTATCATTGTGATGTAGGCTAAGCTGCCTAGCTACTGTTAGCATACAAGCACTGTATAGCCTACTTACTTTTTCATCCACAACGTTTTTTCTGATCCAGATGCATAAATCCACTTCTTCATGTTGCTCAGTTGCTGGTTTATACTTCGGTCCTAATGTTGGCGCAAAGTTTAATTTAGCCTGACTTGTTATAGCTGTACAGCTTACTAACTACTAAACAACAACTTTCTCATAGTCTCAACTTTCACATAGTCAAAATGGGTCCAGCTGCATGTGAGGAGGATAGGTTTAGCTCGGGCCAATCTCAAGTTTCTCAAGTTTCTTTATTAGTTGTCATACAGAAGTACAGAATACTTTTATACAAAATGCTTCTTTATGTTACATTTTGTATAAAAGTATTCTGTACTTCTGTATGACAACTAATAAAGAAACTTGAGAAACTTGAGATTGGCCCGAGCTAAACCTATCCTCCTCACATGCAGCTGGACCCATTTTGACTTTGCAATGCAGAAATCTCTGATTGGATTTGCAAGGCTGCCAATCATATTCAACCTCCGTGTATTGGATGTCAAGGGCTGTCAATCAATCAATCCTCCATTCAATGGCAAGAGTTTAACTGCACAGACCGTTCTTAGATGAAGTTAATAGCCTATTTTGATTCGCTGTTATTTATTATTTATTTAACAATGGGTCACACCTGTGAAGTTTTCTTCACGAATAATTACTGCAGGCAATACTGCAGTGCAGGCCTGCTCAGAGCTGTCAATTTTGGCCATTTTTGAAGAAAAAAAAATTCACTGGCATTTTTTTACAGAGGAAAACATTTATAATAAAGAAAAATAATAATAATAATTAAAAAAAAAATATATATATATAGTTTTTTTTTTTTTTTTTTTTTTTATATATAGGTATATGTAAATTAATAATAATTATGAATTATGAGTGAATTTGTGTTTCACGTGTTGTCATAGAGAAACCTCCACTGCGACCGACAGAAGCAGGCTGAAAGGGTTCAGATGGGGGGGAAGACACTCTGGGAAAGGCACGGCTGCAGTCCGGGATTCGAACTCGCTCAGCCCCAGATCCGTGACGAGCACGGTTGTCCACGGCGCTGAAATAGCACTCGCGGTACGTGGTGAGCTACTGGAGCTCCCCCACATAATTAATTTTAACTTGTACTTGAGTATTTAATCTACATTTTCCAAATAACATAATTTTAGTTTTGCTCAAATACAATGATAATTTGTTTCTATCAAACAATTTTTTTTATTTCTTCATTTCAGATGTGATTGATTGATTGATTGATTGATTGATTGATTGATTGATTGATTGATTGATTGATTGATTGATTGATTGAAAAATGTATTACAGATAGACAGTGCTACATCCTTATACAATTGCCAAATTCATCCAACCTTATTGCTATACAATAAACACACATTAATTGAAGCATAATGGAGATTTATTCACAAAACCATCCGCAGAAAAAGTAGGTTCACACTCGGTCATTGTCGCAAAATAATTGACCTTCACTGCGTTTAGAACGCTGTGTCGGTCAATTATTTTGTGACAATGACCTCGTAGCTATACATTATTATCCCTTACTTAACACTGTCGCCTCACAGCAAGAAGGTCCAGGGTTTGATTCCCACTTGTGGACCAGGTTTCCGTGTTGCCAGGTACCCAGGTGAGGTATCTCCCAGGCCTTTCTGTGTGGAGTTTGCATGTCCTCCCCGTGCTCGCAAGGGTTCCCCCCCACCGATAAGAGAAACCCAATGGAAAAACATGCACAACAACAGAACGCTAACGCTGTGGCGTCCTTGATGAAGACGGGCAGGATCACTTGGATTGGTCCCTGGGGCGCGGCTCACGTCGACGCCCTATCTTCTCCCGGCTGCCCATGGGGGGGAAGGACGACGGGATGGGTCAAGTGCAGAGACTCAATCACATTAGGCGACACAAGAAAATTGCATGTGTGTGTTCCTGTGTGTGTCTGCTGCCCATCGCATGTGTGTGTCGTTTGCATGCCAAATAAAGACTTCCTAAGTCCTGCATTATTATAATAATAATATTACTACTACTACTACTACTACTACTACTACTACTACTACTACTACTACTACTACTACTACTACTACTACTACTACTACTACTACTACTACTACTACTACTACTACTACTACTACTACTACTACTACTACTACTCAGGGCCGCCTCAGGGGGTGTGCGAGCAGTGTGGTCGCACAGGGCCTGGCGGGAAGGGGGGCCTCGCACAAAAAAAAAAAAAAAAAATTTTTTGCGAGGCCCCCCTTCCCGCGAGGCCCTTTTTCATCACATACCTAAAATCTAGTTTTGCTTATATGCTTATATATTTCACATTAGACACGTTTGTAGAATGTGTCTGACTTGTTCCTGGCTCTGCAGACTGCAGTGTTCCGGTTTCTGCGGCTCTGCTGCTCTACAGATTTTAGAATAGTGTTTCCGGGCTCTTCCCGGACCCACGAGGTACAGGGATCTATTCAGCGCTATTCAGAGGAGCGAGTGGATGTATTTTCAAAAGCAGCATGGATCAGAAGAAATTACACCGTGGGCCATAAGCTTGTTATCAATACCAAGTATGATGGTTATGCCAACTTTGCCAAGACGAAGAGGATGTTCGGCAGATGGACTGAAGATGAAAGTTGTTGCATGTTAGAAGAACCTTCAGTCAGGCTATAGCTATGTCGGCTAGTACTAGTAGCAATTTGCTAAGGGCAGGGACACGTAACTAGCGTTAGCTAATGCTAGCTAGCGTTAGCTAACGCTAGTTAGCTAGCGTTAGCTAGCGTTAGCTAGCTAGCGTAACGCTAGTTAGCGTTAGCTGTTGCTAGCGCTAGCTAGCGTTAGCTAACGCTAGCTAGCTAGCATTAGCTGACGCTAGTTACGCGTCCCTGCCTTTTGTTAATTGCTAAGTTATCGAGTACTAACGCGTGGCAGATAAACTAGGACTCCCAAGGGACTGGTACTTTTCATCTCCACGGAAAGGCTCCTTCCAACTTTACCATTGATACTGCGTTATGGTGAGTTCATGCAACCTATTCTATGCCCGCCGTTGAGCTCTCTCTCTCTCTCTCTCTCTCTCTCTCTCTCTCTCTCTCTCTCTCTCTCTCTCTCTCTCTCTCTCTCTCTCTCTCTCTCTTTCTCTCTCTCTCTTTCTCTAAAACACAGTGCTTCCCAATCCTCTCCTCGAAGCACCCCAGCCGTTCCATGTATTTGTTAAATTCCACTACTACTACTACTACTACTACTACTACTACTACTACTACTACTACTACTACTACTACTACTACTACTACTACTACTACTACTACTACTACTACTACTACTACTACTACTACTACTAATTATACTACTACTACTACTACTACTACTACTACTACTACTACTACTACTACTGCAGCTCCATGGCTCCAGTCCTGTGTGTACAGTACCACTATTGCAGCTCTTTGCGGTGAAGGCCTGGCCTTGGTCAACCTGAGGCAGTAAACCACAGTCACTCCAGCATGTCGGGGTTCATGGAGATCCCTGTCAGATTGGATGTGTGTAAAAGCGTGAGGCCGTAACCTGAGCGGGAGCGTCTTTTAATGTGCGTCATGTCGACACGACTATCCTCTTCCACCTTGTTAAAACCATGGCGCTCTCTCTCTCTGGCACATATCTATCACTCCACTCCTAAATAATTAAAAGCACTTAGCGTGTCGGCGCTGGAGCCAGGGGACTCGGCCCACACCTTTCACCTATAGGACACACAAACACACACACACACACACACACGCACACGCACGCACGCACACACACACGGGCGCGCGCGCACACACGCACGCACACACACACACACACACACACACACACACACACACACACACACGGGCGCGCGCACACACGCACGCACACACACACGCACGCACACACACACACACACACACACACACACACACACACACACACACACACACACACACACACACACACACACACACACACACACACACACACACACACACACACACACACACTGGGTCAGGAAGAAGAGGTCAGAAAGATACTTCAATTGATAAATAACAAGGATTTGAGGAGGTTGTGTTAGTTGTGCGATGTGGAGTAGATTATTACCTGGAATTACTACCAACAACAACAACAACAACAACAACAACAACAACAACAACAACAACAACAACAAAATTGTATCAATTACATTTAAGTAAATGACTATTGAGTTAAATGTGTGATACAGTATATAATCCACATATTCAATTAAATTCAATCATTATCGGAATAGGAATATGTGGCGGTGTTTGCAGGGCTAAAACTATATTATATATTATAGCTATGGATATAATTGCCCATTTGACATCGAGTATCTATCGTTTAATTTGTGAGGGGGGGGGGGTAGTTTTTTTATGCTTTGATCGTCACCAACGGAATACGTTACACAGTACATTACACACATACGCTCCGATCGCAATGAAGGAATTATTGGATCAACGCAAGATTGATACCATATAGCCCTTACCTTGACTAGAATGTACCCCAAAAAAAATATTCCAATTATCTGATCGCCATTCCAAGTATTGATGTCGATCGTGTCCATAACATAATCCACCAAGAACATGAATCGGGAGTGTTTGATTTTTTTATGCACCAATGAGCATGAATGATGCTTTTTTTTATATAATTTTCTTTTTAAACTGAAACATGAATACTACTACATGCACTTTAGATTATGCACTAAGAACAATGGAAATAAGTCTAACACTTTTCGTGTTATCCCTGACAAGGCAAATACAAATGTTGATCTGTCAATGTTGTTATGTTTGTTGTCAATAAAATCCAAAATCCAATCCAAGTGTTTGATTCTTATAAATCCATGCGTTATGTGTCCAAAACCCGAAATAAAAAATTACTGAACTGAACTGAACTGAACCAACTGAACTAACTGAACCAACTGAACCAACTGAACCAACTAAACCAACTAAACCAACTGAACCTGAGTTTGTAAAATTGGTATGCTACAGTTATGATGAGCTGCCTTCAGCCAAGCTCTCCAAGAATCTGTCCAGATGCAGCAGGTAAAGGACAGACTCTGCCTTTAAATGCTAATCTGTATGTTAGGACGGGTACACCATACAGAATGTGCTCATAGACTAGATCAAATGCTATACTATGACAGGGTTAAAGACAAGTCATGAATCCCTGTATGTATTTAGTTTTCTTTGAAATGATGGGAAGTGTGTCATTCATTTACTTGTGTGGAATTGTCTTCATTTGATGACCCCAATCTGATGAAGACCCCAATCTGATGAAAACCACACATATTGTTCATATGGAGAGGATACATGGAGAGGATACATGCCTGCAACATGTAAACAACAACATTAATTTTGGACCCGCCAAAACTTTAACTTTTTTAATTTGATAAATCATTCAATACATTAATTTTTTTTGGGGGGGGGGGGGCATACTTGTATTCTGTACCTTATTATGCTAGATCCTAATGTGAAACACTGTGATTTGCCATACCTTGCTACCTGTCTATCTTTTTTATGCCCGCTTATGCCTGTATTTTTTACTGTTGTGAAGCACTTTGAACTGCAACCTCTGTATGAAAAGTGCTATACAAATAAAGTTATTATTATTATTATTATTATTATTATTATTATTATTATTATTATTATTATTATTATTATTATTATTATTATTATTATTATTATTATTATTAAAAGGTCTGGATGGTCAGTATTATATAATAAATAAAAATATTAACTATAGCACCATTAACCCTTTCACTACCACACTACCAAAGGGTTAACCCTTTCACTACCACAACACAGAGGGTTAACCCTTTCACTACCACACTACAGAAGGTTAACCCTTTCACTACCACACTACAGACGGTTAACCCTTTCACTACCACACTACAGATGGTTAAAAGAAAATCAAGCATGGGAATATAAAAGCAGTTTCTCTCTTCCTTCTAAAGACAAAAGTAACCTTCTTCTTTTTTACCAGATATGAGGCTAATCTCGATTGACACCGATAGCCATTAATACGAATTATAACAGAAGCCATCAACTGTCACCTCACCCCGGCACGGCGCCCGGCGCGGAGACTCAGGGGACGCCGGCGCTCGCCGTGCGGTTATTTCAGGCAGCAATCTGAGCCACTCCACCACGCGGCCCCAGTGGCGGGCGCCATATCGATTTGCCCAAGCTGTTTGCGGACAGATACTGGGGCAATTGGGTGCTTCAAACAAGGCGCCATCATTCATTATATAGACCCCACCGCAGTTGATGATAAGAGGTGGGTTTACCCCCGTTGTGTTCGTCGCTTGATTGGACGGCAGATTAGCCCTCTACCTCACGGGGGGTGTGCTGTCAGGCCGGACGACGACGCGGTCGACTTTGAGGTGACTTTGGTTTTGGCTTTAGGAATACTTTGTTCAAGGTGTTTTCGTTTTGTTTTCCGTTTACATATTAAAAGGAGCTGTAAGTGGTATTTTTCTGTTAAAATGTGTGTTAAATAGCTCTACATTCTGACAGCCATCACTGATATGGAGTGTCTGGTCAGTAACATGGGTCTCCCAGTCCCTCCGCTCTGCAGTAAACAGCCATCACTGATATAGTGTCTGGTCAGTAACATGGGTCTCCCAGTCCCTCTGCCCTGCAGTAAACAGCCATCACTGATATGGAGTGTCTGGTCAGTAACTTGGGTCTCCCAGTCCCTCTGCCCTGCAGTAAACAGCCATCACTGATATAGAGTGTCTGGTCAGTAACATGGGTCTCCCAGTCCCTCCACTCTGCAGTAAACAGCCATCACTGGTATAGAGTGTCTGGTCAGTAACATGGGTCTCAGTCCCTCCGCTCTGCAGTAAACAGCCATCACTGGTATAGAGTGTCTGGTCAGTAACTTGGGTCTCCCAGTCCCTCTGCTCTGCAGTAAACAGCCATCACTGATATAGAGTGTCTGGTCAGTAACATGGGTCTCAGTCCCTCCGCTCTGCAGTAAACAGCCATCACTGATATAGTGTCTGTTCAGTAACGTGGGTCTCCCAGTCCCTCTGCCCTGCAGTAAACACTACAGCCATCACTGATATGGAGTGTCTGGTCAGTAACACAGGTCTCCCAGTCCCTCCGCTCTGCAGTAAACAGCCATCACTGATATAGAGTGTCTGGTCAGTAACACAGGTCTCCCAGTCCCTCCACTCTGCAGTAAACAGCCACCACTGATATAGAGTGTCTGGTCAGTAACACATGTCTCCCAGTCCCTATGCTCTGCAGTAAACAGCCATCACTGATATAGTGTCTGTTCAGTAACTTGGGTCTCCCAGTCCCTCTGCCCTGCAGTAAACAGCCATCACGATATGGAGTGTCTGGTCAGTAACACAGGTCTCCCAGTCCCTCTGCTCTGCAGTAAACAGCCATCACTGATATAGAGTGTCTGGTCAGTGACATGGGTCTCCCAGTCCCTCTGCTCTGCAGTAAACAGCCATCACTGATATAGAGTGTCTGGTCAGTGACATGGGTCTCCCAGTCCCTCTGCTCTGCAGTAAACAGCCATCACTGATATAGAGTGTCTGGTCAGTAACATGGGTCTCCCAGTCCCTCTGCTCTGCAGTAAACAGCCATCACTGATATAGAGTGTCTGGTCAGTAACACAGGTCTCCCAGTCCCTCCACTCTGCAGTAAACAGCCACGACTGATATAGAGTGTCTGGTCAGTAACACAGGTCTCCCAGTCCCTATGCTCTGCAGTAAACAGCCATCACTGATATAGTGTCTGTTCAGTAACTTGGGTCTCCCAGTCCCTCTGCCCTGCAGTAAACAGCCATCACAATATGGAGTGTCTGGTCAGTAACACAGGTCTCCCAGTCCCTCTGCTCTGCAGTAAACAGCCATCACTGATATAGAGTGTCTGGTCAGTGACATGGGTCTCCCAGTCCCTCTGCTCTGCAGTAAACAGCCATCACTGATATAGAGTGTCTTGTCAGATTTTATAGTATGTCTGCACTTTATGTGTCATTATTGTTATCATGTTATCATTCATGTATTTTACATTCTACTAAAACTGAATCAAACCATAAACAAGGTGGCTGTAACTGAGGGGTACAATTCCCTGACTGTATTGATAAGTATGGTATCATTAAACCACTACCGCTTTATGTACTTTAACTACTGGCCATACAGTACACGATATCTAAATATGATGAACACTTTCCACAATGAAATCGGTTCCAGTCAAAGGTAATAATCAAATATTTAATGGAGCAAAAGGTACATAGAATATTTATCTTACATTTATCATTTGAATGCACTTGTAAGGCAAATGAGTACTCGTAGGCAAATCAACACTGAATGTCCAATCTCTGGTTACGCAGGAAGCAAGTATACAACCTGGCTCTTAGGGAATTATATCTATGGTACACTTAATGATATAGCGGGATATTCTGGAGGGGGTCCTCCCGGTTGTAAGCCGGTAGGGGGGGTAGGAGAGCCGTCAGTAGTAGACCGTCTGGTCAACGATATCTATGGAGACTTCAAGTACAGAAGACAGTGCAATAGACTCTTGATCCGCAGATGAATACACCTTGGTTCTCTTGTAGGCTGTAGCTGTTATGGTTTGTAACCGACCCCAATCGCACAACACAAGACAGGTATGATGGTTTGCCAAGAAACAGATATTTATTGAACAAAGGGAAATACAGGGAAAAGGGCACTGTCCCTTTAAGGGAGAATCACAAATACAGGAATATAATATGAGGGGAAGGAAAGGTGCCTTTAAGAGGCGGGCAGGAAAAGGGAACGCCAAAGGGAAGGTTAAGGGAACGCCTTGGGACAGAGGAACTAGAGACTAGGTAAACCAGGGACAAGGAGAACTAGGGAGAGAGGACTAGGGACTAGGAGAGCTAGGGAACAGGAGAAACGGGGACTAGGGGAACTAGGGACAAGGAACTAGGTGGAACTAGAAGGGGAGAACTTGGGACCAGGAACTAGGTGGAACTAGAAAGGGGAGAACTAGGGAACAGGAACTAGGTGGAACTAGAAGGGGAGAACTAGGGAACAGGAACTAGGTGGAACTAGAAAGGGGAGAACTAGGGAACAGGAACTAGATGGAACTAGAAAGGGGACTGAGGCCCGCGGAGGCGGGCTGGGAAACAGGGAGGAACTGGGAGGACTGGTGGAAATCATCTGGGCCGCTCTGCAGGACAGAGGAGATAGTTAATGCACAAAAGGGAAAAAACAGAGCAGGTGCAGAACAGTCCAAATAACAAAGTGAACAAAGTAATAATATCTTCGTGTGACAAACACACAGGGGGAGATGTAAAGTCCAAAAATACTATTCTAAGTGAGAACCAAAAACAGAGGCATTACGCTGGGAGATGAAATGTCCAAACTAACTAACAGAGGCAATACGCTGGGAGATGAAATGTCCAAACTAACTAACAGAGGCAATACGCTGGGAGAGTGAAATGTCCAAACTAACTAACAGAGGCAATACGCTGGGAGAGTGACATCACAATCTAAACTCACCCTGGCGTATGCGTAATGGTACAGGAAACGCAGCGGGAAGGGGGCAAGGGGCATTACGCTGAGTGAGTGACATCACAATCAAAACTCACCCAGGCGTATGCGTAAAGGTACAGGGGCAGCAGCGGGACGAGGGCAAGGGGCATTACGCTGAGTGAGTGACATCACAATCAAAACTCACCCAGGCGTATGCGTAAAGGTACAGGGACAGAGTGGTGCAGGAACAGGCAGCGGGGCGAGAGCGTCGCCACCGGGGCGCCGGCTGTCCGAGCCGAGGACAGAGTGGTGCTGGAACAGGCGGCGGTGGCGAGGGTATCGCCACCGGGGAGCCGGCAGTCCGAGCCGAGGACAGAGTGGTGCTGGAACAGGCGGCGGTGGCGAAGGTGTCGTCACCGGGTAGCCGACTGTCGGAGCCGAGGACAGAGTGGTGCTGGAACAGGCGGCGGTGGCGAAGGTGTCGTCACCGGGTAGCCGACTGTCGGAGCCGAGGAACAGAGTGGTGCGCCACTGCTTGAGTGCGCACCGGAACCGAGAGACGCGTCGGGGTGCGTCTGCGAGGAGGAGTGTGCCAAGCACGAAGGTCTAGAAGATGCGCGTTGCGCGCTGGTCTGGAGAGCGTGCCAAGCTCGAGGGTTCTTAGAAGATGCGCGTTGCGCGCTGGTCTGGAGAGCGTGCCAAGCTCGAGCGTCCTTGGAAGATGCGCGTTGCGCGCTGGTCTGGAGAGCGTGCCAAGCTCAAGGGTTCTTGGAAGATGCGCGTTGCGCGCTGGTCTGGAGAGCGTGCCAAGCTCGAGCGTCCTTGGAAGATGCGCGTTGCGCGCTGGTCTGGAGAGCGTGCCAAGCTCGAGCGTCCTTGGAAGATGCGCGTTGCGCGCTGAGGACTGGAGAGCGTCTGCGCTGGTCTGGATGTGCGTCAGGACGAACAGCTGCGCGGGGGTCTGCAGTGGAACGCTGGGGTGCCTCCCGTGGAAGTACAGGGAGCGCAGACCAGTCTCCCCCACAGGCAACGGCGACAGCTGGCGAAGGCTGGAGCAAACATCTCGACGCCGGAGAAAGGAACAGCATAGGCAGACAGAGGATCTCCCGAAAGAGTCTAGATGTTTAGAGAATATGACTCGGCAAGTATACAACACGACCCCACGCCAAAACGAGGGGAAGCGCCCTGGTATTTAAAGCCCACAGGGGGACTAATTAGCCTGCCACCACAGGTGCGAGAGATAATAGAATATCGAACAGGTGTGGCCACTAAGGGTAAGGAACGAGAGGGTGGGGGCTAGAGAGAGTGAGTGAGAAGGGAAAATAAACAGTATAGAAGGGAAATAAACAGTATAGGCTTAAAGAAACAGAGAAAAGGTAGTGAGCAGCGGGCAAAACCTCACAGTATCCCCCCCCCAACGGGAGCCACCCGGCGACCCAAAACAAATACAGACAGAGTGGCAGGGGGCAAAACAAGAGGTACTGGCCAAGCCAGCAGGGGAAGCCACCACAAGAGTGGGGCTAGCAAAAGAAACAGGGTCGCCGAGGGGTAACTGGGGGAACTGGTCTAGAGGAACCGGTCTAGAGGAACTGGGTCTAGAGAACTAGTCTAGAGGAACTGGTCTAGAGAACTGGTCTAGAGAACTGGTTTAGAGAACTGGTTTAGAGAACCGGTCTAGAGAACTGGTCTAGAGGAACTGGTCTAGAGGAACTGGGTCTAGAGAACTGGTCTAGAGCAACTGGTCTAGAGGAACTGAGGGGCAAGCAGGGTAGCAAAGGGGTAACCATGGAAGCACCGGGAAAGGGCTAGCAGAGGGAAAGGGTAGCTGCCAGGGCACTGATAGCTACAGGGCCTATGCTAGCTGTACTGCTACATCAACATAGAGGCTGCGCTAGCTGTCGAGCTAGGCTAGCAGAGGGAAAGGGTAGCTGCCAAGGCACTGATAGCTACAGGGCCTATGCTAGCTGTACTGCTACATCTACATAGAGGCTGCGCTAGCTGCCGGAGCTAGGCTGGCAGACAGGGCTGGACCAGCATGAGAGAACAAGCTAGCTGGAAGGACAGTCCTAGCTGTGGGAATACTGACCTTGCTAGCTGAAGGGCAGTCCTAGCAGTGGGAGAAACTACACAAAAAAGTGGAGGCCATGCAGAGGGAAAACTGGGTTAGCTGCCAGGGCATGGCTAGCTACAGGGCCCATGCCAGCAGCAAGGGCTGCATAAACATAGAGGCTGTGCTAGCAGCCGGGGCAAGACTAGCAGACAGGGGCTCTGCTGAGGGACTGGGTTAGCCGCCAGGGCATGGCTTGCTACAGGGGGGTCAAACAGGGCAAAACGGGAAGCAAACAGGGGAGCTAACCGGGGAGACTAACAAGCTAAACAGGGAAGCTAAACTGGGCTAAACAGGGGAGTAACAGGCTAACAAGGGAGCTAAACAGGACTAACAAGGAAGCTAAACTGGGCTAACAGGGAAGCTAACAGGGCTAACAGGGGAGCTAGAGGGGACAAGAAAAAAAAAAGGCAAACTCAACATACACAGTCTGTGCTGGCTGGGGTCGTAGACTTGGGTGGGGTCGTACTGTTATGGTTTGTAACCGACCCCAATCGCACAACACAAGACAGGTATGATGGTTTGCCAAGAAACAGATATTTATTGAACAAAGGGAAATACAGGGAAAAGGGCACTGTCCCTTTAAGGGAGAATCACAAATACAGGAATATAATATGAGGGGAAGGAAAGGTGCCTTTAAGAGGCGGGCAGGAAAAGGGAACGCCAAAGGGAAGGTTAAGGGAACGCCTTGGGACAGAGGAACTAGAGACTAGGTAAACCAGGGACAAGGAGAACTAGGGAGAGAGGACTAGGGACTAGGAGAGCTAGGGAACAGGAGAAACGGGGACTAGGGGAACTAGGGACAAGGAACTAGGTGGAACTAGAAGGGGAGAACTTGGGACCAGGAACTAGGTGGAACTAGAAAGGGGAGAACTAGGGAACAGGAACTAGGTGGAACTAGAAGGGGAGAACTAGGGAACAGGAACTAGGTGGAACTAGAAAGGGGAGAACTAGGGAACAGGAACTAGATGGAACTAGAAAGGGGACTGAGGCCCGCGGAGGCGGGCTGGGAAACAGGGAGGAACTGGGAGGACTGGTGGAAATCATCTGGGCCGCTCTGCAGGACAGAGGAGATAGTTAATGCACAAAAGGGAAAAAACAGAGCAGGTGCAGAACAGTCCAAATAACAAAGTGAACAAAGTAATAATATCTTCGTGTGACAAACACACAGGGGGAGATGTAAAGTCCAAAAATACTATTCTAAGTGAGAACCAAAAACAGAGGCATTACGCTGGGAGATGAAATGTCCAAACTAACTAACAGAGGCAATACGCTGGGAGATGAAATGTCCAAACTAACTAACAGAGGCAATACGCTGGGAGAGTGAAATGTCCAAACTAACTAACAGAGGCAATACGCTGGGAGAGTGACATCACAATCTAAACTCACCCTGGCGTATGCGTAATGGTACAGGAAACGCAGCGGGAAGGGGGCAAGGGGCATTACGCTGAGTGAGTGACATCACAATCAAAACTCACCCAGGCGTATGCGTAAAGGTACAGGGGCAGCAGCGGGACGAGGGCAAGGGGCATTACGCTGAGTGAGTGACATCACAATCAAAACTCACCCAGGCGTATGCGTAAAGGTACAGGGACAGAGTGGTGCAGGAACAGGCAGCGGGGCGAGAGCGTCGCCACCGGGGCGCCGGCTGTCCGAGCCGAGGACAGAGTGGTGCTGGAACAGGCGGCGGTGGCGAGGGTATCGCCACCGGGGAGCCGGCAGTCCGAGCCGAGGACAGAGTGGTGCTGGAACAGGCGGCGGTGGCGAAGGTGTCGTCACCGGGTAGCCGACTGTCGGAGCCGAGGACAGAGTGGTGCTGGAACAGGCGGCGGTGGCGAAGGTGTCGTCACCGGGTAGCCGACTGTCGGAGCCGAGGAACAGAGTGGTGCGCCACTGCTTGAGTGCGCACCGGAACCGAGAGACGCGTCGGGGTGCGTCTGCGAGGAGGAGTGTGCCAAGCACGAAGGTCTAGAAGATGCGCGTTGCGCGCTGGTCTGGAGAGCGTGCCAAGCTCGAGGGTTCTTAGAAGATGCGCGTTGCGCGCTGGTCTGGAGAGCGTGCCAAGCTCGAGCGTCCTTGGAAGATGCGCGTTGCGCGCTGGTCTGGAGAGCGTGCCAAGCTCAAGGGTTCTTGGAAGATGCGCGTTGCGCGCTGGTCTGGAGAGCGTGCCAAGCTCGAGCGTCCTTGGAAGATGCGCGTTGCGCGCTGGTCTGGAGAGCGTGCCAAGCTCGAGCGTCCTTGGAAGATGCGCGTTGCGCGCTGAGGACTGGAGAGCGTCTGCGCTGGTCTGGATGTGCGTCAGGACGAACAGCTGCGCGGGGGTCTGCAGTGGAACGCTGGGGTGCCTCCCGTGGAAGTACAGGGAGCGCAGACCAGTCTCCCCCACAGGCAACGGCGACAGCTGGCGAAGGCTGGAGCAAACATCTCGACGCCGGAGAAAGGAACAGCATAGGCAGACAGAGGATCTCCCGAAAGAGTCTAGATGTTTAGAGAATATGACTCGGCAAGTATACAACACGACCCCACGCCAAAACGAGGGGAAGCGCCCTGGTATTTAAAGCCCACAGGGGGACTAATTAGCCTGCCACCACAGGTGCGAGAGATAATAGAATATCGAACAGGTGTGGCCACTAAGGGTAAGGAACGAGAGGGTGGGGGCTAGAGAGAGTGAGTGAGAAGGGAAAATAAACAGTATAGAAGGGAAATAAACAGTATAGGCTTAAAGAAACAGAGAAAAGGTAGTGAGCAGCGGGCAAAACCTCACAGTAGCTCCACAATGAAGAAGAAGCTAGGCGACCTCAGTCTCTCTGAGCGCCGACTCAACTTGACTCCTCTCGGGGGTAAATCCAACACTCACAGGCGTCGGCGATTATCCGCTCCACAAATCACAGTACCAAAGCAAATATATATTCCAGCCGCATAGGGCTCAGCAGTCGTCGGGTAGGTAATCCAGTGTACATGTCCCTCGGTCCTCGCCTAGATCTCCTCGGATGAAAGCGCCATGTGGTCGGCCCAACCTGGATAAGACTCTAGATAACACGAGGAAGCGTTGGAGATGCTGGTCACTTTAGAACTCTAACCGCACGATGCACCATACACGATAGACTATTATTACTTGATAGAAATACGTCGCACTCGACGGTACAGTGCCAAACTCTGACAATTCAGTTATTAATTCGCACGAGGTCTCAATGCTATTCTAAGGCCAAACAGGCCATACTTCACCGCACGTCGTATCGTGGGTGAGGCTTCACGTTCGTTACTAAGTTGGGAAGAAGGGTAAGGGACTTCTACATTTACTTGCGCCATATTTATATGCACGGTGAACAAATAGTGCCACTCTCATTTCGGTAGCCGTATCCCTGAGCGGAGCCGGGGCTAGTACGGACATGTCTCGTCGGTACCTTTGAACTTGACGCCAGGGGCTGGTCCCCTGGCGCCTGGTCCTTTGTCCAATAAGAGAATGAACTATTATGGGCTATAGTAGGCTAAAGGGATATTCCGTGCATATGTACAAGGAATATACAAGGGATATCAAACGACATACAAATACTATTCAATATATATCCATAAATAAATATATATATTCGGTTTAATCTGATCCTTCGTAACAGCCGCTCCCTAATTAGTCCCACCTAATTAGCTAAGCAGAGACAGATTAACCGCACTGTCCACTACTCAATGTCCGCTGTGAGGGTCAGTCAGTTCACAAAGTCATGGGGTCATGGTCATCATCGATAGTATCGGGGAGCCTTGGCAGTTCTATTAGCCTCGCCACGGGTCGGGTGTAGGTCCGCCCTTGGACGAGCACTTCAGCTGCTCGGACCTTTCCATCGGCACCAGTGATCACTTTGCTTACGCGGCCAGCCGGCCACATAGCTCGGGGTAGTGACTGGTCGATAATCATGACGACTGTTCCTTCTGTCAAATTGTCTCTCTCTTTCACCCATTTCTGGCGGGTCTGTAGAGACGGTAGGTAGTGGAGTAGGAAGCTGTTCCAAAACTTGTCAGCCAATACTTGACTGTACCTCCACATTCTTCGGCCGTTCGCTTCTTCAGGCCTGTACATTGTATGGGGTAGCGTGGGGTCCAGCCGCCCCATCAAGAGCGTGTTGGGGGTGACTGGGTCGACATCTGCTACATCACTTGAGACGTAACCGAGGGGCTTTGAGTTCAATACTCCCTCGATCTCCGTGAGGACTGTCATTAAGACTTCTTCCGCCACGGTCTGGGCCCCAAGCACGGCGTACAGGGCTGTCTTTATAGAACGTACTTCTCGTTCCCAAGTTCCACCGAAGTGAGGTGCGTTCGGGGGATTAAACTGGAAGTCAATCTGGGATGGAGCGAGGTGGGTCTTAAGTTCTGGGCCCATAGCTTGGAAGCTCTCTCTCAGCTCTCTTTCTCCGCCTTTGAAGTTTGTCCCGTGATCAGACAATAATGTAGACGGTTTTCCTTTCCGTGATGTGAATCTTCGGAAGGCCATAAGGAATGAGTCTGTGCTCATGGTTGGAAGGAGTTCGATATGTATCGCTCTGGTGGTCATGCATTTGAATACAATACCCCACCGCTTCTCGGTTCCTCTTCCTTTCTTTATATACAGCGGGCCGAAACAGTCCATACCGGTGGAGTGAAAAGGCTTGTCGCCGAGTCGGAGGCGACAGGGAGGTAGGTCAGCCATCCGGGGTATACTGGGCTGGGCTCGCCACTTACGACAGTCTAGACAGGTTCGCTGGAAGCGCCGCACTGCTTCTCTCCCTTGCAGTATCCAATAACGACGTCTGATCTCCGCGAAGACTCTCTCTGCCCCTGCGTGGTGCACATCCTCGTCGTATTTCTTTATGATCAGCTCTGTGACCTTGTGTCGGCTGTTCAAGACTATCGGGTACTTGACGTCATCCGGTAAGTCTGGGGCTCTCCGCAGACGACCACCCACTCTGATGAGACTATGGGCGTCGCTCTCGGGGGCTAGGTGGAGCAGTCTGCTGTCTGATGGGACAGGCTTTGCTACCTGTAGACAGTCTAGCTCATCGGGGAACGAGTCTCTCTGGGCTCGTTGTAGTAGAATAAGTTCTGCTTCTTCGTAGTCAGCTGCTGAAATGTCAGTCGTGGGCTGAACCTCTGGGTGGTGCCACATAAATGTCTTTAGCTGCACACTCTGTAGGGTGAGGCAATCGTCTATGTCGGGGTCTGTGGAGACGAGTGTGTTCAATCCACAGAACATAGGTTTCTTGTTTTCGGCCTCCTCTTTACTCGCCTCCCGTGGGGTGGGTGTAGGCCACTCTTCTTCGGGGAGCTTGAGAAACTCTGGTCCGTCACTGTAGAGGTTGTGACGGGTGAGGTCATCCAGGGACATTCCCCGGGTGATGACGTCAGCTGGGTTGTGTTTGGTGTCCACATACCTCCAGCTCGCTACTTCTGTTAACTCTTGAATCTCGGTGACTCTGACTCCCACGAAGACCTTGTATCTGCACGAATCAGACCGGATCCATGTGAGTACTGTCGTGGAGTCTGACCACAAGATTGTTCTTTGCACCGGGATGGTGAGTTCACGTTGGATTAACGTGGCGAGCTGCGCTCCTGCTAGGGCTGCGCAGAGCTCTAGACGCGGGATAGATTGTTGCTTTCGTGGGGCTATTCTTGAGCGAGCCAGGATGAAAGCAGTATGTATTTCTCCTCCCTCCTCTCGGGCACGCAAGTAGGCCACCGAACCGTAGGCTACTTCGGAGGCGTCGCTGAATACGGGCAGGTCCATCTTGCATGTCTCTGGCCTCACTGTGGGTGGGAAGTAGCTGCGGCGTATGTTAACACCTGGGAGTGAGCGGAGTTCCGTCTCCCACTCTCTCCATGTGGATGCAAGGTGTTCGGGTATGGGATCGTCCCAGCCCTGGTCCTTGTCCCATAGCGCTCTTACAATCATCTTTGCCCTGGTGGTGTAAGGTAGAATACATCCCAACGGGTCATATTGTCTGGCGAGTGTTCTGTATACACTCCGTCTGGTGGTCGGTATTGCCGTCGACCTTCCCTGCTCCTTGGTCAGGGGTTTGTGTCTATAATGGAGCGAGTCTGTTTTGAAGCGCCAGACTAGTCCTAGTGTCATTTCTTGGGCTTCTCCTGGGATGGTCGCCATCCAGGTCTCGCTGCTCGCTGCCTTGTCCTCGGGGGAGAGGCTGCGCAATACTTGCGGGTCGCTGCTGGCCCACTGCCTGAGATCAAAGCCGCCTTTGATCAGGGAGGCGCGGAGCTTGAGTAGAAGGGCCTCGGCTTCTTCTGGCGTCGAGACGCTTTGTAAACAGTTGTCCACGTAGAAACTATTTGTCACACTTTGTCGGACCTCTTCATCTGCTGCTGGGTCCTCTGCGACGTGTTTTTGTAGTGCAAACGTAGCACAGCATGGGCTGCATGTGGTTCCGAAAGGGAGGACTTCCCATTGATAGATGGCTGGGTGCTCATCTCCGATCCTCTCTCTCCATAGGAACCGCAGCAGGGGCTTGTCCTCCTCCACTAGTCTCACCTGCAGGAACATCCCTTTGATGTCGCCGCTGATAGCCACCTTGTCCTGGCGGAAGCGTAGTAGCACGCCTAGTAGAGAGGGGCCGAGTGTTGGGCCGGGCAAGAGCTCTTTATTCAGGTTTTGTGATCCGATCTGGTAGCTGCAGTTAAACACAATACGATCCTTGCCGTTGTGGTGGACCTTGTGGTGCGGCACGTACCATGATTCGGTCGTCTGATCGGCCTCTTTAATGTCAATTTTCTTTATGTGTCCCGCTGTGATTAGCTTGTTAATCTCAGCGCGGTACACAGTCTCTTGAGCGGGGTCTAGGCGCCGCTCTGTGTTCAATAGATACCGCTCCGTCGCTTCTTTTGTGGCGTGAAAGGTGGGCATTCCCTCTCGCCTCAGGAGTGGAGTTGCGTATCTCATCACTCCGTTGACTGTGACTCTCTTTGTCCCTTGCTCGAGGAGGGCTATAGCGTAAATATCTTCCTTAGAACGAATGTCTTTCTTTTCGTTCTTAAAGGGCATTGTCTCTAGTGTCCATAGCCTCTCGACATGCTGCAGGAGAGTGGTGTCTTCTTCTGTCACTCTGGAGTGGAGGCAGCTAGTGGCTGCTGTTCGGTTAAGAGACTTGGCGAGGGGGCCTTGTAATGTCCATCCTAGGCGGGTCTCGACTGCTGCAGGACAACCTCTGGGTCCTGTATGGACCCGGTCTATCGGGACTATGAGGTCTGCATGGTCGGAGCCTATCAGCAGGGTCGGGGTGGCACCGTCTATGAGCGGGATAGTCCTATTTCTTGGCTGGTGAAAGCATTAGTAATCCTATACCGTCTCTCTGGCTGCCCGCTTGCTGCGATAGTGAAGGAGACATTCTCGCCCTTTATCGTCTTTAGATCTCTTCTTATTGTCCGAATCGTCATCTGGTTTTCGCTCCCCCGCAGCCCCAGCTGGGCCGCAGCGGACGCGAGGAGAAGGGTCTTCTCTGACCCGTCATCAAGGACGGCGTAAGTGTCCATGACCTTATCTTGGTAACTCAGTGTTACGCGGACCACCTTTAGGAGCACCTGGGCGCCCCCGCTGCTAGCGGGGTCAATGTACATAACACTTGCCTTTGTGCTGCTGGATGGTGCAGGCTTTCTTCTGTTACTGTCGTGTAGGACATCTAGGTGGGCTCCGTCACACCGACTACACCTCTTCTTGAGGCGGCACTCGGCTGCCATGTGACTGCGCGCACATCGGTAACAGCGCCTGTTGGACTTTATCCAGTGACTCACTTCTTCAGCGGTCATCTTCTTGAACAGGTCACATTGTGACAACCAGTGTTCCTTTTCGCAGTACGGGCACACCATCTTCCACTTCTCTTTCATCGAGGGGGTACTGTGGTTCTTGCTGCTCGGTACTGATTCTGATTGGTGCATGACAGTCACCAATCTTCGGCCATCGTTTGCTCTCCTAGGTCCCTCTCTGGAGCTTGGTGTGCTCCGCACGAACGTATCCAACCGTAGGCTGCTGACTTCTCTCGCCAGGAAGTCGGCTAGGTCTAGGAGGGATGGCTCGGGACCGTTAGGATCACGGTGGTCTCTTTGCCGCCTGAAGCGCTCCTGTCGGGCGGGCGGCAGCTTCTCTAAAATCCTCTCGACATTCGAGTTTGCGTATAGTTCGTGCATACCCTTTTCTCGTTGCGCCCCCAGCATCCCTACCAGGGATTGTACTTTGATAGACAGGTCGTCTAGTGAGCGATTGTCTGTTGCTGGGGGTAGGCGGTCAATATGCCTTATCTCTTGTATTACGTAATCCCATATACGTCCATATCTTTGGTCTAGTGCTGCTAGAGCCGCGGTGTATGGGGTCGTAGAGGTGGCATAAGCTAGCGCTATGTTGTGCGCTCTGGGCACTTTCAGGTGCTTCAATAGGATAGCATACTTGTGGCGTTCATCAGCTACATCCACCATCATTGTCTCTAAGCACATCCGTAGCTCCGTGTACTGTGCTCGGTTCTCATGGGTGAAGTCTGGAAACGTCGGTGTGCCAATGTAGGACGCCGTGGATGGCTGGCACATCGGTGAGCGTTTGAAGAGAGGCCTCCTAGGCGAGTCTCCTCTTACGCCTCTCGGTGGGCTGGTACCGGCAGGGTACCATGGCCCGCTGGTCCAGGTGCTATTCCTCGGGACTGGTCGTGCGTCATGCTCACCCGTGAATAGAGTCGGGGGTCTGTAGCGCAGAGCCGCGGGGGTATAGCCTGGGCTGTACTGGACCTCCTGGTCCTGTGGAGTACTGTGCTGCTGTCGGGCTTGACTCTCCTCCTCTCCCTCTTCTTCCTCTGTCAGGTCATCTAGATCCTGTAGTCGTCTATTTAGCCTCTCCGCGGTGTACGCCGTTCCTTCCTTGTAGCTGGGTCTCACTGGGACCAGTCGGGGAAGGAGTTCGGAGGGGGGTATAGGCTCTCTCTGGTGGTCGGGCTCAGGGTCGCTTAATCGGTTAGGGGAGGGTGCCCTTGACCCGTGTCTTGACGAGGCCCTGGAACCCCGTGTCGAGGGAGGGGGTGTTGCCCTGGCGATCAGCTGCTCCATTAGCTGCGCTTGTAATCGGTCGCGCTCGGCTTCGCGCTTGGTGAGAGCGATGTCGCGCTCTGCTTCTCTTTGGGCACCGGCAGCGGCGCGCTGGGCTTCGGCGGCGGCGCGCTGGGCTTCGGCGTGGTCTCTTACCATATTCTCTTCCGTCTGAAGGCGTCTAATCTCTAGACGTATACGATCTTCGTCGCTCCGTTGCTGCGCTTGAATGCGTTCTCTTTCCATGGTAGAATGTTCGCGCTCACTAAGCGTCTGTGCTTGGAGCCGATCGCGCTCTGTGGAGGCTGCTAGGCTGGCGAGGAACGCCTGTGCCAGCATCTTGTCCGCCTCGCTGGGGGAAGACGCTGGTTGAGGTGATCCGCTCCTGGCAGTACTCGTTGGGGATGCGTTCTCCTGCGGGGAGTCCTGGAGCTCTATCTCCTCGGCGCTCTCCTCATCTTGTTCCGTGCAGAGTTCCATCTCTGGAGGGTTGTCTTCCTCCCGGAGCTCTCCGGGGACTACTTCTTCGGTCTTGGCGGGGGGTAAAGTCGTGTCAGTTCCCTCCTGGTCCCCACCGTGAGCTTGGTCAGTTACATTAGAACCCACTAGGGCCTCTGTGGTCGGGGTGTCCTGGTTGATAGGGTCGGACATAATTTTACTTTCTACTTTTACCGCGTTTACCGTTTGTAGAAGGCTAGGTAGTATACTGGCAGCATAATCCTCTAAGTACTGAGGTGGCTGCCGTCTACGCTGCGGGCGTTCTACTTTAGGAGGACCGTTTCGTGGAGTGTTCATCATAGGCCATTTCAATATTAATACCACTATATTAATATTACACTAATTACCCTCCGGCTCGAAGGACCAATTGTAACTGAGGGGTACAATTCCCTGACTGTATTGATAAGTATGGTATCATTAAACCACTACCGCTTTATGTACTTTAACTACTGGCCATACAGTACACGATATCTAAATATGATGAACACTTTCCACAATGAAATCGGTTCCAGTCAAAGGTAATAATCAAATATTTAATGGAGCAAAAGGTACATAGAATATTTATCATACATTTATCATTTGAATGCACTTGTAAGGCAAATGAGTACTCGTAGGCAAATCAACACTGAATGTCCAATCTCTGGTTACGCAGGAAGCAAGTATACAACCTGGCTCTTAGGGAATTATATCTATGGTACACTTAATGATATAGCGGGATATTCTGGAGGGGGTCCTCCCGGTTGTAAGCCGGTAGGGGGGGTAGGAGAGCCGTCGGTAGTAGACCGTCTGGTCAACGATATCTATGGAGACTTCAAGTACAGAAGACAGTGCAATAGACTCTTGATCCGCAGATGAATACACCTTGGTTCTCTTGTAGGCTGTAGCTCCACAATGAAGAAGAAGCTAGGCGACCTCAGTCTCTCTGAGCGCCGACTCAACTTGACTCCTCTCGGGGGTAAATCCAACACTCACAGGCGTCGGCGATTATCCGCTCCACAAATCACAGTACCAAAGCAAATATATATTCCAGCCGCATAGGGCTCAGCAGTCGTCGGGTAGGTAATCCAGTGTACATGTCCCTCGGTCCTCGCCTAGATCTCCTCGGATGAAAGCGCCATGTGGTCGGCCCAACCTGGATAAGACTCTAGATAACACGAGGAAGAGTTGGAGATGCTGGTCACTTTAGAACTCTAACCGCACGATGCACCATACACGATAGACTATTATTACTTGATAGAAATACGTCGCACTCGACGGTACAGTGCCAAACTCTGACAATTCAGTTATTAATTCGCACGAGGTCTCAATGCTATTCTAAGGCCAAACAGGCCATACTTCACCGCACGTCGTATCGTGGGTGAGGCTTCACGTTCGTTACTAAGTTGGGAAGAAGGGTAAGGGACTTCTACATTTACTTGCGCCATATTTATATGCACGGTGAACAAATAGTGCCACTCTCATTTCGGTAGCCGTATCCCTGAGCGGAGCCGGGGCTAGTACGGACATGTCTCGTCGGTACCTTTGAACTTGACACCAGGGGCTGGTCCCCTGGCGCCTGGTCCTTTGTCCAATAAGAGAATGAACTATTATGGGCTATTGTAGGCTAAAGGGATATTCCGTGCATATGTACAAGGAATATACAAGGGATATCAAACGACATACAAATACTATTCAATATATATCCATAAATAAATATATATATTCGGTTTAATCTGATCCTTCGTAACAGTGGCCTTGACTTATTTTTACTTTAATATTTTCGCCCCCCCCCCCCCCCCCCCCCCCCCCACTATCCACTGGGTGCATACTATAACCTTTTGTAACAGATTACAGAAGCCTATTCGAACACGAGGTTCTGATATGATTTGATTAATATATCTGCATTATTTTATCCCACTTTATGCTTTGCTCTTGCTGCTTGTTGTCACTGATTTGATGACTTATTTCTTACTGATGTAAAGCACTTTGAACTGAAATCCCCTGTATGAAAGGTGCTATACAAATAAAGTTATTATTTTAAACATGGGTCTCCCAGTCTCTCTGCTCTGCAGTAAACAGCCATCACTGGTATAGAGTGTCTGGTCAGTAGCATGGGTCTCCCAGTCCCTCCACTCTGCAGTAAACACAAAATACATTTCCTGGTATCCCATCTCCCTTTATCCAATCAGGAGAGAGAACAATAGATATGTATACTTATTTAAATAAATCATAACATGTCATTTGCTTACTGCACTGGCAGATTATTTTACTTGTTTCAAGGACACATTTGCTTAAAACTATTTTTTATTTAAAGGTCCCATGCATTGCTATTCCTTGCACTATTTGGGCAACTTTACACAATTCCTGTGCATTGTTTTAAATCTTTTTTATTTATTTTTTAAATCTTTTTCCCCCTCCTTTTTCCTTCGTTTTTCTCCCATCCCAATGTTGGTCGTTATGCCAATTCCCAATCCCCTTCCTGGTCGCTGCGCACCTACCCCCTACGGTCGGTCTGGGAGAGTGGAGGCTATCACATGCTTCCTCCGACACATGTGTAGCCAGCCCACCGCTTCTTTTCACCTGGCAGCGCGGACTCTCACTGAGAGGGTGTAACGTGTGGAAGGATCACACTACCCCCCTTAGATCCTTTCCTCGCTGAGCAGGCGCCCCGACCGAACTGTAGGAGTCGCTGTTTACAACGACCAGGACCCACCCACCAGCTTTCCCACCCCTAACACTGCCAATTGTGTTATGCCGAGAGCTGGGCTCGAACCCAGCATCTCCTGCACTAGTGGCGAGCGCCTTGCCCACTGCGCCACTTAGCCGCCCATTGTTTTATATTTTTAATCAAGTACTCAAAAGCAAAGATTTTTGACTTCAAGATTTCAGGCTGTTTTGGTGTTTTGGCTGGGCTCTGCCCATAAGCACTTTGAGTGACACTCGCCCATAGTCTGTGACTGGCAGACAGAGAGAGAGATAGAAAGATTGAGGGGGATACTAATAAATTTCGCCACAGGGGGGCATAATCCCACGGGACAATGCATTGGTAACTTGTTTCAAATGACAATATATACCGCTGTGATTATTATTGCACGGATCGGAATATGGGCGTGCGCGTGGGAGTCAAAGATATTTTGACAGTGATGTGCAGTGCTCCCAGGGAGAAGACCCACCCTGCGCGCCGGTCAAGTTGTGTGTGTGTAAATGCGTGTGTGCTTAGTGATTCCCCGCGTGCCGGTAAGGTTGTGTGTGTGTAAATGTGTGTGTGCCGCGCGCCGGTCAGGTTGTGTGTGTGTAAATGCGCGTGTGCTTAGTGCTTCCCCACGCACCGTGTAAATGCGTGTGTGTTGCACGCCGGTTGAGGTTGTGTGTGTGTGTAAATGCGTGTGTGTTGCACGCCGGTCGAGGTTGTGTGTGTGTAAATGCGTGTGTTGCGCACCGTCAAGGTTGTGTGCGCGTAAATGCGTGTGTGTTTCCCGACAGAAGCTTCTGACCCTCTCTATCTCTCTCTCTCCCTCTCTCTCTCTCCCCCTCTCTATCTCTCTCTCTCCCTCTCTCTCGCTCGTTCTCTGCTCTCTCTGTCGGCACCCGCTTGAGGAAGTGTCGTGTATTTCCACTCGCTCTGCTGTTGAGTGCGCTACAACCATAGAGGGGGCGTTACTGCAGATCAGCTCTTGCTACGTCGCATTGCGAGTCATTTCAGAATGACCTAATTCACTGAGGGAGGAGATTGTCTCAACTGAATTAGAGCAATCCGTCAAAATGGTAATTAGGGACACAGACCCATTGATACTAACCCCCATTGCTATAAAACAATGCTAAACACTGGAAAAAGCCGTTTATAATGCATGGGACCTTTACATTTTTGTCAGACCATTTTTGCTGTGTGGAGTTCTCTCTCCTGATTGGATAAAGTGGGAACAGGATACCAGAAGATTTATTTTGTGTTTTACTGCAGAGTGGAGGGACTGGGAGACACATGTTACTGACCAAACACTCTATATCAGTGATGGTGGCTGTCGGAGTGTAGAGCTATTATTTTAACATGTAGACCACTTATCTTAACAAACACATCAACGTTATTAAACATTCATGTTCCCATTCCCCACAGTCCCATAACCCATTTCCTACTCCAACATAATCCCCACCCCTCTGCACCAAGTGATACATTAATACTAATAATTAAGAAAAAGATAGTTAGGTAGTCCTATTAATAAGGCGATATACTATTTGCATCTTCTCTACATGGGTTATGACAGTTTGCGATATATAGAACTTGTGTCTGTTGGGCAGCAAAGACCATGAATTAAATCTACTGTAAGCACAGTTACTTTTTTATAATGTAAATAGCTCCTCTGTTTTTTTCTTCTAGACGTTCACAGAAAGGTAAAGAAAGAAACTACGTAAAAATTTTTGGCAATAACGTTCAGGTTTGTTCGCCCTGTGAGATATAATAACAAAAATAATTCGCAAAGAATATTTTCAGCAGCTTTCACTGGCTGGTGGGAGCTGGGTAGTGTAGTTTTATTAAATGTCTATGTCCATTAAAAGCCCTGGGTCTCCTCTGTCTTAGGAGGACAACTCTTCAAATGTGATCTTCATTCCAAATCTTTAACCCAGAGACTAAAGGCTGGGGGATATATATCTTTCCATTTCAGTAATAAGTTGGGTTGAAGATGCTATTATGGTTCTTAGCTTGGTTATTTTGGTTGAGGCCAGGACTCCTTTTTGACAGATGAGGAGTGTGAGGAAGATGATGAGTGTGAGGAAGATGAGGAGTGTGAGTAAACGAGGAAGTGAGTGTGAGGAAGCCTGTCGTTACCTGACACACAAACAAAAAGAGAAGCGGTTTGATCACAGCGTGATCTTCATTCCGTGTAGCCAGAGTGTGTTTTGAAGAGGGAGGTAGGGGCCGGGTGGGAGAGCCATATTGAGGGCGGGCAGTAGAAGCATAATTCAAAATGAAATCCTCAGCGTCTCCCGTTGTACTCGACATGACCCCCGCGTTTGTTCCGCGCCGTCTCGTTCACCCGACGTCTCGCGGGGAAGACAGGTTTGCGGGAGGACAGGTTTGGGGGAGGACACCTGACAGATGACTGGCAGACATCGCCAGAGACGCTGGCACCTCTGAAAATAGCTTCACGACAGCAGGGCCAACAGCAGTTCCACTAGCGTCAGGTTCACAGGAACATCAGAAGCTGTATTATTGAGTGGGGATATGAGTTGCTCACAGGGTCCTTCAGGCAGGTAGGTGTCCCCCATGGCTTCCTCTATTGTCTGCTGCCAAAGAAGCTAGGTAGGATCTGTATGTGCTGTGGTGTGTATAAATAAACCCGGTGCTCTATAAATTATTTGTGCACTTTCTTTCACTGTATACCACAGCCCGGTCCCTATTTAACATCAAATATACCAGTAATCCCCCCCTCCCCCGGCACAGTTCAAAGCCCTTTAAACATCTGTGCAATAATCCCTACACAATTTAACCATAATGCAGATCAGATCAGAATCCCAGGATACACAATATATACTGGCCTTTTTTCCCTCCTCCACAGAGATGGATGCAGTGTGTAGTCAGTGGGTTGTGTGCTCTGCAACAGCCTCAGCCCCCTGCTCTTTGAGACCGAGCAGATACCAAAGTTCACAGCCAGGTCAGGTCACCTTATCGTGCCGTGATGCGACGGTACATTGCTCATCATGGTGGCATGGGAATGTTAGGTATTTCATTTATAAAAATAAAAGAAATGTCCCCCTATAGCCTATTACAGACAGTGTAGTTGGGAATTTGTTTCTTTGAATAGTATCTATATATTTTTTTATCATTGTTATTATTTGCATTACTGGTACTATTTTCTTCATGATAAATACACCGTAAAATGCATCTGTAGGGAGGGGCCTATGGTCATGAATAAAAACCTTATAAAGCGGTTAGAAGAAGTGATCATAAGTACTTATCAGTCACAGGAGTCTTCAATAACTGCATTTACATTTAGTAATTTAGCTGATGTTTTTATTCAAAGCAACTTACAAGTTCTGTACAACGGGTCAGCAGGAAGGGTACTACTCATTCAACTAAGTAACAATGGACCTCATTCTGGAACATTCTCGTAAGTTTCCTCGTAAATAACCTCATACGAAGTTCGTAAGAGGAAACTTAGGATAGATCTCCTCCGGATACCTGAACGTGTGAAAAGGTGTTGGTAAAGTGTTTTCAGCTGCGATCCCCTGAATGAAGAACGTCACTCATTCTTAAACTGAAAGCACGTTCTCGTACACCTGAATTTGCATACAGAAATGCCACCATCTCCTTATAGGGTTATGCACAGGACTGTGTGCAAACAGATTCAACAGGTAGCACAAACGCTATTTGCAACTGATCAAAATTAGATTAGATTAGATTCAAATGTATTGTCATTATACAGCACAAGTACGTTGCTACGAAAATAAGTTTGACATAAGTTTGACAGAGTGCAAATGTGACAGTAAAGTGCAATAGTAACATACAATGCACAGATGATTAAACTGGGTATAAAATATATAGTAATAGTGCTCATCAGATGCGAGTTTGTTAAGATAATAACTGCAGCTTAACTTTGCGTTGCATTCGGAGGAAAGGAATCGATGAGAGACGATGCACTCTTTAGCCTTTTTGGCTCGGTTTATTTCACATTGGTCATAAACATTGTTGCCGTGTGCACCTGCTACTTCAAGGTGCAGAGAGAGAGAGAGAGCTGAGCAGGTGGACACACCCCTTTTATATGCTCAGTACGTGGAACAGATGTGCGCCTCTACCTTTAGTTAGAGCGCCCCATAGTGTTACAACAACATTACTGCACTTATGATATATACAGAGAACACATTGATATATATATATATATATATATATATATATATATATATATATATATATATATATATATATATATATATATATATATATATATATATATATATATATATATATATATATATATATATATATATATATAACACATAATAGCACAACTGAGGACATTTTACCTTTACTCTTAAAGGGGAACTATCTTATAAATGACCTTTTCCAGTGTTTAGGGTCATTTTCTAGCTATATGGACTTATAGTAATAGGATCTATGTCTCTAATTCTCGATTTGGCGCATTCTTCCAATTCTCATCTCACAATAATGTCCCTCCCTCAAGTGAGTCATCTGAAAATGAGCGTATTCGGGACGTCAGATGGTCCTCATTTGCATAATAACGCCCGCCCCCCTCTAGTTGCCAGCCGAGTGAGAGCGAGCGAGAGAGAGAGATATTGATTGATTGATTGAAAAGTTTATTAACAGATTGCAGAATGGGTACAGTACAGTACAGCTCAATACATACAATTGTTAAGGGGATGCAGACCAGAGAAAGACTTTCGTCTTGTTTACATCAGGGTCCCCCATTTTCAATTCATCATAACATATACACTACATCTATACATTTATGACATATCAGATTTGCAAATACAGTACTGTTTGTGATACAAAAAGTGTCCAGAAAAAGAGTGTATATACATTTGACGTAGAAACTGTACATTGGAGGAGGTTGGGTGGGTGGGGTGGGGTTGGGTGGGTGGGTGGGGGCTGTACATTGGAGGGGGGGGGGGACACTGTACTCTGTACATTGGAATACTGACAAAGCCATACTTGGTAATTTACTGTACAACTGGGTTAAGACATTTGTAGGGGCCAGTTTCGAATTGCAGTCTCCCGTAGGTGTTCTTTGAGAGTGTTTTTGAAAGTGGGTAGTGATTCACATTCCTTTACAGCTTTGGGTAGGGCGTTCCACATTGATGTGGCATAATTGCGAAACGTGTTTAGTCCCTTGTTTGAGCCGAATCTGGGTTTAACATGATTTGTGGAGCTCCCTCTGGTGTTGTGATCGTGGTATTCACTGACCTTTGGGAAGTATTTTGACATGTACATGGGTACCTTGGTCGCGTAGTGTATCTTGTAGACCAGGCCCATTGCAAATTGCTGTACTCTGTCGTCTACTCTAAGCCATCCTAGGTTGTCAAAGTGGGCCGGGGTGAGGTGGGTTCTAGGAGTCAGGTCAAGCAGTAGTCTGACTAGCTTGTTTTGAGATGTTTGTAATTTGTTTTTTAGTGTC
Source organism: Notolepis coatsorum (assembly GCF_963971535.1). NCBI lineage: Eukaryota > Metazoa > Chordata > Actinopteri > Aulopiformes > Paralepididae > Notolepis > Notolepis coatsorum. The sequence continues at coordinate 107,834,589 of NC_140180.1, read as the reverse complement.
TTTGAGGTGCTTTGGTACCATGAGGTGCAAGCATAGTCGTAGTACCCTTGACATGTCATTTGCATAAATTAGGAATAGTAGCGGTCCTAGTATGCTTCCTTGTGGAACACCACAGCTCATTGTGAGGGGGGGGGGATAGGGTACCGTTTACCTCCACCATCTGTTCTCTCCCCTCCAGGTAGGATTGTATCCAGCCAAAACCTATTGCTTTTAGCTTGTCAATCAGAATGGTGTGATTGACAGTGTCGAAGGCCTTTTGTAGGTCCAGCATGACCATGCCGCAGTATTTGCCCGCGTCCACCTCTTGTTTGACCCACGGTGGTGGACTCCCTCTCCCTCTCGAGGAAGTCCACCACCGCGCTGCACCACAGCCCATGCTCCCGAACCGAGAGAGAGAGAGAACTGTAAACACTCTGCGTGTCTCCCTCTCCCTCTCCCTCTCGAGGAAGTCCACCACCGCGCTGCGCCACAGCCCATGCTCCCGAACCGAGAGAAGAGAACTGTAAACACTCTGCGTGTCTCCCGGCTCCCTCTCCCGGGAGACACGCAGAGTGTTTACACAGTTCTTTTTCTCTCTCTCTCTCTCTCTCTCTCTCTCTCTCTCTCTCTCTCTCTCTCTCTCTCTCTCTCTCTCTCTCTCTCTCTCTCTCTCTCTCTCTATCTCTCTCTCTCTCTCTCTCTCTCTCTCACTCGCAGACTGTGTGGACTGACTGTCACTCAAAGTGCTTATGGGCGGAGCCAGGCCATAACAGCCTGAAATCCGGAGGCTGAAAAATTATGGTTTTGAGTACTTGATTAGAAATATAAACCAATGCATTTTTTTGAAAAAAAACTTACAGATGTCTTCAATAGACTCACAGGAATTGTGTAAAGTTGCCCAAATAGTGCTAGGAATAGTAAAATAGTTCCCCTTTAACAGAGTTGTAGTATTAATATGTACATTGATACAGGTATAAAGACCATATAGTAGTATGTCATACTGTAGAACATGACATCTTAGGGTGACATTTTATTTGGTGGTGTCAGGAGAGGAGTGTGAGTAAAACATAAATGGGGTCATGTGAAATAAAAATATATCAGAAAACGATAAATGTATTTGACATTTTCGTTTTCTAAGCAGATATATACTCGGAACAATCTTTTGCCAAACCACTGCTGCCGGGGCGCAGTGATTTCATCACCTCAAAAGCTCTGTTGATTTTTTTTAAACTGGGCTTTTGAGGTGATGAAATCCGCTCGGTAGGCAGCAGTGGTTCGGCAAAAAAAAATTCAGAGTATATATCTGCTTAGAAAACGAAAATGTCTAATATATATATATTTTTTCATGGTAAATACAAAGGTCACAACATGTTTACAGGAAAGTTTTGGAGTTGTATTTGGAGTGTATTTCGTGACTGTTGGGAACTGGGTTACACTGGCACACCTACTTCCAGTGAATGACGCTAAGCTAGGCTAATGGTGCGGCTGTTCCCATAGAGAAGAAAAGGGTATGTATCTGCTTGTCTAACTCCAGGGTAGATGGCAAATAAACAAATGTACCAAAAAGTTGGCATGTTCCTTTAAGACAACGATACAAAGACAAGACAACAATACCTTTTTACTTTTTAATGAATTTTTGACACTGTTCAAACTGAACTGGATTTCTCCACAAGCCAACGTCTGAAGTGTTAGACTCCATGTACACCTGATATTAACATGTGATCTGTATCTGGATATCTCATCTGTACAATGAAAAGTGCATGTTAATACAAGGTGTAAATGCACATGGTATGCATTGCGCTCAGTAGGTGATCCGATGATTTTTTACTAGACTTCACTCAGGTGTATTATTGATACTCTCATTGATACTATGTTTGTTTCTGACTCAAAGTGTGTGTGTGTGAGAGAGAGAGAGAGAGAGAGAGAGAGAGAGAGAGAGAGAGAGAGAGAGAGAGAGAGAGAGAGAGAGAGAGAGAGAGAGAGAGGCAAGAGAGAAAGAGAGCTGGGAGTGTGTGTGTGAGAGAGATAGGGGGGGTGTGAGTCCTCAGCCCTTGTGTGGGTGAATGTAACAAGTTCCTAATAGTCTGGTCAGTTTGGGGCAAATATGAGGTCAAGGCTGCAAATCATGATTAACATTTGAGCCAATGTTTTTCTGTTCATTTAGGGTCCAATAAAGAAAAAAAAGCAAGGAGCCCAAAAAATTTGGTAGGCGAAGTCTCTGAAACGGCCACGCCCACTTTTTAGACCTGACATTTTGTATATCGGCTCCTGGAGGTCGCAGAGAGTTGATTTTGGGCTCAAAAGTTGCGGAAACACCACATTTATATTAGTGTTATGAACAAACATATGCCCTAAAACCTTAACTTTTTGAGATATTCATGAAAAACCTTTTTTTATCTCTGAATTGATCAGCGCCCAAGCCACTTCAGCCAAATCTGCTCATGAAGGCCATGCAGTTAGTTTGGGCCAAAGTTCTAAATCTACTCATGGGGCATACTAGTGTTTAGGTTGAGGCTTTGTTATAAGATGAGGACCCCAACAACCACCCAAGAAACAAAGCAAACCACTTGAAGTCCAAAAAAACGAAAACATTTTATCCCCTTTTTCTCCGCTTTTTCTATTTTCCATCCCAATTCCACTGTGCCAATTCTTCCCTCCCCTGTCTTGAACGTTGCTCGCATATGCCCCCCACTGGCCGGTTGTAGGGAGGATAGAAGCCTTGCATCACGTGTCCCCTCCGATACACGAGGAGGCAGCCTGTCACATCTTTTCACCTGCCAGCGCGGACTCTCATTGGCGAGGTGTAACGTGTGGGAGGCTCACTCTACCCCCGCCATTTCCTGTCTCTGCTGTGCAGGCGTCCCCAACCGACCTGTAGGAGTCGCTGTCCACAATGTCCAGATTACCACCCATCGACTTCCACCCGCTAACTCTGCCAATTGAGTTAGTATGATGGCTGGTCCAAGCCGGAGGCAACGCCGACAACTGGAGTCGAACCCGGTGTCTCTTGCGTTGGTGACAAGTGCAATGTCCGCTGCACCACCCAGCCGCACCCCAAAACAACTTTATTTGAACACATCACACATCCCATCACACAGGATTCAAACACTTGCTGAGGCACTTGCAATAAATGAGACATGTCATCCCCCTGCCAGCACAAGAACATGAGGTGCATTTATTAGATCTGCAGCTACACACCGCTGTTACCTGAGACAATGTGTCTCCTGCGGAAACTGTGCTCCACTTGACGAAGAGTTTCTCCCCATCGGTAGTCCGTCCCCATTCAACAACCGGGGGACAAGGGAGTTGTAGAAGGCTGTTCCCCCACAGCCATCCTGCCTGGACTGTATCTCTCAACAGATGCTGTAGAAGTGCATCCTGTCTTGGGGGCAGGTCTCGCAGCTCATCTTTAACTGACTGCTTGAACAGTTGGAATCTGAGTCCATCTATACTTGCACAGTCGTACAGTCCAGCCTTGTTGTACCAGCTCATTACCCAGGGTTCAATAACTTCCATGCTGTTCCTAACAGTCTCAATACTAGGGCAGCAACTTAATCCTCTCAATGCAGCAGTGAACTCTGTCAACTTACTGTGGTTCATCCAGGCTTTGAATTGAGCATATTTGATTGGCCAAAGAAGGCGCTCACAAAATCACAGCCACTGAAATAATGGAACACAGGCATAGCATCAGCCACATCTCCACCAAGCTTCTTGTGTGCTTCTGTGATTGAGTTGAACTGGCATTTGTCCGGAACAGCAAAGTCGACGAAGTTGCAAATCACAACATACTGACCGGAACTTTGTAGTGAACCCTAGTAGGATGACAACTACATCGGAGTCGACTGTTCTAACCGTAACTGACTTGATCCCCTTGTTTAGGATGTCCATCTCATGGCAAATGATGCGGTTGTTAGCCTCCTCAAGCATCTCTATGCGGTCATAAAGCTGGATCTCAACATTTTCGCCAACGTTTGCAAGGATCTTCCTGCTGTAGGTGATGCTGAACTCCTTGCTCCAGTTCCATGCATGTTCCTTAGCAATCCTGGCAAACATTAAATTCAGGGCTACCTTGTTGTCTTGATTAGACAGAAAACCTTCAAAGAATTGCTTAGATTCCGGCACGGTGTCATTCTCGCTGAAGGCCATCTGTGAACTACCTGCTGACCCCCGATTATTCCTAGTCGCAGTCTTAATGTTCATAGTCAGCCACAGGTCAGCCACAATGTCAATACGATTTGCTCCCTTCTCATGACCAATCTTGGCAACGCTGTTCAACACCTTGAAGACAAAGTCCCGGAATGTCATGCCTTTGGTGAGAGACTTCGCCAGGATTCGTACTTGCACAGATAGATCTATCACAAGTCCCTCTGAGGCTGTAGATTGAACTTGTACTCCGATGTCCTTCAGGATTTGAGACTTTTGGCTGTGATAAATGTCTCCATCCTTTCTTGACAGGGCTTCTGGTAAACCTGTGATTGAAATGAATAGTTTTACCAAAACTAAATTAGCACTGTCAAATCAATTCACTTATAAAATGAATAATTGAACGTCACTGTATCGAGAATCTGGTAAGACGAAAGTTGCCTGCGTCTAAAACATTGAATAACTTTGAAATTATATCAACTAGATTTACCTGTGAATTCACCACCAAAGAGCCTCCTTGTCTCTTCTTCTCTTTATCTGCAGGCCTCCTTCAGCTTTGAAAAGGTTCCTTTAGGTGGCTTGATTGCAGGGCTAGCAAGCTGGACTTTTGCACCTGAACTTGGGAGTTTCAGGGCATTTCGGGAGATTTTCGCACTAACATCCTTCTGAGCATATACAAATCGCTCCTGCACAAACTGGTCATGCTGTGTTTTGCCAACTGTAAAAACAAGGCTGGCATCTTTAGTTACCACATCTGGGAAGGGAATGGATGAGTTCAACCTCATGAACTGAGCTTGGTTGAAGGGGTTGGTAAGGATCCCCTGATACACCTTGAGAGTGTGGCTTGAAAACATTTCCTTGAAGGAGTCCAGCATTTCTTTGTGTCCGTGTGCTAAGGTGTAACGTGTGGGAGGCTCACTCTACCCCCGCCATTTCCTGACTCTGCTGTGCAGGCGTCCCCAACCGACCTGTAGGAGTCGCTGTCCACAATGTCCAGATTACCACCCATCGACTTCCACCCGCTAACTCTGCCAATTGAGTTAGTATGATGGCTGGTCCAAGCCGGAGGCAACGCCGACAACTGGAGTCGAACCCGGTGTCTCTTGCGTTGGTGACAAGTGCAATGTCCGCTGCACCACCCAGCCGCCCCCCAAAACAACTTTATTTGAACACATCACACATCCCATCACACAGGATTCAAACACTTGCTGAGGCACTTGCAATAAATGAGACATTTCATCCCCCTGCCAGCACAAGAACATGAGGTGCATTTATTAGATCTGCAGCTACACACCGCTGTTACCTGAGACAATGTGTCTCCTGCGGAAACTGTGCTCCACTTGACGAAGAGTTTCTCCCCATCGGTAGTCCGTCCCCATTCAACAACCGGGGGACAAGGGAGTTGTAGAAGGCTGTTCCCCCACAGCCATCCTGCCTGGACTGTATCTCTCAACAGATGCTGTAGAAGTGCATCCTGTCTTGGGGGCAGGTCTCGCAGCTCATCTTTAACTGACTGCTTGAACAGTTGGAATCTGAGTCCATCTATACTTGCACAGTCGTACAGTCCAGCCTTGTTGTACCAGCTCATTACCCAGGGTTCAATAACTTCCATGCTGTTCCTAACAGTCTCAATACTAGGGCAGCAACTTAGTCCTCTCAATGCAGCAGTGAACTCTGTCAACTTACTGTGGTTCATCCAGGCTTTGAATTGAGCATTATTTGATTGGCCAAAGAAGGCGCTCACAAAATCACAGCCACTGAAATAATGGAACACAGGCATGGCATCAGCCACATCTCCACCAAGCTTCTTGTGTGCTTCTGTGATTGAGTTGAACTGGCATTTGTCCGGAACAGCAAAGTCGACGAAGTTGCAAATCACAACATACTGACCGGAACTTTGTAGTGAACCCTAGTAGGATGACAACTACATCGGAGTCGACTGTTCTAACCGTAACTGACTTGATCCCCTTGTTTAGGATGTCCATCTCATGGCAAATGATGCGGTTGTTAGCCTCCTCAAGCATCTCTATGCGGTCATAAAGCTGGATCTCAACATTTTCGCCAACGTTTGCAAGGATCTTCCTGCTGTAGGTGATGCTGAACTCCTTGCTCCAGTTCCATGCATGTTCCTTAGCAATCCTGGCAAACATTAAATTCAGGGCTACCTTGTTGTCTTGATTAGACAGAAAACCTTCAAAGAATTGCTTAGATTCCGGCACGGTGTCATTCTCGCTGAAGGCCATCTGTGAACTACCTGCTGACCCCCGATTATTCCTAGTCGCAGTCTTAATGTTCATAGTCAGCCACAGGTCAGCCACAATGTCAATACGATTTGCTCCCTTCTCATGACCAATCTTGGCAACGCTGTTCAACACCTTGAAGACAAAGTCCCGGAATGTCATGCCTTTGGTGAGAGACTTCGCCAGGATTCGTACTTGCACAGATAGATCTATCACAAGTCCCTCTGAGGCTGTAGATTGAACTTGTACTCCGATGTCCTTCAGGATTTGAGACTTTTGGCTGTGATAAATGTCTCCATCCTTTCTTGACAGGGCTTCTGGTAAACCTGTGATTGAAATGAATAGTTTTACCAAAACTAAATTAGCACTGTCAAATCAATTCACTTATAAAATGAATAATTGAACGTCACTGTATCGAGAATCTGGTAAGACGAAAGTTGCCTGCGTCTAAAACATTGAATAACTTTGAAATTATATCAACTAGATTTACCTGTGAATTCACCACCAAAGAGCCTCCTTGTCTCTTCTTCTCTTTATCTGCAGGCCTCCTTCAGCTTTGAAAAGGTTCCTTTAGGTGGCTTGATTGCAGGGCTAGCAAGCTGGACTTTTGCACCTGAACTTGGGAGTTTCAGGGCATTTCGGGAGATTTTCGCACTAACATCCTTCTGAGCATATACAAATCGCTCCTGCACAAACTGGTCATGCTGTGTTTTGCCAACTGTAAAAACAAGGCTGGCATCTTTAGTTACCACATCTGGGAAGGGAATGGATGAGTTCAACCTCATGAACTGAGCTTGATTGAAGGGGTTGGTAAGGATCCCCTGATACACCTTGAGAGTGTGGCTTGAAAACATTTCCTTGAAGGAGTCCAGCATTTCTTTGTGTCCGTGTGCTAGATCTTGACCTTCGACCTCAGCTAGGTAGCACTGGATTTCGGATAGGGCAAGTTCGAGTTTACTGAAGAATTCCTGATCTTCCCGATTAATGATATCGACATATCCAGTGTCAGACTTGATGACCTTTATATTATGCTCCTGCTTTTGATCACATACAATCTTTGAAAATCGGTTACCTCTGGTGTTTACTGTGAAAGAGCCTGATAGAAATTCCTTGAACAACTCTGGGTGTCTCCATTTGAGCTATATGAGATCCTGAAGAAACACTGATGTCCACCTGGCATAGTGTGTATGATCAAGTGCAAAGTAAAGAGGAATGAGCTGCTCAAGTCCACTGACCATCATGATGAAGTTGGTCTCCCGAAAGTATCTGATGAAGATAAGATCCTTCTTGATTGCTTCAAGGACATTGGTCCAGTAGTGAAACATGGGGCTGTTTTCATTGGCCACCCAATTGCTCCAAATCAAACTGTTGTCATCTAGATGTTTTGCCTGGAATGCCTTGTCTCTCTTATTGGCCAGGACCACAGCCAGGATTTGAATGCAGTATCTAGCCTTCTTTATGGAATTCACATCACATACAGCAGTTGTCAGACCAGTGATGTTCAGATTAGCTGAGGTTAAGCTGGTATCCAGGACAGTTCCTTTTATCAACTGGCCAACACAGACCAGAGAAACCTTCTCAAGGTGAAGCCCACCCATAAAAGCAAAGTATGAATGAGAAAACTCTTCTCCCATGATACGCGATACACCCAGAGCGGTTTCGTATTTCGGCCGTGGCGGAATGGCAGTGATTTTTCACAAATATCTGAAAAAGTAAAGGTTTTAGGGCATATGTTTGTTCATAACACTAATATAAATGTGGTGTTTCCGCAACTTTTGAGCCCAAAATCAACTCTCTGTGACCTTCAGGAGCCGAGATACAAAATGCCAGGCATAAAAAGTGGGCGTGGCCGTTTCAGGGACTTCGCCTAGCAAATTTTTTGGGCTCCTTGCATTTTTTTGTTTATCAGGCCCTAAATGAACAGAAAAACATTGGCTCAAATGTTAATACTTTTTTGCAGCCATTATGCCTAAACTGACCAGACTATAACGTTTTCTTTCCCCTATTATTTCATGCACACTGTATTCATTGTTTTAAATTATCATTTTCATTTAAGTTGATGAAGTTCAAGTCAAATGAAGACGCCAGCCGTAGTGTGTTATAAATGAAAAACACAACCAAGTAACCTCGTCTGTGTAAAAGACGGTTTTACCCACGGCTCTGGTTCAACCACGTAAAGTGAAAACACCGGCTGAATAAAGAGAAGGATTTACATGCTAAATGTACAAGCTTTGCAAGCTAACAAATAGCAACACCAGTCGCAGATTTCAGAGACTACGTTTGTTCAAAAACGTGTTCACCACCCGAATTGCATAACTCGGAAAACGCTGCCCGACAGCACTTTAGCTGCAGATCTTTATTGCTTTATTTCGCATCCATTCGCATTAATATACAGCCGAAGAGGTTTATAAGCCTCATCAGCCCACCCAGCCACCTGCCGGGCCGACTCGCCCCTTGGCGTCGGCTTCCGGTCGGGGTGCCACTCTGCCATGTCTGGGCAGAGAACCGAAACCAACTGGAAACACCGGGGCACAGCCTCGGCTTCCCCCCGACACACGGGAGTGGAGCCCCGAAAGCAACAGCATTAGCATTAGTGGCGCGTGCCATGATACTGGGAAAAACACTTAATAACTTCACACCTAGTGCAGTGCGACATTCACCAGTCCACTGTCACGGGACTCGGAAGAAAGTCCAGCGTAGGGCCGATATCCTATCTGGATGCGCTGGGGAAAACCCGGGGGCTGGGGAAATTCCGGCGGTAGTCCGACGCTGATAGGTGCGTATAGCAAGAATCACACGTGAAAAAAGACGAGAAGGGCATGAGAGTGGCCACACCCTGTGTTTTAAGGAAGCACAGGAGCAGGCGTGGCCACGGGCGAATGCAGGTGCATGTAGACTTTTTTCAACGTGCGCACAATATGTGCACGAAAGATGAATATCTCAATAAGGCTAGAGCGAGACGCTCAGCAGATGAAACATAACTGCCCTGGCTTCCCATTGGGAGGTGTAGTGGTTACGTGATTGTTGTTTCCCGTGCGGTCCACCCCACTTGAAATTGCAATGTATTCTCAATGGACACATTTCTAAATCGTCTCGTTAAAACAAATTAAGCATGAACATTGGCATGGTGTACCTTTCAGTGTGTATCCATCAACAATCTATAGCTCAACATGAAAAAAATTTGCAATTAATTGTCAAAGTAGCAAAATAACAATGTTTATGTTTTTGTTCAATGAGAAACTACACAATGGCTACACAATGTGTGCTGCACTGAACGGCAGTTCAGAAGTGCAGTTATTTTTGCCAATGTTCATGAGGCAGAAGTATTACAATACCCGATAATAAATGTTCCCAACCGTGCGGGAAACTAAAGTGACGTCAGACTACACCTCCCCATTGCCGCATAAATCCATTTCAAGGTTCTTGGCATACCGTGGGGAACGGCGCCCCCCTACCTCCAGTCGAACTTCCCACCACAGTCAGGACAGCCAAACCCCAGTTTTCACCATTGATTAAAAACACACTTCTTCAATCAATATCTGAATAAGTAAATTAAAACATAAAAAGAAAAGGCTGACATACCAGCCTTACTGTCTTTTACTATTATGTACTATGCTACTATGTCTATACTACTATCTCTACTATGTACTATGGTACTATGCCTATAATACTACTACCTACTATGTTAATTACTGCTTAATTAATGTCTATACTACTATGCACTCAGAGTGTAACACTCAAGTCTGTTCAACACTGTTTGACGAACAATACCACTTACCATCACTAGCTGTCTGAGTTGTACCCTTCCTGCTGACTTGTTGTACACTAAATTACTAAATGTAAATGTAATAATCCTGGCGCTGTAATCATGTTAATACCAGGTGTAAACATTATCCAAATAAGATCCAGATTGCATGTTATTAGCCTAATACCAGGTGTAAACAATATCCAGATCAAATCCAGATACTGATTGCATGGTAATACCAGGTGTAAATTGGGTCTTAGTCTTAATTTTTATTCATGTACTCTTGTCACTAGCTGCACATGTGGTACTCCTGCCTTGCCTGAGGAGTCGATATCCTTTCTTAATGATCATGAATGGTGTGTGTGTGTGTGTGTGTGCGGGTGTGGGGGGGGGGGGGGGGGGGGGGGGTAGATGCCCTACTAAAATAAGGAATGTGAGGTTAGTACAACAAACGTAGCATACATACAACAGAAGATATGACAGATATAATATATTTTGATACAAAATGTAATGTAAAATAGACCAGAGACATGTCCTAAATATGAAAAGAGAGAGAGGGAGAGAGCGCTCCATCATGTATAATACAATACACTGCTCCAGTCAGCCTAATGTGGCTCCGTTGGTAAATACATTATAGGGGTCAAACCCAGAGCTGAGTAACCACGGTTTCAGAGTTATGGAATGTCACCATTTATATTAGTGGATCTTGGATCAGATCAGGTAATCCGACTTGCACTAAGAAAATGTGCTTGTCTTTCATGTTGCATAGTTTTTCTTGTTTACAGATGGTTCTAGGTGCGACCATGTCTGGGTCTTGATTGACACGTACAACTTGATTGACAATGATTAGTGATCAAGGTCTTAACCCTTTCACTACCACACTACCAAATGGTTAACCCTTTCACTGCGACAATACAGAAGGTTAACCATTTCACTACCACACTACAGACGGGTAACCCTTTCACTACCACCAACCACCAACCTTTCACAGAAGGTTAACCCTTTCACTAACAAGCGATGGAAAAATGCAGTCGGAGTCAGGTTGTCATCACCCGGGTGGTTGTTTTTTAATTCTCTTTGTTATTTTGCTCCCCAGTGGGAAAAACGGGCAAAAACCATATTTCAACATACATACAAAAAATAATACAAAATGATTAAACTTTCCATTAACAAATATCAACAATTAGGCCCTTGGCTAAGGGAACTAGTTCTAGCACGGCTGTGTCTCGCTTCCAAGCCTGGCTCTACTTCCCCCGATAGGAGGCTCCATCCCTGGCTTTATCCTGGAAGCTCCTCCTACAGGGACAAACCAACAACACAACAATCAATTAATCAATACAGACATCAATTTACACATCCAATAACTCTGGACTACATGGATACATCACTCCGTCATGATCTACCATCACAAAAAACTAAACAGTGTTTAGGGCGCTTCATAAGCCTATTCCCTTCTCATTTTAAAAATCCCCCCCCTTGTACTCTACCACACTTGGCTCCTTCCAAATCTTCCCTCCAGAAAAGGCCCTGGCCTCTCCCAGTTCTGGTTGGGCAGCCAGAGATCCTACAAGGAACCAAGTGGGAGCACAGACAAACGGTATTTATAAACAAATGTATGTACTTTAATTAGTGTGGGTGACCTGGCGAAGCCAGGTTGCCACCCACACTATAGTTCTTGTCACTCTTTTTATTTCTTTATTCTTTATTCCACCGATTTTGCCAACACCACTCGTGCCAGAGCGTTCGCGCCCCATACACGTGAAAGGTATCAAAACGAGCGGCCTGCCTATGGCAACTCCGGTATTCGAACTCGTAAAGTTTCACCGCACCGTCTGGCTACGAATCGACTTTAAACGGTAAAATTTCGGTCCCATTGGAAATGCATTGCAATTTAGAGTGTAGCAGCTGAAATAATCTTTTTCCCCCTACCTTGGGTGAATTGCGAGTGTGATCTCAATTTTGGACGTAGAAATAAAACAAACACATCAAAACGATGACACGGCTGTCAGCCCGCTCACAAAAGAGAAATAAATGGAATTGGACATTTCTATCTCAACTGACGACCATTTGTTTGAAGGTTCTCCTCCCCATTGACCGCCATGCAATCGCACTCTAGAAATCACTTTTTTCACACTCTTTTTTAGCCTTCTGTTCCGATCGCCGAAGGAGTGCCACAATATCGCACGAATGCCACAATTATCGCACACAACCCTTCGCCTACTCGTTGTAGTGCTCTTGTGCGAGTCACAACGCTTCATCTCTTATAGTTTTCTTTTAATCAATGTGACAATGCAGTCATGTAAAGAAAATTCAGAATATGCAAGTCATTGTGCTCATGGCTGATTGGTTCAGGCTTAACAGCTGTGAGGCTCAGGGCTCATGGCTGAGCTGACCTGCCAATGACATCATCCACTTAACCCATCATTGCCCATCACTGTGTTGCAGTACTGAATTGCTGGACAGCGCCCTCTGTCTTGTGGGTTGTGTCATTGTACTCAGTAGGGATATCCTCTTTCATTTTTCATTGGTCCATGTTGACCACCTTTCATTGGTCGATGTTGACCACTCCCCCGATCCTTAGAACACGCCCCCTTAGGCCACACCCCCTCAGTGTATCTCTTGAACCGTTTGTCGTAGAGACTTGCGGATTGTGCCATTGGTCGATGTTGACCACCTTTCATTGGTCGATGTTGACCACTCCCCCTGTTGACCACCTTTCATTGGTCGATGTTGACCACTCCCCCGATCCTTAGACCACGCCCCCTTAGGCCACACCCCCTCAGTGTATCTCTTGAACCGTTTGTCGTAGAGACTTGCGGATTGTGCCATTGGTCGATGTTGACCACCTTTCATTGGTCGATGTTGACCACTCCCCCGATCCTTAGACCACGCCCCCTTAGGCCACACCCCCTCAGTGTATCTCTTGAACCGTTTGTCGTAGAGACTTGCGGATTGTGCCATTGTACTCAGTAGGGATATCCTCTTTCATTTTTCATTGGTCCATGTTGACCCCCTTTCATTGGTCGATGTTGACCACTCCCCCGATCCTTAGACCACGCCCCCTTAGGCCACACCCCCTCAGTGTATCTCTTGAACCGTTTGTCGTAGAGACTTGCGGATTGTGCCATTGGTCGATGTTGACCACCTTTCATTGGTCGATGTTGACCACTCCCCCGATCCTTAGACCACGCCCCCTTATGCCACACCCCCTCAGTGTATCTCTTGAACCGTTTGTCGTAGAGACTTGCGGATTGTGCCATTGTACTCAGTAGGGATACAACAAAACTCGGAAAAGTCCGATCTTCAAATGGTCTATGTTGACCACTCCCCCGATCCTTAGGCCGCGCCCCCTTTTTGTATCCTTTGAACCGTTTGTCATAGAGACTCGCGAGAGACCCTCTCCCCCGTTGGCCGGCGGTGCACAGGCGTCACCCACACTTTCACAATTTCCCCCGCGCGGAATTGTCTAGTTCTACATGTTATGCTATAAACAAAGGTCTCTGTATTACAAAACAACATAACAAAACAAACTAGGCCAAAGGCCTAAACTAAATTTTTGGCCGCATGACCACATGTTTCGGAACAGGTCAAACCAATTAAGGCCCATGTGCATCCCTACTTATAGGGCATGGGTTGCCCCATGACATTAACCCTTTCACTACCACACTACAGATGGCCGTCTGTAGTGTGGTAGTGAAAGGGTTAACCAGCTGTAGTGTGGTAGTGAAAGGGTTCAATTCTGCAACAATGGGGATAAACACAATTTTTAGGGACTGTTGCAGTTAATTCCATGATCTATGGGAATCATAATTAATTCCCCAGTTGAACTCTTGATATGAGGATTACCACTAAACAACAGGTACATATGGGTTTTCAATTAAATGTGGTGTTTGTTTGTGGATGAAAAACAATGTTTACAGAGGAGTAAAACACACTGTATATCCAGACCTATATTCTGATTTACAATAGTGTAATAAAGTTCCAAAAAGCTTATTTGCATCTGCAGATTAAACTGTTCCTGCATGTAACATTATGTGTTGTATGTATATACAGTATATGTACCACATTTACAGTATGTATACCACAAACTTGTTCCAAAATACGAATTGGATTGTAGCTTTAGAGATGGTTTCACCTTTTAAAGGTGTCATACCACTATTATGTCATGGGGCAAAAATGAGGCTATTTTCTCTTCTTTTTCTTTGACGATTGCATACCCAAAGTAATTTGAGATGTATTACACTGTATACTTATAGCACATGTATGAGTCTGGTCTCTTTTGAAAGGTAACATTCATTCATTTTGAGTGCTAATGAAATAGAGTAACAGAGGTATGAACACACTGAAGTAAAAGTTTTGTGTACTCACATTTCAGTTTCCTGGTTGCCAGATGCCTATTTTTAAGTTCCAGCTGAGAGGTAGGAGCTTGAAAACATAAGAGCGTTAATTCCGCATGATTATCCAAAATGACCATCCGCTGCCATTCATTTCGAGGCTCTAGTCAAAACAAAGGACTTCTCCGGCTTCTTCTACCCCTTTCTTGTTGCGATCAGCCCCGCATGAGATATCCCTCGCTCCAGAATTTCATTGGCTACAAAGGTAGTCAATCATTTTCACCATCAGAGGTGACTGGTCCGTTCAGGACCGTTCACAACCGGACGTGGTCACTTGTCCGAATGGCTTGTCAAATGACGCTCATCGGATGTTTCGTCATGTAACTCGAGACTGAAAGCACGCAATAGGTTTTGTGGCGATTGAACGGCGGGAAGATTAACTCTCCAACAATGTATTGAATGATAATGTCGAGGTAACGTCGTGGAGCTGGTCACTGCCATGCGAAGTGCTTAGTCTCGGCTCAACCTCCCGCCTCTGATGTACCATGTACTCCGCTTGAGGTCTCCGATCTGTTCCCGAGCCTTATCATCAGGGCTTGACATTAACACCACAGAATTCGGCGGTGGCGTGTAACTCTGTCACTCTTACCAGATACTTTGGCGGGTAGACCGTGCAGCGTCACCGTTTTAGAGTCGTAGTGAAGAGTCTCTCTCTCTCTCTCTCTCTCTCTCTCTCTCTCTCTCTCTCTCTCTCTCTCTCTCTCTCTCTCTCTCTCTCTCTCTCTCTCTCTCTCTCTCTCTCTCTCTCTCTCTCTCTCTCTCTCTCTCTCTCTCTCTCTCTCTCTCTCTCTCTCTCTCTCTCTCTCTCTCTCTCTCTCTCTCTCTCTCTCTCTCTCTCTCTCTCTCTTACTTACTTTACTTTACACTATATTTGGATATAGTGCGTGTGTGTGATTTTTGGCGGATGAAAATGCTGTGTGGCTAGTGACTTTGGAAAACCACTAGCCACAGTGGCTGGTCAGCCAAAATGTTAATGTCAAGCCCTACTTATAATGACCTCACCACTGTATTCAGCAAGCAACGTGCCATGTCTCTGCCTCCCGATGACTGCACCATCGACCTCCTGCCAGGTGCTCCTCTACCCAGCAGTCAGTGAAACTGGCTCTGGAAGAGCCTGGTTGGAAGGAGCCGCCCTGCCCTTCATCGGTTGGACCGACCACAAGAACCTCTCCTATCTCCAGTCAGCTAGACGACTCTGCTCTCGTCAGGCCCGACCACAAGAACCTCTCCTATCTCCAGTCAGCTAGACGACTCAGCTCTCGTCAGGCCCGACCAGAAGAACCTCTCCTATCTCCAGTCAGCTAGACGACTCAGCTCTCGTCAGGCCCGACCACAAGAACCTCTCCTATCTCCAGTCAGCTAGACGACTCAGCTCTCGTCAGGCCCGACCACAAGAACCTCTCCTATCTCCAGTCAGCTAGACGACTCAGCTCTCGTCAGGCCCGACCACAAGAACCTCTCCTATCTCCAGTCAGCTAGACGACTCAGCTCTCGTCAGGCCCGACCACAAGAACCTTTCCTATCTCCAGTCAGCTAGACCAGTGGTTCCCAAAGTCGGGGTCGCGACCCAAAGGTGGGCCGCGAGCAGCCACGGGTGGGCCGCGAGATGATTAAAAAAAAATAAAAAAATAAAAAAAAATAAATAAAAAATCTTTATTTTTTATTTTTTATTTTTTTATTTTAATTTTTTTTGTCAGGTCACTGAACTTAGAAGCAGGCCAGGACAGTGTTTCTAGTTGTATTCTAAAATTCTATTCTATTGTATTCTAAAATGTGACTATATGGTTTTATATTAACTTAATAAATAAACAAAAACGAAAAATCTACTTATTTCAACGAACATTTCAAACTAAATAACAGATTATGCACATAAAACGCTGAAAACAACCGAAGCAACAATAGTATTTTAATGAGGCTATTATTATTATCATTATTATTTTGCAACAAGTTAGCCCTCTCATAAATAGCACATATAAATGAATAACTAACTTGAACTAACTTAATAGGATTGAAGTGATATTTGGCATAAAAAATCGGTCGCCTGGCAAAAAAAAAAAAAAAGCCTGACGATGTGCATTGGGCCGCGGCTCTCTGACGCCTTATTTTCTGGGCCCCGGCCTGAAAAGTTTGGGAACCCCTGAGCTAGACGACTCAGCTCTCGTCAGGCCCGACCACAAGAACCTCTCCTATCTCCAGTCAGCTAGACGACTCAGCTCTCGTCAGGCCCGACCACAAGAACCTCTCCTATCTCCAGTCAGCTAGACGACTCAGCTCTCGTCAGGCCCGACCACAAGAACCTCTCCTATCTCCAGTCAGCTAGACGACTCAGCTCTCGTCAGGCCCGACCACAAGAACCTCTCCTATCTCCAGTCAGCTAGACGACTCAGCTCTCGTCAGGCCCGACCACAAGAACCTCTCCTATCTCCAGTCAGCTAGACGACTCAGCTCTCGTCAGGCCCGACCAGAAGAACCTCTCCTATCTCCAGTCAGCTAGACCAGGGGTTCTCAACCTTTCTGCTGCCAAGGCACCCCTGTGTTCAATAAAATATTCCAGGGCACCCCTACATACGATAAAGACTTTCCCGGTCCTGTCTTTTTTGCTACAATGATGATACAATGACTCTTTATTTGCCGTGCTGTCGTTGAGATGTTTTGTTGTTTGTTTGTCTTTGTTGCTTGTTGGTGAATCTGCAAATATGAATTGCCCCACGCGGGATCAATAAAGTTGTCTGAATCTGAATCTGATGACAAAAGTTTTTTTTTTAAATACAGAAAAGGATCACTAAACTGCTATCTGTTGCAGCTGCACTGTTCTCCATAAAAATAGCATATTTGGATAAGTTTGACAATTTCTCAAAAACAGAAAATCATGTATTTTTTTTAAATACAGAAAAGGATCACCAAGTTACCATTTCTCAAAAAATATAAATAAATACAGAAAATAAGCACTCGTTCACTCAGTGGACATTTCTAGCTCAATGTGAGGTCCGCTGCTGCTGGCTAATAATACGGTCAATACGTGGGGAGATCTTTGACAAGGCAACACGCATGTCATCATCAAGGCTCAACTTGGCCCTATATTTTGTTTTCAGAGCTGTCATGGATGAAAAGCCAGCTTCACACAGATATGTGGGGCTGAATGGTATCAACACCTTAACTGCAGCATCATGAGATACTTGGTACTCAGCACCACACTCTGAAACTAGCTCTCCAGGTGGTATCAGATGAGATTTCAATGAGTTCTTCCAAGAGTTTGGATGGAGATGTGTCAGGAAGCTTTGTCTCAATGTTGTCTGTAAAGTTTTTTTTTATCCAGAGTAACTTGGTGATCCTTTTCTGTGTTTTATTAAATAATGATTTTCAGATTTTTAGAAATGGTCAAACTTATCCAAATATGGTATTTTCATGGAAAACAGTGCAGCTGCAACAGATAGCACTTTAGGGATAATTTTCTGTAATCCAAAAAGAATATGGATTCACTATAAAGTGCCTGTTCACTATAAAGTGCCACGTTTTGATATATTGAGCTTTAAACTTTAAGTAAATTTTTTGGAACACGCAATCTAAAACACCTTCCTCTCCCAAACCGTTCCTGCAATTGTTTTATGTTGCATGATGATCATGGATACATTTATTATGTATTGTATTTTTTATGTTTAAATATCAACATAATCCAGGCCTAGGTTAATCCATAACCCTCAAAAATGGCATAATCACACTCCCATATTCAATAACAATGCACTCTTAATGGGAAAACGTCCTATAAGATTCCCTATATGGGAAGAGCAAGGCATACACTCATTAGGGGATATTTTTAATAACCAGGGCTTCTGTAGTTATGGAGAAATATGCACAAAGTTTAACCTCACCGAGTCCACATGGCTTTTTTACATACAGTTACGCCTATGTTTGAAGTCTCACGGTGTTCCATTACACATACCAGTTGAACACCACAGATACCACAAATTTTTCTATGAAAGAGAAACATTGGGAGGTTTTGTATCAGGTTTTTATTATCAATTACTAACGTCCTCGTATGAAACCCTTCAACTAGACACTGTCTGGAGGAGGGATATTCCAGACCTGGAAAGTGACTTTGATTGGCAAGAAGCATGGGCAAATGTCCGTCTTACATCAAGGAACCCGGACCATCAACAAATCAATCTTAACTATATTCACAGGACATACTTGACTCCTTTAAGACTGAACAGAATGGGCCTGAAACAGGACTCAAAATGCTCCCAATGTACAAATGGAGACGAAGGGACATTTATGCACATGTATTGGGACTGCCCACCAGTTAAGGCATTCTGGAAAGATGTGACCCATCAATTATCAAAACTCGTATCTTGGAATATACCAGTACACCCCTCTGTATTGCTTTTAAATGATGTTTTTGAGTTTGCAGTAAATCCACAGCTAAAGAGATTGGTCTTATCGGGTATCACAGTAGCTAAAAAACTGATCGCATCACGCTGGTTTCAACCGGAAAAAATTTGCCGGAAAGTTTGGTCTCTTACATATCTCGATGTGATATATCAAGAAATATCTACAGCAAGAATTCTGGGTCTCAACGAATCCAAAATGTCAATGTGGGTAGAAGTGGTGGAGAGAATAAAAGCTAGCTTATAATGGTAGTGTCTGGTTAGGAGTGAGGGATAATGGAGGTACTATCCAAGGAGGGGTCCGGGAGGGGGGGGGTTCGAGCTGGAGCATATGTGTGTAGGGTTTTAGAAAATAGGTATTAGGGGTATGTCCTATATAAACATTTATATAATTGTTAATTTCGCTGGATATACACTGTATACGGTTAAAATGTTATTATAGACTTTTTTTTTTGTCTTGTTTCTGTACTTGCATGTAATTTTAACCACCTTGACTGTTAGCTTCATTATGCATTATGTGTTGAGTACTGACTTTTAATAATTTTTGTTTTGCAATAATAAAAAAAATATAAAAAAAATAAAAAAATCAACATAATCTGTCTGTCCACCCTCAGTACATTTACTATCAATATAATATAGTAGTCTGACTTCATCATCTTTTCAAACGCACACACATAGAGGGAGAATGCCCCCCCCCCCCCTCCTTCCCAGTCCTCCTTCCAACTAGTCCCCACCCTGCTGTTCTCTGTCGCTCTGAACAGGGCTTTTAGCTTGTTGTAGCTTATGCTAACGGGACATTAATTCCGGTCTTAAACACAACGTGGTCATAAAGGAATGGCAAGGATTGCAAAGCATGTTATATGCATTTGACCCGTTGCGGAATAAAACAGCAGGGATTTGTTTTGGGTCGCAAAAACACTACCCTTGCTGTGTTTCAATGTCCGCGTTCCAGATCCAGACGCTACTACTGCTGAGCTGAGAGACGCTACTCTGCTCACTGCTCAGCCTGCTGTGTGGAGATGCATCCTATTGGCTGTGTGCTGGAGCGGATATGAGTCACGACACCACGGATTTTCAAAATAAGAGTATCATAATGACCTTAATGTTGCTAGCTTTCGGAGCCTAGTTATTATAGCTGGAGCTGCGCGTGGGCATAAATGAGACCCGCTATAGGATTTTCAAAATAAGACTGTTGTCATTCTATATTTTTAAAGAACATTGCCAGGCATCTCGCGGAACCCCAGGCAGCTCTCCGCGGAACCCCTGTTGAGAACCGCTGAGCTAGACGACTCAGCTCTCGTCAGGCCCGACCAGAATAACCTCTCCTATCTCCAGTCAGCTAGACGACTCAGGTCTCGTTGGGCCTTGTTTTTTGGCAGGTTCAACTTCACTCTGACCTACCGCCCAGGCTCACAGAATGTCAAACCCGACGCCTTGTCTCGTCTGTTTTCGGCGGAGGAGACCGGTTCCGATCCAGACCCCATCCTGTCTCCTTCCTGCTTCATTGCAGCGATAACCTGGGACTTTGAATTGGACATTTGACTGTTGGGTGTTGATCAAACATTATTGTTTCAAATGACACCTCAAACTAATTTACAACAACGGCAACAATACTAATCAAATCTATGACATTTTACATTACATTTACATTTAGTCATTTAGCCTGGTTGGAAGGAGCCGCCCTGCCCTTCATCGGTTGGACCGACCACAAGAACCTCTCCTATCTCCAGTCAGCTAGACGACTCAGCTCTCGTCAGGCCCGACCACAAGAACCTCTCCTATCTCCAGTCAGCTAGACGACTCAGCTCTCGTCAGGCCCGACCACAAGAACCTTTCCTATCTCCAGTCAGCTAGACGACTCAGCTCTCGTCAGGCCCGACCAGAAGAACCTCTCCTATCTCCAGTCAGCTAGACGACTCAGCTCTCGTCAGGCCCGACCAGAAGAACCTCTCCTATCTCCAGTCAGCTAGACGACTCAGCTCTCGTCAGGCCCGACCACAAGAACCTCTCCTATCTCCAGTCAGCTAGAGAGCCTTCCTCTCCCAAACCGTTCCTGCAATTGTTTTATGTTGCATGATGATCATGGATACATTTATTATGTATTGTATTTTTTATGTTTAAATATCAACATAATCCAGGCCTAGGTTAATCCATAACCCTCAAAAATGGCATAATCACACTCCCATATTCAATAACAATGCACTCTTAATGGGAAAACGTCCTATAAGATTCCCTATATGGGAAGAGCAAGGCATACACTCATTAGGGGATATTTTTAATAACCAGGGCTTCTGTAGTTATGGAGAAATATGCACAAAGTTTAACCTCACCGAGTCCACATGGCTTTTTTACATACAGTTACGCCTATGTTTGAAGTCTCACGGTGTTCCATTACACATACCAGTTGAACACCACAGATACCACACATTTTTCTATGAAAGAGAAACATTGGGAGGTTTTGTATCAGGTTTTTATTATCAATTACTAACGTCCTCGTATGAAACCCTTCAACTAGACACTGTCTGGAGGAGGGATATTCCAGACCTGGAAAGTGACTTTGATTGGCAAGAAGCATGGGCAAATGTCCGTCTTACATCAAGGAACCCGGACCATCAACAAATCAATCTTAACTATATTCACAGGACATACTTGACTCCTTTAAGACTGAACAGAATGGGCCTGAAACAGGACTCAAAATGCTCCCAATGTACAAATGGAGACGAAGGGACATTTATGCACATGTATTGGGACTGCCCACCAGTTAAGGCATTCTGGAAAGATGTGACCCATCAATTATCAAAACTCGTATCTTGGAATATACCAGTACACCCCTCTGTATTGCTTTTAAATGATGTTTTTGAGTTTGCAGTAAATCCACAGCTAAAGAGATTGGTCTTATCGGGTATCACAGTAGCTAAAAAACTGATCGCATCACGCTGGTTTCAACCGGAAAAAATTTGCCGGAAAGTTTGGTCTCTTACATATCTCGATGTGATATATCAAGAAATATCTACAGCAAGAATTCTGGGTCTCAACGAATCCAAAATGTCAATGTGGGTAGAAGTGGTGGAGAGAATAAAAGCTAGCTTATAATGGTAGTGTCTGGTTAGGAGTGAGGGATAATGGAGGTACTATCCAAGGAGGGGTCCGGGAGGGGGGGGGTTCGAGCTGGAGCATATGTGTGTAGGGTTTTAGAAAATAGGTATTAGGGGTATGTCCTATATAAACATTTATATAATTGTTAATTTCGCTGGATATACACTGTATACGGTTAAAATGTTATTATAGACTTTTTTTTTTGTCTTGTTTCTGTACTTGCATGTAATTTTAACCACCTTGACTGTTAGTTTCATTATGCATTATGTGTTGAGTACTGACTTTTAATAATTTTTGTTTTGCAATAATAAAAAAAATATAAAAAAAATAAAAAAATCAACATAATCTGTCTGTCCACCCTCAGTACATTTACTATCAATATAATATAGTAGTCTGACTTCATCATCTTTTCAAACGCACACACATAGAGGGAGAATGCCCCCCCCCCCCCTCCTTCCCAGTCCTCCTTCCAACTAGTCCCCACCCTGCTGTTCTCTGTCGCTCTGAACAGGGCTTTTAGCTTGTTGTAGCTTATGCTAACGGGACATTAATTCCGGTCTTAAACACAACGTGGTCATAAAGGAATGGCAAGGATTGCAAAGCATGTTATATGCATTTGACCCGTTGCGGAATAAAACAGCAGGGATTTGTTTTGGGTCGCAAAAACACTACCCTTGCTGTGTTTCAATGTCCGCGTTCCAGATCCAGACGCTACTACTGCTGAGCTGAGAGACGCTACTCTGCTCACTGCTCAGCCTGCTGTGTGGAGATGCATCCTATTGGCTGTGTGCTGGAGCGGATATGAGTCACGACACCACGGATTTTCAAAATAAGAGTATCATAATGACCTTAATGTTGCTAGCTTTCGGAGCCTAGTTATTATAGCTGGAGCTGCGCGTGGGCATAAATGAGACCCGCTATAGGATTTTCAAAATAAGACTGTTGTCATTCTATATTTTTAAAGAACATTGCCAGGCATCTCGCGGAACCCCAGGCAGCTCTCCGCGGAACCCCTGTTGAGAACCGCTGAGCTAGACGACTCAGCTCTCGTCAGGCCCGACCAGAATAACCTCTCCTATCTCCAGTCAGCTAGACGACTCAGGTCTCGTTGGGCCTTGTTTTTTGGCAGGTTCAACTTCACTCTGACCTACCGCCCAGGCTCACAGAATGTCAAACCCGACGCCTTGTCTCGTCTGTTTTCGGCGGAGGAGACCGGTTCCGATCCAGACCCCATCCTGTCTCCTTCCTGCTTCATTGCAGCGATAACCTGGGACTTTGAATTGGACATTTGACTGTTGGGTGTTGATCAAACATTATTGTTTCAAATGACACCTCAAACTAATTTACAACAACGGCAACAATACTAATCAAATCTATGACATTTTACATTACATTTACATTTAGTCATTTAGCCTGGTTGGAAGGAGCCGCCCTGCCCTTCATCGGTTGGACCGACCACAAGAACCTCTCCTATCTCCAGTCAGCTAGACGACTCAGCTCTCGTCAGGCCCGACCACAAGAACCTCTCCTATCTCCAGTCAGCTAGACGACTCAGCTCTCGTCAGGCCCGACCACAAGAACCTTTCCTATCTCCAGTCAGCTAGACGACTCAGCTCTCGTCAGGCCCGACCAGAAGAACCTCTCCTATCTCCAGTCAGCTAGACGACTCAGCTCTCGTCAGGCCCGACCAGAAGAACCTCTCCTATCTCCAGTCAGCTAGACGACTCAGCTCTCGTCAGGCCCGACCACAAGAACCTCTCCTATCTCCAGTCAGCTAGAGAGCCTTCCTCTCCCAAACCGTTCCTGCAATTGTTTTATGTTGCATGATGATCATGGATACATTTATTATGTATTGTATTTTTTATGTTTAAATATCAACATAATCCAGGCCTAGGTTAATCCATAACCCTCAAAAATGGCATAATCACACTCCCATATTCAATAACAATGCACTCTTAATGGGAAAACGTCCTATAAGATTCCCTATATGGGAAGAGCAAGGCATACACTCATTAGGGGATATTTTTAATAACCAGGGCTTCTGTAGTTATGGAGAAATATGCACAAAGTTTAACCTCACCGAGTCCACATGGCTTTTTTACATACAGTTACGCCTATGTTTGAAGTCTCACGGTGTTCCATTACACATACCAGTTGAACACCACAGATACCACACATTTTTCTATGAAAGAGAAACATTGGGAGGTTTTGTATCAGGTTTTTATTATCAATTACTAACGTCCTCGTATGAAACCCTTCAACTAGACACTGTCTGGAGGAGGGATATTCCAGACCTGGAAAGTGACTTTGATTGGCAAGAAGCATGGGCAAATGTCCGTCTTACATCAAGGAACCCGGACCATCAACAAATCAATCTTAACTATATTCACAGGACATACTTGACTCCTTTAAGACTGAACAGAATGGGCCTGAAACAGGACTCAAAATGCTCCCAATGTACAAATGGAGACGAAGGGACATTTATGCACATGTATTGGGACTGCCCACCAGTTAAGGCATTCTGGAAAGATGTGACCCATCAATTATCAAAACTCGTATCTTGGAATATACCAGTACACCCCTCTGTATTGCTTTTAAATGATGTTTTTGAGTTTGCAGTAAATCCACAGCTAAAGAGATTGGTCTTATCGGGTATCACAGTAGCTAAAAAACTGATCGCATCACGCTGGTTTCAACCGGAAAAAATTTGCCGGAAAGTTTGGTCTCTTACATATCTCGATGTGATATATCAAGAAATATCTACAGCAAGAATTCTGGGTCTCAACGAATCCAAAATGTCAATGTGGGTAGAAGTGGTGGAGAGAATAAAAGCTAGCTTATAATGGTAGTGTCTGGTTAGGAGTGAGGGATAATGGAGGTACTATCCAAGGAGGGGTCCGGGAGGGGGGGGGTTCGAGCTGGAGCATATGTGTGTAGGGTTTTAGAAAATAGGTATTAGGGGTATGTCCTATATAAACATTTATATAATTGTTAATTTCGCTGGATATACACTGTATACGGTTAAAATGTTATTATAGACTTTTTTTTTTGTCTTGTTTCTGTACTTGCATGTAATTTTAACCACCTTGACTGTTAGTTTCATTATGCATTATGTGTTGAGTACTGACTTTTAATAATTTTTGTTTTGCAATAATAAAAAAAATATAAAAAAAATAAAAAAATCAACATAATCTGTCTGTCCACCCTCAGTACATTTACTATCAATATAATATAGTAGTCTGACTTCATCATCTTTTCAAACGCACACACATAGAGGGAGAATGCCCCCCCCCCCCCCTCCTTCCCAGTCCTCCTTCCAACTAGTCCCCACCCTGCTGTTCTCTGTCGCTCTGAACAGGGCTTTTAGCTTGTTGTAGCTTATGCTAACGGGACATTAATTCCGGTCTTAAACACAACGTGGTCATAAAGGAATGGCAAGGATTGCAAAGCATGTTATATGCATTTGACCCGTTGCGGAATAAAACAGCAGGGATTTGTTTTGGGTCGCAAAAACACTACCCTTGCTGTGTTTCAATGTCCGCGTTCCAGATCCAGACGCTACTACTGCTGAGCTGAGAGACGCTACTCTGCTCACTGCTCAGCCTGCTGTGTGGAGATGCATCCTATTGGCTGTGTGCTGGAGCGGATATGAGTCACGACACCACGGATTTTCAAAATAAGAGTATCATAATGACCTTAATGTTGCTAGCTTTCGGAGCCTAGTTATTATAGCTGGAGCTGCGCGTGGGCATAAATGAGACCCGCTATAGGATTTTCAAAATAAGACTGTTGTCATTCTATATTTTTAAAGAACATTGCCAGGCATCTCGCGGAACCCCAGGCAGCTCTCCGCGGAACCCCTGTTGAGAACCGCTGAGCTAGACGACTCAGCTCTCGTCAGGCCCGACCAGAATAACCTCTCCTATCTCCAGTCAGCTAGACGACTCAGGTCTCGTTGGGCCTTGTTTTTTGGCAGGTTCAACTTCACTCTGACCTACCGCCCAGGCTCACAGAATGTCAAACCCGACGCCTTGTCTCGTCTGTTTTCGGCGGAGGAGACCGGTTCCGATCCAGACCCCATCCTGTCTCCTTCCTGCTTCATTGCAGCGATAACCTGGGACTTTGAATTGGACATTTGACTGTTGGGTGTTGATCAAACATTATTGTTTCAAATGACACCTCAAACTAATTTACAACAACGGCAACAATACTAATCAAATCTATGACATTTTACATTACATTTACATTTAGTCATTTAGCTGACGCTTTTATCCAAAGCGGCTTACAAGTTCTGTACGACAAGTCATCAAGAAGGGCACAACTCTATCAGCTGAGTAACAATGTTCATCAAAGTGTTGAGTGCTACAGTGTAGGTTAGTTTATTAGGACAAGTGCATGACAGTAAGGTTAGTTAGGGTTAGATTTGAATATATATATATATATTTTTTTAAGGGTAAACATAATGAACTGGATAACAGTTACAGTATGTGCTTCTACTTTGGATGGACATATATATTTCAACAAGGAACTGATCTCCATGCTGAGGTGAAGCAGATTGATTTTTGTGTTTGCACTGAAAATGCATTTAAAACCTTCCTGTATTGATTTTTACTATACTACCAAAAATGAATTACAACCCCAAATTATTGAGATACCAATTCGCACAAATTGGACATGGGATTCGGATGGGATTAAGATCACAGATTTTGGCAATTATTATAAATGGCTAGAGGTCCCCAGGTCGCGTCTATACTTTCCACAACAAATTTGTGTTTCTGCGTTCGAGTTTTGCGCTCTGATTGGCCAGGTCATGTGACATGTGCGCCAATCGTGGGACGGCAAGTTCTGCGCCTATTTCCAGGTCGAACAGCCTGCAAACTACCTAACGCCTAGTTTATCACTGGTTAATCTTAGGCGACTCTTTCGCAGTTGGTTACGGTTAGAGTTTGGAATCAGGGCAGGCGTTCTATCGCCATTCTCTAAGACAAACTCTAACCTTAACCAACTTCGAAAGAGCACCTAAGCTTAACCATCCAAAAACTTGCGGTCCCACAATTGGGCGTACATGTCACATGACCTGGCCAATCAGAGACACGGAAACACGACTTTGTTGTGGAAAGTATTCAGGCCCCCAGGTTTTGATTGATTGATTGATTGATTGATTGATTGATTGATTGATTGAAAACTTTATTAACAGATTGCAGAATGGGTACAGTACAGTACAGCTCAATACACACAATTGTTAAGGGGATGCAGACCAGAGAAAGACTTTCGTCTTGTTTACATCAGGGTCCCCCATTTTCAATTCATCAGGTCATACTAGTACCGTGCAAATAGGCCTTTAGACATTTGTGACAATGCAGAAAATGTGATGATAACCCAGGAGCAAAGCACGACCAATAAATCAATAAATTAATAACCGCATAATATATATAGTGCTTTTAGTCATATGACACAGGGCGCTTTAACCACTTGCTTTATTAACCCCTATTCAAACACGCAGTGCTTTATTAACCCTTATTCAAGCACACAGTGCTTTATTATCCCCTATTCAACACAAAGTGCTTTTTTATTTATTTATTTATTTATTCCTCCTCCTCAAATGTATATATTCTCTTTTAGAAACTCTGTCTGTAAATAAACAGTACTGTATATTTTTATATCTTAAGTTGTTTGTCATAAATGTCTGGATGTCTGGATGGTTCATGTGTACTAAAGGTACAGTTCATCTGTACTAAAGGTACGGTTCATGTGTACTAAAGGTACGGTTCATCTGTACTAAAGGTACGGTTCATGTGTACTAAAGGTACGGTTCATGTGTACTAAAGGTATAGTTCATGTGTACTAAAGGTACGGTTCATGTGTACTAAAGGTACGGTTCATGTGTACTAAAGGTACGGTTCATGTGTACTAAAGGTACGGTTCATGTGTACTAAAGGTACGGTTCATGTGTACTAAAGGTATAGTTCATGTGTACTAAAGGTACAGTTAATGTGTACTAAAGGTATAGTTCATGTGTACTAAAGGTACAGTTCATGTGTACTAAAGGTACGGTTCATGTGTACTAAAGGTATAGTTCATGTGTACTAAAGGTACAGTTAATGTGTACTAAAGGTATAGTTCATGTGTACTAAAGGTACAGTTCATGTGTACTAAAGGTACAGTTCATGTGTACTAAAGGTACGGTTCATGTGTACTAAAGGTACGGTTCATGTGTACTAAAGGTACGGTTCATGTGTACTAAAGGTATAGTTCATGTGTACTAAAGGTATAGTTCATGTGTACTAAAGGTACAGTTCATGTGTACTAAAGGTACGGTTCATGTGTACTAAAGGTACAGTTCATGTGTACTAAAGGTACGGTTCATGTGTACTAAAGGTACGGTTCATGTGTACTAAAGGTACGGTTCATGTGAACTCAGGTGTACTCGGGAACAACATTACTAATGTGAAAGCCGGCCAGCAGGGAAGCAGGGGAGAGCGGTACGAAGCGATCATAGAAAATGTGAAAACACTGTGTTCTACTCCAGGAGGGGATCCGTTGTATAATGTTTTAAAATTCATTACCCAGAGGTGAATAAGTGATAGAACACTGAGGTATTTTTTCATTAATGGGTTTCTCCTTTAGGTTGCAGGCTTTCCTCCTGAGAGATATATTGTCAAACCGCTTAGAAGTGCCATTAATCCAACGCTCAGGATAATAACCCCGGGCTTGGAAATATACTTTCATGTCCTTTTTCTTCTTTTTTTGTTTGTCATATCTCTCCTCAGAGCCACATAATATAGTATGTTTGATTCCCGTGAATTGGCTGATAGTCAGGCTGTTCTTTATGGGTAGGGGTGGGTACCGAATCCGGTACTTTTAAGGGTAACGACCGAATCACATCGGTACTACCGAGTACCGATTCATGAGAGATCCGCCGGTGCCACATTTCGGTACTGTAATTTTTTAAATGTATTATTATTTTTTAATTTAGTCCGATGACGTTAACGTTTAATTTACCGCAAAACGAAACCTATGAAGTGTGCCGCATGTTCACGTCAACGTTCACATACACACTTACCTAGGATTTGACTTGATTCAACAACAAAGCAGTTGGGGCAATGGCAAGCCGAAAACAGTGTTGTTACACTTTACAAAGCTAGATGCAGACAATACTCACTGCAATATTATATATTATAAATTGTTCTAAATAAATAATAATGATAATAAATAATTAGAAGTTTGGATTTTCTTTTACAACTGAGGTAGGTAGATAAAATGTTTACCGAAGTACCCAAAAAAGGTACCGTTGGGTACCGGTATTGATTCACAGGTACCGGTACCGGTATTGGTTCAAATGTGAACGGTATCCAACCCTAGATTTATCTGGTTTTCATTATTTTTTCTTTTATTCGATTTTTTTATTCTATGCAGTGTCACGGACCTCGTTGTTACCATAGGACATCATTCTGAGATCCCGAGAGTGCAATACTGGCCGCATCCTGCTAGGTGGCAGTATCGCCCACCCTTTGAAACCTTATTTCACACACTGTGTGTCACATCTAATTTTGTCAGGGCGGAGAATTTAGACCAAGCCAAGTAAATCGCTTCATCCGACCACTTCGAAACGCATTCAGCACACTTGAGACATATCTTGTGCCACTTCATGTCAGGGACCCGATCGACATCAATACTGGAAATTGCGATCAGACAATTGGAATATTCTTTTTGGAATAACCCCGATGAAAGGTAAGGACTATCTGACGTCAATTCCACCTTGATCCTACAATGATTTCATATTGATCCAGCTGATCAACGTGTAGTATTCAAAATTAATGCCGTTGCTGGCGATCAAAGCATCAAAAAACTACCCCCCCCCTTTCATGCATTCATGATGAAACATAATACCTATTATATACCTTTGATTTGGAAATAGTAGCGTGTCCAGGCGAGCAACGCGAACACTTACATTCACATATCGCTCCATAACAGTTACCAGGAATTAGCCAGGATCACTCTGAAACTATACAATATTCACCACGGTATAACACGTGAACGTATACATGATAAAATGTATTCTTTTTCACATGTTGAAGGAGGGATAGTTAATGTCAAATGAGCCATAGTATTGTCTCCATAGCTATAATATAGAATTTAGATATAGCCCTGCAAACACTGCGACGCACAGTGAAAATCCCTATCCTTTACAGCGGTGGCACAATGAGTACAAGGATGGCTAAAACGGCTGGCGCTGAAAGTGTTAAGCATACTGCACCTGTGTATACTGTATACTTACTTAATCATAGCATATATCTATATTGTAACTATATTTATTGTAATGCAAATATAACTGAGAGGGTATACAGACCCTCATCTGCACCTTGACTTATCTACACTGCCTACTTGCTCATTATGTGCATACTCAGAGTTAATTATATTGTTATATTGTTTACACTGCCTATTTTTATTTTTTACTGTACCATAATTGTATGACCTATATCATGTCTTCTACTATCACCATGTACCTGTACCCCCCCCCCCCCCTCCCCCCATGCTGCTATGATGCCTGAATTTCCCCAAGGGGATCAATAAAGGAATATCTTATCTGATCTTATGAGTGATCTTAATGTTACAAGCTTTAGTCCTATCCCACTAGGACTACTGCCCAACAATTTGGTTGAGTGCTTCAAAGCGGGATCTGGAGAAACTTCAGCTCGCTCAGAACAGAGCGGCACGTCTCGCCCTCCGCTGCTCTGTGAGGAGCAGTGTTGGGGGAATGCATGCCGCTCTGTCTTGGCTTAAAGTGGATCAGATGCAGGCATGCAGCCTTGTAAAATGTTTGTACCTCTTAGCATCCCGCATATGGGACGTTTTTAGGACGATTTGCCCACCGGCACTTTGGCGACCTCTAGTGGCTCGGGTGTGCATATTTTGTAATACAATATATACTGTATATCGAATAGAATTTATAAAATTGGTAAACCTAAGTCTTTGTGGTCAGAACTACAACCCACCAATACTAGACATGGCTATGTCACCAGACACGCCGTGGGTCTTCATTTTACTCTACCTCCAGTCCACCAAGAACAAATGCACTTAAGAGAACCGTAATGTATAGAGTTGCTGGATACTGGAATTGTATCATCATCATCATCTTCGTTTTACGTCCTTTTTTCCCACTACAGTGAGGTTGGACGGTGCAATGACTCCACGCCAGTGGGCACGGTTTTGTGCCATGTCTTCATGTATCTCCAGATCCCTCATATCATTTCCCACACATCCCCTCCACATCTGCTTCGGTCTCCCTCTCGGCCTCAGCCCATACACAATCATCTCCTCCACCCCTCTCAACATCCCCCCTTCTCCGATCTTCTCACATGTCCAAACCACCTGAAACGTCCATATCTCACCTTGAAATCGATTTCCCTGACACCACAGATCTCATCCACCTCGGCACTGGTCCTCCCGTCCTGCCATCTGACTCCTGCCACATACCTCAACATCTTCCGATCACAGCTCCTTAACCACCATCACCCTTTTTGTCATTGCCCACGTTTCTGAACCATACAGGAGAACTGATCTTGCACATGCTTCATATATCCCTCCTCTGATATTTACCTCTATGTTTCGATTCACCAGTAGCCTACTAATTTCACGCCACTTCCTCCACGCCGCCGCCACTCTCGCCCTCACCGTCCTTTCCACTCCCGCCTCACAGTCCATCACATCTCCCAGATTGCGAAACTGCTTCACCTCCTCCAGAACCTCCCCTCCCACCACTAGACCACCATCTCCACCCACCTCCTCCTCTTCCCAGGGAACTCTAAAATCCCTCACTCCCCTCAGATTTTCCAAACCTGAATATCTTTGGTGACACCATGTGTCACATTCTCCACACCGCACAGAGTTTACTCCCACTCCTCATCCACAGACTCCACATGGGTCACATCCTGACTGAATCATCTCTCCTTCACTCCCTGTCATCATCACCTTCGTCTTGTCGATATTTAACTTCATTCCCCTCTTCTTCATTCCATCCCTCCACTCAACAAACATTCTCCTCACTTCCTTCTCTGAATCTGCCGTCAGCACTAGATCATCAGCATAAAGCAGCTCTCGCGGTCCTTCTCCTCGTGAATCTCTTGTTGCTTCCTCCAGTAATGAAGAGCAGTGGGCTAAGAGCCGCACCCTGGTGCACACCCACTCCCATGCCAAAGTCCTCCGATGTTCCAGCTACTGTCTTGACTCTCAAAGTGGCTCCCGCATACAGGGACATTAAAGCTCTCACAAGTCTCTCTGGTATCTTCTGCCTACTTAGCGCCCATTCTATAGCACTTCTTGGTATTTTGTCAAATGCCTTTTCCAGGTCTACAAAAACGTGATATAATTTATTTTTCTTCTCTCTATACTTTTCCAACATCTGCCTCAATGAAAGAATTGCATCGGTCGTTGATCTTTCTGGGCAGAATCTACACTGTCTCCTGTCCACACTTATCAATCTCCTCAGCCTTTCCTCCAACACCCTCTCAAAAACCTTCATTCCATGTTCCAGCAGTCTAACTCCTCTGTACTTTCCGCACTCAAGTGCATCTCCTTTGCCTTTATAAATTGTTATTGTCATGCTCTTTTTCCATTCTTCGTCCAAGATGTTTCAAAACCATCTCTTCTGTGATACCCGCTGCCTTCATCATGTCGCTTGTTACTCCTGTTGGACCTGGCGCTCTTCCGTTCTTCATCCCTTTTAATGCTTTCTCCACTTCCGCCACTGTGATGTTTTCAATTGGTCCCTCCACTTTTTCTACCATTTCTACATCATCATTATTTAGTTCATTTAATAGTATACCTGTGAAGATAATGATGATCAGCAACAAATTTACTTTTAAGAAAAAGTTGAAGGATGCTGTTATGAATGGTGAAATACAGTTGAGTTACTGATTTATTTAGTTAGTATTGTTAGTTTAGTTAGTTAGTTGTGTTAGTATTGTATTTGTGGTTGGAGCCTTTGTGTGGTTTTTTTTGTGAGATTTTGAAGATGTTGAGAATGTGCTTAGGCTAAGGTATTTCTTATGTTTTTTTCTTTTCAAAAGAAAGATGTCATCCAGAAATCTCCGCCACAATTTTTAAGTAAATGGTAATGGTAAATGGCTGCATTTATATAGCACTTCTATCGAAATCGCTTTACAATTTGTTCCTCACATTCTACCCATTCACTCACACATTCACACACCGACGGCAGAGGCAACCATGCAAGGTGCCAACCTGCTCATCGGGAGGAATTATGGGTTAAGTGTCTCGCTCAAGGACACTTCGACACGCTGCCCGGGAGGAGCGGGAATCGAACTGGGAACCTCCGGATTACTAGACAACTGCTCTCCTTCCTGAGCCACTGTCGCCCCGCAAAAGTGACTATTTCCAGGGTTGTAGATCCACTCCTTCCTCCTACAGAGGTCAGAGGTCGCTCGGCTCAGAGCCGTCATCCTGTGCAGAGATATGTCCTGCAATATGAAAGATATGTCCTGCAATATGAAATATATGTCCTGCAATATCAAACTATCATGATGTAACACCAGGGATACCCGGTCTGTAATACGTGTTGCACCTGGAGACGCCTCTGGGGGGCGCTCTTGAGGAAATAGAATAGATAGAATAGAATAGAAGTACTTTATTGATCCAGAGGGAAATTCAGCACCACAGACATTTAGCTAGTCAAAAAATCTAAAATCACAAATAAAAATAAGGAATACAAATACAGTCCGGGATATACATTCTAAAATATATACATTCTCAAATATACAGCCAACAATATACAGTAAAATATGTAAAAATATGTACAAATTTAAAGTGTCGATGTAAAAAGTCCAGGAATAGGCCTGACTTGATAAATACAGTTATTAAATTCTTTTTTAATAGGCCCTAATAATTTCGCATATGATATTGATAGCTAGTGCATTTGTTTGGCTATTGTGTCACAAAGTAAATACACTCCCTTTGATGTATTGATTGATTGATTGAACATTTTATTAACAGATTGCAGAATGGGTACAATACAGTACAGCTCAATACACACAATTGTTAAGGGGATGCAGACCAGAGAAAGACTTTCGTCTTGTTTACATCAGGGTCCCCCATTTTCAATTCATCATAACATATATGACATACATGACATACAGGTAGACAGTACTGTTGCATCTAGACATTTATGACATACCAGGTCTACAAATATACAGTACTGTTTATGTGTACAAAAGGAGTCTAAAAAGAGAGTATATACATTTGAGGAGGAAGAAACTGTACATTGGAGGAGGTTGGGTAGGTGGGGTTGGGTAGGTGGGGTGGGAAACTGTACATTGGAGGTGGTTGGGTTTCTATCTTCCATGATGGTGTGGTGATTGCGCTCACCGGTCTCAGGCGCGTCTGGCACAGGTGTGTTTCTTCTGCGCTGATGCGTTCTGCTCTGCCAGAAGTTTCTCCGGAACTCCCAATATGGGCATATATGCCCCAGTACCTTGACCGCCACATAGCGGCCATCCATTACCACGCCAGCCGGTCTGCCACAATATATACATACATACATACATACATACATACATACATACATACATACATACATACATACATACATACATACATACATACATACATACATACATACATACATACATAACCAGGGCCGCCTGGGAGAAATGCGAGGCCCTGTGCAAGATTTAAACGCGAGCCCCCCCCCCCCCCCCCCCCCCCCCCCCCAAAAGGTAAACAAAAAATATATATATATATATATTTTTTTTTTCATACAGTCAACATATTCTTAAATAATAGCGCTGCCCGAGGCTGGGCATGATACAGTCAACATATAGCAAGAGAGAGAGCGAGAGAGAGCTCCCGTTCTACAGTCAATATACAGTGTACAGAGAGAGAGAGACACATTGGAAAGAAATTGAAATGCTATTTGGCCCTAAACGGAGAGTACACAGTGGCAGAATACCTGAGCACTGTGACTGAAGATCCTTGACTAGGTACAGACTCAGCGAGCACAGCCTAGCCATCGAGAAAGGCCGCCATAGGCAGACTGTGTGTGTTAGAAAGAGAGAGAGAGAGAGCATGTGTGTTTGTCGTGTGTGTGTGTGTGTTAGAGAGAGAGCATGTATGAGAGATCCAAAAGGACAAAGATCAACACTTAAATCCAAAGAGAGAGAGAGAGAGAGACACATTGGAAAGAAATTGAAATGCTATTTGGCCCTAAACAGAGAGTACACAGTGGCAGAATAACTGAGCACTGTGACTGAAGATCCTTGACTAGGTACAGACTCAGCGAGCACAGCCTAGCCATCGAGAAAGGCCGCCATAGGCAGACTGTGTGTGTTAGAAAGAGAGAGAGAGAGAGAGAGAGAGCATGTATGTTTGTCGTGTGTGTGTGTGTTAGAGAGAGAGCATGTATGAGAGATCCAAAAGGACAAAGATCAACACTTAAATCCAAAGAGAAGAGGGTCTATACCAGAGAAAACAAAGCAGCAAGGAGCCAATGGCCG
Organism: Notolepis coatsorum; assembly: GCF_963971535.1. Lineage (NCBI taxonomy): Eukaryota > Metazoa > Chordata > Actinopteri > Aulopiformes > Paralepididae > Notolepis > Notolepis coatsorum. The sequence goes on along the minus strand of NC_140180.1, from coordinate 107,799,099 downwards.
ACATCAGCTAAATAGGCTAGCCAGGTACTGTGACACCAGGCCACACACAGCTTTGGCCAACGGCCCAACGCTACCCAAGCTACACAAACGACCAAGACATTCACACACAGCACATGTCGTATCTCCAAATGTTGTGAAGTAGCATATGTTTTGCCTGGAAAAAAACATCGTTATTAACAAAACATTCGGGAGGGGAAGGAAGGAAGAGTGGGGTAATGTCATTACATTTTCATTAATCTTACCTGCACCAAGGAACGCAGGGTGAAAGGCCGCAACACAGGTCTCCACGTTGACGAAAGGCCTCTCGCTGGCGGGACAAAAATAAGCTATGCTATGGCCTTGTCATGGTGCAGGCCCGACTAAATCTTCTGTCAAAGATGATGTCGTAGTCAGAGTGCCAGAACCCCCTGCTATTCTCACAGCTAATGTCAATGGTCGTAGCACAAGCTAACAGCTAACTCTAGCCTAGGCTAACTGATAGCATCAAACTAACGTGCGCAGCCGGTAGCTAACGTCGTAGCTAAACAGCTTAGCTGTTACGACGTTAGCTGCCGGCTGCGCACGTTAGTTTGATGCTATCAGTTAGCCAGTTAGCTCAACCCGGCTATCGCTAACCATTAGCTAACGCAGAAGCAAGCTATGCGGCTACCACTGAAACTACAACATGAGAAAAGCAATACAGGCGCTGACACCAGGCCACACACCGTTAGCTACTAACTCCATACTACAACAGCTAGTCGACCAGTTTGGCTCCAGAGAGAGAGAGAGAGAGAGATCCACGGCGGGAATATAATAGGTTGCATGAACTCACCATAACGCAGTATCAATGGTAAAGTTGGAAGGAGACTTTCTTGGCCCACGGTGTAATTTCTTCTGATCCATGCTGCTTTTGAAAAGACATCCACTCGCTCCTCTGAATAGCGCTGAATTAGATCCCTGTACCACGTGGGTCCGAGAAGAGCCCGGAAACACTATCCTAAAATCTGTAGAGTAGCAGAGCCGCAGAAACCGGAACACTGCAGTCTGCAGAGCCGCAGAGGCAGGAACAAGTCAGACACATTCTACAAACGTGTCTAATGTGAAATATATAAGCATATAAGCAAAACTAGATTTTAGGTCTGTGATGAAAAAGGGCCTTGCGGGAAGGGGGGGCCTTGCAAAAAAAAAAAAATTTTTTTTTTTTTTTTTTTTTTTTTTTTTGCGAGGCCCCCCTTCCCGCGAGGCCCTGTCCGACCGCACTGCTCGCACACCCCCTGAGGCGGCCCTGTACATAACATACATAGGTTAAAGGAAAACTCCAACATTGTGGGAAATTAGCTTATTTACCATCTACCCTGGAGTTAGACAAAAAGATACATACCTCTTTTCTTCTCTGTGCATGCAGTAGGAGTAGGAAGACGCGCACGTTAGCCTAGCTTAGCATCAGTCACTGGAAGTAGGTTCCTCCATTAGCCTAGTTCCCAACGTCTTCCTACTCCTACTGCATACACAGAGAAGAAAAAGGTATGCATCTTCTTGTCTAACTCCAGGGTTCCCAAAATGTTGGAGTGTTAAGATACATACCTTTTTCTTCTCTGTGCATGCAGTAGGAGTAGGAAGACGCGCACCGTTAGCCTAGCTTAGCGTCAGTCACTGGAAGTAGGTTCCTCCATTAGCCTAGTTCCCAACGTCTTCCTACTCCTACTGCAGGCACAGAGAAGAAAAAGGTATGTATCTTCTTGTCTAACTCCAGGGTAGAAATAAGCTAATTTCGCAAAATGTTGGAGTGTTCCTTTAAAGGGGAACTATCTTATAAATGGCATTTTTCAGTGTTTAGCATTGTTTCCTAGCTATGTGGACTTATATTAATATGATCTATGTCTCTAATTCTCATATTGGCGCATTCTTCCAATTCTCCTCTCACAATATTCACCCTCACTGAACTGAGTCATCTGAAAATGTGATGATTTGTGATGTCAGAAAGACACCACTGCATGTTAATGTTCAGGCGCCGGCGCCGCGGCGCAGTGGTTTAGGTGGCCAGCCTCAAAACAGCTCGAGATCTTGAGGTAGAAAAATGCTGTTTTTGAGGACTTGATTAGAAATACAAAACAATGAATTAAAAAATATATATAATTACAGAGGTGTTCCATAAACTCACAGGAATTGTGTAAAAGTGCCCAAATAGTGAAAGAAATAGTAAAATAGTTCCCCTTTAAGGTTTAGTTAAGGTTATGCTAGGATAGGTTAAGGTTATGGTTAGATTATGTTCGGATAGGTTAAGGTTAGGGTTAGGTTAGGATAGGTTAAGGTTAGGGTTAGGTTATGTTAGGATAGGTTAGGATAGGTTAAGGTTAAGGATAGGTTAGGGTTAGGGTTAGGTTAGGATATGTTAGGATAGGCCTCACAAGCAAGATCCAGGTGTTTGTCAACAAATGCCTGCGCTACATCCTCCAGCTGTGGTGGCCCATCAAAACCACAAATGAAGAGCTGTGGAGGATAACCAACCAGGACAGCATAGCTACCACCATCAAAAGGAGAAAGTGGAACTGGATAGGGCATACCCTTAGGAAGGACTCCAACAACATCACTAGACAGGCCTTGGACTACAACCCGCAGGGGAAGAGGAAAGCCGGTAGGCCGAGAAACACCTGGAGACGTTCCACACTCCAAGACCTAAAGAACATCGGAGTGAGCTGGAAAGAAGCAAAGGCCCTGGCCCAGAAGAGAGTGAGATGGAGAGCTCTGGTGGACGCCCTATGCCCCCCAACGGGGTAAAGAGGATTAAGTCAAGTAAGTCATGTTAGGATAGGTTAGGGTTAGGATAGGTTAGGGTTAGGATATACCTCCCACCCTTCCCTTACACAATTTTACTGATTGCCATTTTCTTTTCTCCAAACTCCAATGTTGTTTTAAAAACATTTTAAAGCATTAAATAAATGCCTTTCCAAACAGTATAGTGACCTCCTTCTCACTATCCCTCAGGTCCACGTATTGTTGTTTGTAAGTCTAGACACTAATTCCTACTTTACTCCTGAATTCACAAGTGAGTTCTACTCCAGAATAAAGCCACAGCGGGACCCAGGTATTTCTCTGCTCTTTCTCACAGAATCCACACATACTTGTTCTCGAAATTAAGCACCTTTTTAGTAGTAAGAAATGTATACCGGTATATTAACTTTATTTGTACAATTATAATAAAACATTTATTGTTGTCCTATAAAATTTTATCAGAATGTTTATTGGACTTGGTGACACATTATTTAGCATCATATGAAATGTGATGCTACACACACACACACACACACTGGGCCGACCTAGACATTGGCTGTCGTCATCCTCTACGCCTCTACGGGGCTCCAGCTGCCAGGCCAAAATGTATTTATTGAAATAATAAAATTAATAATAAAAAAGATTTTATCATCATTGTCTTTAGGAGGGTCTAGCGGTTTCACATTTTATACTACCGTGGAAATACTAATACCTGGAACAAGAGACCCTGAGGAATCCAGAGGTACAGTACCAGCCTCCCCCAGGGGGATTAACAACATTGTACCGTATCTTACCTCGCTTGCTAGCTTACCGGGAAAGGGGAGAAATCTCACTCCTAAGAATTAGAGGTAAGAAAAGAAAACAGGCAGCGCTACAGTGAAGATGTGGATATCATCTATAACTAGACGCACATCACTAATACATACATAAATGTATGTATTAGTGTGTGTGTGTGTGTGTGCATACATTTACTATAGGCTACTCTTTTAAGAAAAATGTACATGGATTAGGCTAATTAGCTTTAACAATCCTGATTCCTGAGCCTATTTTATTCAAAAGGAAGATATGGATTTAAATATGTATATAGCCTATATATAAAAAATAAATTTTAATCATATCTCCTGTGCTGGCACAAGCGCAACCAAAGCATGGAGTGGAGAGATAACACACTGTGGAAGTCGAAGGAAAGGTGATGGATAAACGGAGTGCCAGTCTTCCTTCAGTTTACTTCCAGCTTTATTCAATAACAACAACTCCACCACTCCCTACTCCCCCTATATATCCTCCCCTGTGACCCCTCAACTCTGGTGTGAGAGACTCCCTTAAAGTGACACTACACAGGCCCCCACCCAAACACCCAGAATAGATACTGTAAACCCCAAACCGTATAACCCTGTGGCCTGTGGCAGGAGCGGAATCCGGGGCCACGTGAGCAGGTTTTAACCGGTCCTGAATCCCCCCTTTGTCGACCACAAAGTTCTTGGGACCCTCTTCCAGGACACAGTGAGCATCGCGGCGGATGAACACATAACCGGCCGACATCAAGTCCTTGGGGATGTAGGACTGGGGAATGGAGTGGTGTGCAGGCACGGGGGCGAAAGTGCTGGCGGCGGCGCGGACGGCCAAACGATGAGTTGCAGCTGACCAGGGGGCTGTGGCGCCTGGGAGGAACTCAGGGTGTGGCACCTGGGAGGATTAACCCTGTGGGACTGACCAGACAATTATGTATGTGTATGTTCCGCCATTTTGGGACACCAGGTTACCTCTAGCTCAGTTACTGTACTCATAGGTCCACATTTCCTCATAGGTGGCTGTGTGAGAGCTCACAGGAGCCCATCAGTCTGTCAGCCCGTCAGCCCATCAGCCCATTTGATTGGTAATTTACTCTGTCGAGTAAAACCTGTATAAAGATCAAATATGCAATATTTTACATCTATCATGTACATGTTTCAGTCCAGATATTCGAGATATTTGATCAAAGAGAAATGTTCTCGTACATTTCTCATTACATTAACCGTTTCACTACCACACTACAGAAGGTTAACCTTCTGTAGTGTGGTAGTGAAAGGGGTAACGCTTTGTCGTGTGGCAGTAAAAGGGTTAACTTTCTGTATTGTCACAGTGAAAGGGTTTAACCCTTTGGTAGTGTGGTAGTGAAAGGGTTAATATTTAATCCTTAAATGATATCATTCTAATATTTCAATTGCTGGCCAACCTTATTTCAGACCTCACTGTGATTTAAAATGTTACATTTTGGGTTACCATACAATCTTTTGTACCCAGCTTATCAGTGACCAATTAAATCCAATTAAAAGAGCATTCTAAAGAGAGAAGAGATAGTTATTAGACCTGAATAGATTTCTAGTCTTTAGTCTTTGAATATCTGTGGTGTTTCATAATGTTTTCCACTATCTGTCTAATATTATCACTTGTGCACCAAACAGAAAACCACTGAGTCACTTACCATTATAACTGCTGTGTCTGAAATCCCTTAGTGCCTACACAATCAGACAGAAGCGACTAACCATACTAGCCTCAGTACCTACACAACCAGACAGAACCCTACTACCCTCAGTACCTAAACAAAATCAAGACAGAAGCTACTAATCTACTACTCTCAGTACCTACACAACCAGACAGAAGCTACTAACCCTACTACCTTCAGTACCTACACAATCAGACAGAAGCTACTAACTCTACTACTCTCAGTACCTACACAATCAGACAGAAGCTACTAACTCTACTACCTTCAGTACCTACACAATCAGACAGAAGCTACTAACTCTACTACCTTCAGTACCTACACAATCAGACAGAAGCTACTACTAACCCTACCACCCTCAGTACCTAGACAACCAGACAGAAGCTACTAACACTACTACCCTCAGTACCTACACAATCAGACAGAAGCTACTAACACTACTACCCTCAGTACCTACACAATCAGACAGAAGCTACTAACACTACTACTCTCAGTACCTACACAACCAGACAGAAGCTACTAACCCTACTACTCTCAGTACTACACAACCAGACAGAAGCTACTAACACTACTACCCTCAGTACCTACACAACCAGACAGAAGCTACTAACCCTACTAGCCTCAGTACCTACACAATCAGACAGAAGCTACTAACCCTACTACCCTCAGTACCTACACAATCAGACAGAAGCTACTAACTCTACTACCCTGAGTACCTACACAACCAGACAGAAGCTACTAACTCTACTACCCTCAGTACCTACACAACCAGACAGAAGCTACTAACACTACTACCCTCAGTACCTAGACAACCAGACAGAAGCTACTAACTCTACTACCCTCAGTACCTATACAACCAGACAGAAGCTACTAACAATTAGAATATACCCAAATCAAAAGCCCTGGCTAGATAAATCCATCCGTGAGGCTCTGAAAGTGCGCACCTCAGCCTACAACACCGGGCTGGTGACAGGCAACATGGAAGAACACAAGACGGCAAGATACAACGTCAGGAGAGCAGTAATAGAGGCAAAACGGCGTTACAGGGATAAAGTTGAACTTCAGTTTGAACAGGCTGACTCTAGAGGTATGTGGCAGGGCCTCAGAACAATGACAGACTACAAAGGCACCTCCCTCAAACTGAACAGTGACATCTCCTTAGCAAATGATCTCAATTCCTTCTATGCGAGGTTTGAGGCTGTGAATAACAACACCAGCCTACAAACCACGGCAATGGGGGGGGGGGGGGGGGTCTGCTGATGGAGACTCAGTGTTCAGGGTAACAGAGCATGAGGTGAGGCGGACCTTTAAAAAAGTGAATATCAGGAAGGCAGCAGGACCGGACGGCATCCCCGGCCGCGTCCTAAAAGTCTGTGCCGACCAACTGGCCCCGGTATTCATTGACATCTTTAACCTGTCCTTGGAACAGGCTGTCATCCCCACCTGTCTGAAGAAGTCCACCATCATCCCTGTACCCAAAAAATCTACGCCCGCTTGCCTCAACGACTACCGCCCTGTAGCCCTCACCTCCATAGCCATGAAGTGCTTTGAGAAGCTAGTGAAGGGCTACATCTGTTCCTCCCTCCCCATCAACCTGGACCCCCTGCAATTTGCATATCGCCCCAACAGGTCCACGGAGGACGCCATAGCCCATGTGCTGCACACAGCAGCATCACACCTGGACAAGAGGCAGGGGAACTATGTGAGAATGCTGTTCATCGACTACAGCTCAGCATTCAATACCATAGTCCCCTCCAAACTCATAGCCAAGCTCAGGGACCTGGGCTTGAACTATGACCTCTGCCAGTGGGTCTTGGACTTCCTGACGGGCAGACCCCAGGTGGTAAGAGCAGGCAACTGCACCTCCTCATCCATCACGCTCAACATAGGGGCCCCCCAGGGCTGTGTTCTGAGCCCCCTCCTCTACTCCCTGTACACACATGACTGCGTGGCACAGCGGAACAACAACACAATCATCAAATTTGCTGATGACACAGTAGTGGTGGGCCTGATCTCTGCCAACGACGAGAGGGCCTACCTGGAAGAGGTAGAGAATCTGTCACAGTGGTGTCAGGAGAACTGCCTCTCCCTGAACGTCAGCAAAACAAAAGAGATGATTGTGGACTTCAGGAGGTCGGGGGTCAAGGACTACAGCCCCCTCAGCATCGACGGGGCACCGGTTGTGAGAGTGAACAGTTTCAAGTACCTCGGAGCCCACATATCCGAGGACTTGACATGGACCACACACATTGACAGTGTTGTGAAGAAGGCACGACAACGCCTCTACTTCCTCAGGCGCCTAAGGAAGTTCCAAGTCAGTCAGAAGATCCTTAGGAACTTCTACTCATGTACAATAGAGACCATCCTGACTGGCAACATCACCTCCTGGTTTGGGAATAGCACTGCACAAGACCGTAGCAGACTACAAAGAGTGACACGTTCAGCCGAACGCACAATTGGAGGGGGGCTTCCCACCCTCCAGAACATTTACAACAAGCGGTGCAGGGGCAAGGCTAAGAGAATCATCAAGGACTCCAGCCACCCGAACAACTGCCTATTTGAACTGCTGCGGTCAGGCAAGCGATACCGGAGTCTTAAGGCGAGCACAGAAAGACTCAGAAGAAGCTTCTATCCCCAGGCCATCAGGCTGCTAAACGAACAATAAACACTATGCAACAACCATCAAATGCACACAGCACACACACCCACACGCACACACTCACTTAAACAAACAACACACTGCAGCACCGACTCTCCACACTTTAGATCACACAAACACACTTTATATTTATTGATAAAGGATTTGCACTACAACTCGTACACCTACTGTAAATTGTACCTACATTGCACCTCATCCCATTTCTGCCTTGCACTATATAGTATTGTATATTAGTACACTGCATAGTATATTGTATATTATATGGTAACTCAGTTACGTCTATTCTGCATCGAACATTGTACATATGTCTATACTGAACACTGTGACCTCGTTTTTTTTACTTCTAATTTACATGCTATACTATGTTATTTTATTTCATACTTATCTTGTCTTGCACAGTCTCTGGAGCGTAACAGTAAGAAGCATTTTGTATAAAAGTATTCTGTACTTCTGTATGATACTATTAAAGAAACTTGAAACTTGAAACTTGAACACTACTACCCTCAGTACCTACACAACCAGACAGAAGCTACTAACACTACTACCCTCAGTACCTCCACAACCAGACAGAAGCTACTAACCCTACTACCCTCAGTACCTACACAACCAGACAGAAGCTACTAACTCTACTACTCTCAGTACCTACACAACCAGACAGAAGCTACTAACACTACTACCCTCAGTACCTACACAATCAGACAGAAGCTACTAACTCTACTACTCTCAGTACTACACACTCGGACAGAAGCTACTAACTCTACTACTCTCAGTACCTACACAACCAGACAGAAGCTACTAACACTACTACCCTCAGTACCTACACAACCAGACAGAAGCTACTAACCCTACTAGCCTCAGTACCTACACAATCAGACAGAAGCTACTAACACTACTACCCTCAGTACCTACACAACCAGACAGAAGCTACTAACCCTACTACCTTCAGTAGCTACACAATCAGACAGAAGCTACTAACCCTACTTCTCTCAGGACTACACAACCAGACAGCTAACACTACTACCCTCAGTACCTACACAATCAGACAGAAGCGACTAACCCTACTAGCCTCAGTACCTACACAACCAGACAGAAGCGACTAACCCTACTAGCCTCAGTACCTACACAACCAGACAGAAGCTACTAACCCTACTAGCCTCAGTACCTACACAACCAGACAGAAGCTACTAACTATACTAACGCCACATTATGCTTTTAGAACCTACTGTTCACTAAGTTCACCCAGGTCAGAAATCTCTGTGCAGTAGGGAAGTTATGTTTTTTTCCCCGCCCCTTGTCATAGTAATACAAATGTAATTTCATGTTATTATGTCAACAGCTTGGTCAATCTACCTACACTTGAAAGGCACATTGTTGGCGTGGGGGTTAAATTGGCCACTTCCCTTTGTTTTGGTTATAGAGCACGTCAGAGAGGTCACGCCTTTTATTGTAATATTTGGGAGTAAAGTATAAAGAATGTAACCACCCTAAGCATACTCAATAAAAACCCGGAAGACATCCGGTTATTCCATGATGACTGAAGGGGTACCCAACCAATGCGCAATGCGTATAAAATCAACAATTCAGGTCCAGTCTTTGACCTTTGTTGCATGTCATCCCCATTCTCTGTCCCCCACGTCATTCAACTACATGTGACGTCACTCAACTACATGTGACTAATCAAGCGTAAATCAATGCCCTAAAACTCATCTTGAGATAGATAGATAGATAGATAGATAGATAGATAGATAGATAGATAGATAGATAGATAGATAGATAGATAGATAGATAGATAGTGTTGTAAAATCCAAAACATATATATCATGATTAACTAATGTGTAGAAATATTTGGGCCTCAAAACAATAATTCATAGATTTGTGTGTGTGTGGTTACATAGACTGATTGTGCAAATGCCCTCCTGGGGTGACAATGGCATAGTGGCAGCTGGGGTAAGACTATTTCCCTTTAGGGGGTAGATCAAAGCAAAAGACAAAAGGTCACGTAGACATGTTATCTTGCTGGAGTTTCCTGTCACACACATTTTCAAATACACATCCACACACACATAGACACACACTCACACACACACATTTTCACATACACATCCACACACACACACACATAGACACACACAGACAGACACACCCACATACTCACACACACACATACACATCCACACACACACACAGTGATCAAAGCGCCCATGAAGTGTTATCTGCTTACGGCCTGGGGACACAGACAGACACACACACATACTCACACACACACATTTTCGAATACACATCCACACACACACACTCACACACACAGAGACACACACAGAGACACACACACACACACTCACACACACTCACACACATTCACACACACACACACACACACACACAGAACATCTCCAAACAAGCTAACTATTTCCTGGTATATTGTTAAAATAGTAATTTGTATATTGAAGTAAGTTAAAATATAATTAGGTTTGGTCATACCTAAATGTCTACAATTAGTTAATGTGTCTGTGCTATTTTCATTTAGATTCAATATGATTAATTGGTTGTTCTATATGGTATTGAAATGTATTCTATTAAGCTAACAGAATGATTAGATTTGTTAGATATATGTTCTGAAAGTCAAACAGACTTAGTAATAAAGCTGTGTTTAGGTAATCAATATATTTTGAGGTTCATCAAAGTATTAACAAGTCAAGTAATGTGTTTAAGTAAAAGATATAAGGAAATGAAAATAATGCAATGTTAAAGGTAGATGGTTAAGGCCAGCCTCTGTTTGCATTTATGTGAAGAGGGTTTGGCCTATAAGCCAAACCCCTATTTTCAAATGCCAGCTTAAAGCAGTCCTGTGATTGGAGGAACTAATGTGATGATGTCATCAACTCCGAGACACTGGGCCGGGCTATAAGATGGGTGTGTGATGGTGGTTAGAGGAACTCAAAAACAACAGAAGAACTCTGAACCACGAACCAAACCCACAAGGACAGGACCTCACCTACCATCACACCCATCTAAAGCAGGCAACGAGAAGACAAAGGACTTTTTGGAGGGAAAACAGACTGCTTTGTTTTGTCAGCCAAGACAACACAAAGACCAGCAACAACTTATCAATTATCATTCTTTATACTGTAATATTAGGCTGGTTGTATCATCTTACGGCATAGTGTTTGTGATCAACAACCATAGCATCTTCTTATTGTAATTTGTATACATTCTTAAACTTTGATTAAACAACTGTTAAACTATCTTTCCTCCTAAATTCCTTCTGCCTTTCGGCCTGCTCAGTCAGTTTGAAGAGAAGTGATTCCCAGCTTTAAAGTATTGAGACACAACGCCGAGTACTAGCCAACAGGTTCTGAAGCAGAGCAGAACCGAAACAGCCTGGGAATCCACTTCATTTTGGTGCCGGACTTCAGTGAATCATAGTGCTCATGTTATCACAACAACAAAGGAATTTTTTTTTTTTTCTACACGCCGGTCGACGAGGAGAACAACTGGTCGATCGTCTTCAAAGTGACTAGGAACAGTTACTAAGAGGTGAGTGTGATAATGTGTGGGCGCTCTATTCGAACCGCGGAGGGGGTTGCTAAGAATTTAACCTCATGTAATCATGATGTAAGGGACAATTAGATTGAGTGTTCTGGCTGGGGAGGGCGGCTCTGTAATCACCGAGCGTAGTATATTTTATTGTAAAAATGTTAGCACTATGAACGGGGCGCCGTTGCCAGTCGGAACAAGTAAGGGGATAGGAACATGTCTTAGATTCGTGCTCAGAGTTAAGCCGAGATAGACACCGTGCGTAGTATGTCTTAGAGTAGTGACTGAAGCACGCCGATGCGTAGTATTTTCTACAGTAGAGAGTTAGCACGAGTAGGTCTGGTTTTAGCCTTGGGCACGGGCGGGCGTGCTGTAGCAAAATAGTGCTTAATGAAATGTTTACCGGTCGCGCCGCGTGCGGCGTTCGAGAGACGGAAATGTGCGTGAATGCTGATTTTGTATTTTTTAATTGTGTGCTTTTTAATTGTGTTAGGGAGCGTGTATGAATGTATGGTTGGCGAATGTTTATGGTTAGGAGTGATTGGTGGGAAGTATGAGAATATTGTTGTGTTATTATGTAATTTAAGTCACCGGTTGGCCGTGGGGAAATGTAAGAAGAACGCCGGTTTTCCGAGGCCGTCGAACGCAGCAGCGGTTAGCTGCTGTATTAGCCTCTGGGCACCGGAGCGAACGGGGGGAAAAGTAGACGTAATTCAAATGTGTAAGGTCGATCGATAGTGTCTTGAGATTACGGGGATATGTAGGGCACTTAAAAGTTTTCATATTCGTGGCGGTTAAAATAGTTATGTAATGTTTAAGGTGATCGGGATTTTCTAAACCCGACCCGGAAGTCGTTCTAAGCTCGCCGGAAATGACGACGGAGGGGTCAAACTAGTGTTTTGATATTATGTTTTTATATTTCTAATTAGATCGCTACACTGGCGTTTTGGGAGAAATAGGATTCTGTTGTGGGGTATGTGGTATTATATTAACGTTGCGAGGGGACGGCCCGCGCGGCGGAACGGGTCGTTGGGAACGTTTTTATGGGATCATGGGGGAAGCTAAGCTAATGCTACCTAGCTGCGCTGAACGGCTAAAGCGATCGCCGGTTGTGACGTCACAAGGGTGCGCGGTCTGACGGCTTACGCGCGCTAGGTTGAAGCTAACGAAGCTAATATGCTAAGCTAACATGCTAAGCTAACATGCTAAGCTAACTGTGCTGACGTCATGACATGACGGGACTCTCGGTATGTCTCGCGAGGGGGCGTCCATCTTGACGGGGCTCCGAGCGTCCATCTTGACGGGGCTCCGAGCGTCCATCTTGGGAGGGTGCCGAGCGTCCATCTTGGTAGGGGTGGCGAGCGTCCATTGTTAAGGGGAAGGTGGAGTTTATTGGGAATACGGTAGGGGGCGGAAGTGTACAGGATGAATATGTTTGGATTCTGCTCACAGAACGTTTTCATTGTACACTCTCTCTCCCCCTCTCTTCCTCTCTCACTCCCCCTCTTCTCTTTCTCCCCCTCTCTTTCTCCCCCTCTCTTTCTCCCCCTCTCTCTCTCCCCCTCTCTTTCTCTCTCTCTCTTACTCTCTCTCCCCCTCTCTTCTCTTTCTCCCCCTCTCTTCTCTCTCTCTCTCTCTCTTCCTCTCTCTCTCTCTCTCTCTCTCTCTCTCTCTCTCTCTCTCTTCTCTCTCTTTCTCTCTCTCTCTATTTCTCTCTCTCTTCCTCTCTTTCTCCCCCTCTCTTTCTCCCCCTCTCTTTCTCCCCCTCTCTCTCTCCCCCTCTCTCTCTTTCTCTCTCTTTCTCTCTCTCTCTCTCTTCCTCTCTCTCTCTCACTCTCTCTCTTTCTCTTTCTCTTTCTCTTTCTCTTTCTCCCTTTCCCTCTTGCCTCCCCTCCCTCTCTCACCCTCCTCCCTCCCTCTCCCTCTCCCTTTCCGCCTCTCTCCCTCTCGCCTCCCCTCCCTCTCTCACCCTCCTCCCTCCCTCTCCCTTTCGCCCCTCTCCCTCTCACCTCCCCCCTCTTTCACTCTCTCTCTCTCTTACCCCCCCATCTCGCTCGCTCCCCTCATTTCAACACCGCCTCTCTTCCATGTACTTCCCCCCCCTCGGCCCCCCCCCGAAACGCTTCTCTTTCTCTCCTAGGTTAGGGCCTGTATATAGAGTTTTTTATGAGTTTCAAACGCGGTGTAGTGCTAGGTATATTGTTTATTGCTGTTTACTGTAAGGTTTCAAAGGCGGTAGGCTGAGTTTGGGACTTATTATGCGTATGTTGTTCCATATTCAGTTTTATTGTTGTTTTTAGGGAATTTCTAGTGCTGGCAGTGGTATTGCCTGCGTTGGCGCTACGCTTTGTTCGACAAGTCATTTATTCATCCTTTTTTTTTTTTTCTTTTATACAATTCAATACAAAACACTGCGATCAAGACACTGCAATCAAGACATCGAGGAGATAGTAAAAAAAAAAAAAAAAAAAGCTAAATATTCAAATGACAAACTTTGCATGCAATCACACTGGAATGTATAGGCTACCATGTCAACCTAAACGCTTTGTTCGTACTTCTTTCCTTACAATTGGACGGGCCCCGGCTGGGGCTCAGTACCAGTTCATGTTGGTGGGCCGTAAGTTGGAGCATAATTACTCTACGCGCCTGCAATGGGGGTGTGGATAGACAGTTCGTCGTGGCTCACTGTCTGCCTCCACGCTTTGTGCGCTGTGTGCAACTCGTCGGTGCTCGTTGTCACACTGCGCACATTTTTCATTTTACCAGGGGTACGGGGACTGCTAAACGTCGTGGCGGGGGTGGGCTCGCTGTCTGCCACCGCGCATTAACGGGGGTGCGCTATGCGTGCACTCGTCAAAGGCTCGCTGCCACACTACGCGCGTCGAATTATATTGTGTGTGGATATTTGGGTGACTGGTTACGGTGGTTGAGTGGGTTGTGAGTGGAATAATTTTTGAATATCCTTGGGTAAGGGGCCCGGGGTGTCACGTTCCAGGTTGCAAACTGGGGGTGGTGCCGTGGGCCACAGGACGAGTTGGCCAGTGGAATCTCATTGGTCGGCAGGATTTTCAATGTGGGGATGGTGTCGCCACCTGTGGTTATGAACGGGTTGTGTGACACTGTTCTAAGTGCACGGGGACTTCAGTGACATAAGGCACTGAAAATTGATTTCTGTTCCCGTGAGAAGGGCGTTATTTTAACACCTAAAGGGTTAGGTGTTACGGGGGATATATAATAACTGTGTGAGAGATATTGAATGGAAAATATGTGTGTTACTGATATGTGTAATGTAATATGAGCGAAATACATACTAGGCTTTCACGGACAGAAATAAATATAGTTACACATACACATAGTCATTTGCAAAGAACGATTAGAGTAACAGTGACATTATTCACCTAAATTACAATGTCCGATACAGATGTTTAGAAATGATAGGCTGTAAATAACAACTTTCTGATTGACCACCATCTCAGGAAACAGCTGATGGAAAATAAGTTCCCCGGAGTGGTATTAAGGAGGATCTTGACAACAGGATTGAGAATCTGGGTTTCCAATGGAGACAACTGGAAAAAAGATTAAGGCGGTGTCATTGATAAATCAAAAACGAAAATTGCACAAATGCTCTCATATGATCATAGTCTAGGAGATGCCCGACATTCCATGCTTAAAGACAAATGATGGATTGTGAATGGCAAATGTCACTGATAATTAAGTGTATTTTTTGCTCCTCTCTTCACAGCTGCTCCAGGACGGATGGCCGGCGCTGACGATTCCGAACCCCAACAGGGAAATCGAAGAGACTGTTGACAGTCAGGGGGTATAGTATCACAAGACCGAAATTATCAATTCCTGTTTACACCAATATAAAAGTGTGAGTGAAATTAACTCAAGTTTGGTAAAAATAGTTTGAATACAGAGAAACTTGCTTTCCAAACGGTGACGTTACGAGTGATTGAAGTAAGGTGAGAATGGAAAATACACAGATAGGAGCAACCGGAGGGTTAGATGCACTGACCATAGAAAGGGTAGACAATCTGTCTATTTCAACGACTGGAGATGTCACAATAAAAGTGACGAAAAGATGGCCAAAGATATTCAGGCCATTACAGAACCTTGTAGTTAAAGGAGGCCGGTGTAGAATGCGTACCCAAATCAAGATAATGCCGATAACCTCTGCAGACATTACATTGACCGAATTGGACGTTGACTTGATTGACTGGAATTTGATCGACTCCCCTCTAGTGTCCAGTGAGACGGAGGGACTGGAAATAATGTCTTTTACTCCGCCACAGGGAGTCGTTGCAGCAAGCGACCCAGAGACGGCTGTATTACCCGAGTCAATCCACGCTGAAGTGTCCGTTGCAGATGACTGCCAGTTACAGACGTGCCTCCCTCTCGAAGATCACCTAGCCGAGGCTAGACGGGTAGTGGACTATCTCCAAGGCCTACTCCAGCCCACACAGCCCGGAGGGGAGACAGGTTTCAATCGCCTCTCTCCCTCTCCCTCTGGAGAACCAGATGGCCAGAGACAGGCCCAGTTGGGGCCACAACCCGTGCCGGAACAACAACAAACCCCGATAAGACCACCCACGAGGTGGCAACCACGAGGAAAAGGTGTAGGCAAAGGCAGGAATCCGATTGGCTACCGTGTGCGGCAGGTGCACTGTTGGACGTGTGGGACCCTCGGACACATTGCTCGGAACTGTGCAGAGCAGGACCATATATCCCCAACAGGGCGTGTTTGTGCAGGAACAGGTGGCGGGCCCCTCCCAACCACGGGCCCCTCTCAAGGAACTGTGACTGGACCAAATAGGTACGTGGCTTTCTCCTCCGAACAGGCTCCAGGGAACCATGGCGATGATGGCACACCACCAGGACGTGTTCTGGGCCCGATGACCCCAGGGTCATCCGGTCACAGGCAACTGACCCACCGGGTCCCACAACCCGGGGGAGACCGCCAGTGTTGTTGGGGCTGTGGAGTGAAAGGTCATTTTCAAAGGTCATGTCTGCAGAGGCCACCGGCAGAATAAAAATATATGCAACTGACTAGGGTAGAGGTGGGATATATTGAATGATAAAATATGCTCCTAATTAGATTAGAATAAAAAGTGAATAGAGGTGTTAGGTGATTAGATTATGAATGAAAGTTACTAAAAACGAATGTATGGGTGACTGACAAATGCATGAACTAATCAGACTAACAAGAGGTCAAATTATGTTAAACAGTTAATCGATATTAGACAGTGTGATGATGTGACACTGCGGCAGCTAGTGATCAGTAAATTATCCATGCTCGGTCAACATTCAGATTGATCAAGAGGTGGACTGCATGATTAAGAAATTGAAAATACTCATAGTTGTTTCTAGTATTTTATAGTATTGATAGAAGCATATTAACAGTTATGAGCAATAGGATAGGTGTTTGTTTACTTTTATTTTTACTTCTCTTTTCTAGTGTGATATGAGCAATTCCTGACTTAGGCCGGGAGTGTACATTTCGTTTATTCATTTGATTTCCCTTTTTATTTCTTAGTTAAAAATGAGCTAGAAAGCTCACAAGTTTGGTTTATTTTTTCATTTATTGATTTGGCAGCGTTTTCTTTGTGTTTTGTTTTCTGTTTTCTTTCTTTCTGTGTGTTTTTTCTTAGGATACCTGGCAAGCTGGGAGTGATCTCGACACATCAGGACGGGGTAGTATATGTCTGTAAAATGGACTGGGAACAAAGTGAAGGAACATGAGCTAGTTATGGATTTTTGTTCTCCGCCCATTGAATACCCAGTTTTAGCGGCTGGGGGTGTGTCGTGGTTGGTGATAGTGTTGGGAAGCATGATTCTCTGTACATTAATGAAGCTCAATAGATTTGGTCGCTATTGGCCAAATTAGTCTTGTGTAGGGTGTGAACATGTGCAATTGATGATTGGCTTGTGATGTGGAAGATGTGTGTTTAAGGCGGACTGTGATTGTTGCCATACACACAGGTTACTGGGAGAATGGATGTCAGTGCTGTCCGGTCCGGGATGCAGCTGTCCGAAACCAGAGGAAGACGGTAACGATGTTTTCATGTGTATTTCACATCGAGAGGTGGAGAGTATACTGTTTTGACAGCATAATATAATGAGAGCCATGTGAATTTTTCAGAATTTTGAAATTTAATGATCTAGAAGCCATGAAATATATAGATAAATGATTTGGAAAAGAAAGTTGTCAAAAGCTCAGACCAGTAAAGAGAGTCTGAGGGATGGAAATTATGGATTCTCAATCAATTGTTGTGGTAGAAGTGATCCCCACTGTGCCCCGGAGCGATATATATTCACTACAGGATACGGATGGGAGATTGGGGAATCCGCAGTCATCAGAGAGTGGTACAAGGAAGACCGAGGACTCCATCGGTACTGTTGGCAGGACACTGGCTAGTGTCTACCCAGCGGTTCCATGGGGAACCACAACACTGCGGAGAACCAGGAGACGCCTACCTCTTGGGCCGGGAGAGTCTTGGCCAACGCAGTGACCGAGTCTTGAGGCTTCAGAGGGAAACGACAGACAACCAACGAGGAGACAGGCAGCTAGGCCTCAGCAACAACTCCGGCTGTCAACAGAAGCAAGGCCTCAACTATTGACCAGGGGGTCAACAAGCGAAGGGGGGGAGCTGCTATCGCCCCTATCGACCACCAGGTCGTCTAAGGAGGGGAGGAGAAACAAACCTCTTCCACTGATCCGAGGGTCAACCAGCGAAGGGGTCGAGCAGCCAGCAACGACCTCCCCATCGCTGTGAAGAATAGAAGATACTACAGCAGGGGGCTCTACCCCCTAAGAGAGGATCTCCACGAGTCAAGATGTGCTTGACAGAAGATGGGGTGTATTAGAAAGGCAATTTGCTTTCTGGGTTGCACCCAGCAGTCGTGATATTGCACCAGCTCTGAGCAATAAAGAGGAGGCAGGGTCAAATCTAGAAAACATGGACCCCTCTCCTCAAATGCTCCATTTGATCTTGGTACGAGAACAAGTTATTAAAGATTGTGCACATGATCACAAAAACTGAAATGGCTAATTTGAATTTTAGGATCTGAGTGTGGCAAACCATATATATGTTATCCTAATATGATTTAAAATGTCTTAAGTGTTATCTAGATAGTAGTGTGTAGAGATTGATATCTATGTTTGACATATTAAGGATAGGTAAACTATCCGAGTGGGGACTGTTGTAAAATCCAAAACATATATATCATGATTAACTAATGTGTAGAAATATTTGGGCCTCAAAACAATAATTCATAGATTTGTGTGTGTGTGGTTACATAGACTGATTGTGCAAATGCCCTCCTGGGGTGACAATGGCATAGTGGCAGCTGGGGTAAGACTATTTCCCTTTAGGGGGTAGATCAAAGCAAAAGACAAAAGGTCACGTAGACATGTTATCTTGCTGGAGTTTCCTGTCACACACATTTTCAAATACACATCCACACACACATAGACACACACTCACACACACACATTTTCACATACACATCCACACACACACACACATAGACACACACAGACAGACACACCCACATACTCACACACACACATACACATCCACACACACACACAGTGATCAAAGCGCCCATGAAGTGTTATCTGCTTACGGCCTGGGGACACAGACAGACACACACACATACTCACACACACACATTTTCGAATACACATCCACACACACACACTCACACACACAGAGACACACACAGAGACACACACACACACACTCACACACACTCACACACATTCACACACACACACACACACACACACAGAACATCTCCAAACAAGCTAACTATTTCCTGGTATATTGTTAAAATAGTAATTTGTATATTGAAGTAAGTTAAAATATAATTAGGTTTGGTCATACCTAAATGTCTACAATTAGTTAATGTGTCTGTGCTATTTTCATTTAGATTCAATATGATTAATTGGTTGTTCTATATGGTATTGAAATGTATTCTATTAAGCTAACAGAATGATTAGATTTGTTAGATATATGTTCTGAAAGTCAAACAGACTTAGTAATAAAGCTGTGTTTAGGTAATCAATATATTTTGAGGTTCATCAAAGTATTAACAAGTCAAGTAATGTGTTTAAGTAAAAGATATAAGGAAATGAAAATAATGCAATGTTAAAGGTAGATGGTTAAGGCCAGCCTCTGTTTGCATTTATGTGAAGAGGGTTTGGCCTATAAGCCAAACCCCTATTTTCAAATGCCAGCTTAAAGCAGTCCTGTGATTGGAGGAACTAATGTGATGATGTCATCAACTCCGAGACACTGGGCCGGGCTATAAGATGGGTGTGTGATGGTGGTTAGAGGAACTCAAAAACAACAGAAGAACTCTGAACCACGAACCAAACCCACAAGGACAGGACCTCACCTACCATCACACCCATCTAAAGCAGGCAACGAGAAGACAAAGGACTTTTTGGAGGGAAAACAGACTGCTTTGTTTTGTCAGCCAAGACAACACAAAGACCAGCAACAACTTATCAATTATCATTCTTTATACTGTAATATTAGGCTGGTTGTATCATCTTACGGCATAGTGTTTGTGATCAACAACCATAGCATCTTCTTATTGTAATTTGTATACATTCTTAAACTTTGATTAAACAACTGTTAAACTATCTTTCCTCCTAAATTCCTTCTGCCTTTCGGCCTGCTCAGTCAGTTTGAAGAGAAGTGATTCCCAGCTTTAAAGTATTGAGACACAACGCCGAGTACTAGCCAACAGGTTCTGAAGCAGAGCAGAACCGAAACAGCCTGGGAATCCACTTCAATAGATAGATAGATAGATAGATAGATAGATAGATAGATAGATAGATAGATAGATAGATAGAGAGACACAGACAGACAGACAGACAGACAGACAGACAGACAGACAGACAGACAGACAGACAGACAGACAGATAGACAGATAGATAGATAGATAGATAGATAGATAGATAGATAGATAGATAGATAGATAGATAGATAGATAGACTCAAAATAAAATACATGAAATACATTGATGGAAATACACAGACTGGAGTTTTTTCTGGGTTATCGTCCTGACAACAGAGTCATGCTATCACTGTGTGCGTGTGCATGTGTGTGTGAGAACAGCCTTGGTGCTTTGATGGAGGAAGCGTGTCTGAGATGAGAGAGCAGGAGGGGGATCATCAGAGAGGCTGGATCTGCTGTCTGTCTGTCTGTCTGTGTGTCTCCGATAAGGACACGCTCAGATGTCCCCGCCTCCTCCCCCCTCCTTCCCTCCCTCCCTCCTTCCCTCCCTCCCTCCCTCCGTCCTCCCCCGCCTCACCCCTGGCTCAGCATAAACACGGCTGAGTGTCACTTTGGACACACACTCGCACACACACACACCCACACAGAGACACACTCACACAGACACACACAACATGATGGCTGCACCCGAACACGTGCATATCACACAAAATCATGTCACGGATACCAGTTATGGGTCACAGACTTCAGGCAGTCAAATATTATATGATTACTTAATTTATGTTGATTTATCCAATTACCTGATAATTTACTCAGAATTCTGTTACTTAGAGTACCTACTGCCTTCACTGTCCACAAGTGTCTTATACTCTATGTACAGTATACCTATCTACTGTCTTCACTGTCCACAACTGTCTTATACTCTATGTACAGTATACCTATCTACTGTCTTCACTGTCCACAAGTGTCTTATACTCTATGTACAGTATACCTATCTACTGTCTTCACTGTCCACAACTGTCTTATACTCTATGTACAGTATACCTATCTACTGTCTTCACTGTCCACAAGTGTCTTATACTCTATGTACAGTATACCTATCTACTGTCTTCACTGTCCACAACTGTCTCATACTCTATTTATACCCATCTACTGTCTTCACTGTCTACAATAGAACTGTAGAATAGAATAAGAACTAGTGCTCTTCCTGACAGTCAGGACGCACCCTAGACATAAGAACTAGTGCTCTTCCTCAAGCAGCATTGGATGACAGGACGCACCCCTGACATAAGAACGGAAGGCAGGAACAGGGAAACGTGACTAAGCATAATTAAGAGGAAATGTAATTGTGTTTTACGGTTAAATCCAACCTTACGGGAATAAGCAGCCACAACTTTTTAATCTGTGTCTTATTAACAAAGATCATGAACACAATAGCCCGTTTTGAGCTACAGAGCTTCAAAGGGCCTGTTATCTTAAGATGCATGCAGAACTACAAATACCCACTGGCCTTTGCCACCTAACCCCTCCCCACCTAACACATTTTTTAGGTGAGAGGCATTCACTGGTAGGGGGTAGGTGCACGGAAGTTACCATAGCTCAGCGTATACGCTGTCTCTATGTGTTCGGGAGACTCATGTTCTCAATTATGATCATGTCTCCACCACAACCACAGCCCGAGCTGTGAGTGAATTACGCGAAGGGAAGCATTATGGCAGGAGACTTATTTTATGAAGAAGAGTGAGGCACGGGTGGAAGTGGCCATTCTTCTAAGTAAAATACCCGGAAGACTAATGAAAATAAATAGGTCTGTCAGTTTATCGCGTTAATTAGATTAATTAATTACACGGCAAATTATTGCGTTATGAAAATTTACAAAAAATCTATTAAAAAAGAATATATATATTTTGTTTATAATTTTCTTTAAACATTTAAAAAAAAATCTCATTCATTCCATAAGAACGTAGAATAAATATTTACAAACTTTTTTTTTAAATGGTCAATTTGCATGTTCTTGGTATCTGATTCTAGGGACATATGGATCTCAGAAATGTCAGAAATACTGTGTCTCTTACTAGGCTTGAGTAAATTGTAATGAACCAAATGAGAATATCAATAATTCTTTTTGTGACTGTGAATAACACCATGCTAAAATTGACCAGACCTGAAAAATCGAAGCAAATGAATAAATGGAATATGATTAAACAGAAGGTTTTGTAGATACAGTACTGAATTCTGCCATCCGGACACATGCAATTTGAAATATGATTATAGAATATAAAATATCTGGCCTAAAATGGTTATGCGATTAAAATGCGATTAATTAGATTAATTAATTACAAATCCTGTAATTAATTAGATCCATTTTTTGAATCGCCTGACAGCACTAAAAATTAAATAAACTGTCGTTTTTTCACACAGTGAGGAAAATAATACTGTCGGACAATCTAACAATAATTAACACATTTACAAGTCGTATTAAGTTTTGCCAATAAGGAGACATAATAGAGAACATTTCAAAGCAGTCAAAATTGCCATTATCTCCATTTCAACCTATTTCTGAGTTGTGCGACATTTTTGGGGTTTCCGGAGGAATCGTGAGCTCCTTAAAGGGGCACTTTACCAAAACCAAGCAATTATTTTTCGCACATAATCTCACACACATCCACAAATCTGTTTTGCACACATTCCTTTAGTTTGACAGTTATTGAGAGTAAAATGAGTTTGAATATGGCCACCGGCGATGTCATCGAGGACATTGAATCCTCGCGTCGTGTTAATTACAGCTCAATGAAATGAACGTAGATGAAAACATAGCAACACCTTGTCTTATAGGGACAGCACAGCACAGGAGATCCAATGTCCCGATGACATCACTGGTGCCCCTTTAATACTCCGCAGTGGCTGGTGGACGTGACGAATGAAACATCAAATCTAACTGACAAGCATTGAAAAGATACCATATCATTTATTAATTTATTAATGTATTTAAATGAAGCGATGCCCTGAGGGAATTCTTCCACGTACTGTAAATACTGCCAGTATTTGTACAGAGAAGCCCCCCCCCTCCCCCGTATGTAATCACATGCCTTTCCAATGTGTTCATCGTCCACACGTGCTCACATGATTTTCATGCTATAATGTGAGTCCAGGCTCACTCGGCTCCACAAAACAGCTGTCTACATTTTACAGTGAAACCCCGGCGCCTCTCCTGCTGCCGTCTCCACAGCAGGGGCCTTCTGACGGCACCTGCACCAGCGCGGCCCGGGGACACATGTACCGCACCTCTGCGTTCACACATGTGACCACGCTCAGCGCTATCGCCCTCAAGTCGTGGAAGTCAAATGACGGCAAATCACAATAGAAGTTTCTTTTTGGGGGTGGGGGGGGGGGTTCGTTTGTTTTCATATTATCACAGTTTGAATGTTTAAGAACATATTTACTATAAAAAGTGAACAGTTATAGTATCTCTAATAGTAACAATTCTTTGTTTAAAACATGCTCTTCTGAGACAAGTTTTCCTCCTGGCGTGGGGGCGGAGTTACATGTGCATGTGAATGAAGGCGGGTGCCTCGGACTTTCGAGCAACGCCCATAAATACAATGAGCACATGGGCTTGTGTTTACTATTTTCATCTTCTTCACGATGGATGCGCAAACCTTGGGAGCTGCACTCAACAAACTGTCGGCATCAGGAAAAGCAATTGATGCATGGGATTTAATGAACAAGTACATAGTTTTACATTTACATTTAGTCATTTAGCTGACGCTTTTATCCAAAGCGACTTACAAGTTCTGTACGACAAGTCAGCAGCAAGAGTACAACTCTTTCAGCTGAGTAACAATGATAAAACAGTGCTGAAACTTGGGTGCTGCAGTATTGAGTGCATAGACATAAAGACATATTAGTATAGTAACATTATCACGTCTCATGGCTTCTCATATCATTGTTATGCCGATGATACTCAACTCTTCCTCTCCTTCCCTCCCTCAGATATCCACGTCTCTGAGCGGATCTCGGCCTGTCTGTCCGACATCTCCGCCTGGATGACGACCAACCACCTCAAACTGAACCTAAGCAAAACAGAATTGCTCCACCTGCTGGCCAAATCCTCCCCCCTGACCGACCTCTCCATCACAGTCGAGAATGCAGCTGTGACCGCGTCGCCGACCGCCAAGAACCTTGGTGTTGTCCTCGACGACCAGTTGAACTTCTCTGCTGACATCGCAGCGACAATCAGAACCTGCAGATTCCTCCTGAGCAATGTCAGAAGGATACGCCCCTTCCTGACAAAAGAAGCCACCCAACTCCTCGTCCAATCAACAGTCATCTCCCGCCTCGACTACTGCAACGCACTGCTACTGTAGCTGGCCTCCCGGCCACTGCCACGAAGCCTCTTCAACTCATTCAAAACGCAGCGGCCCGCCTGATCTCAAACCTACCGAAGTCGGCCCATGTCACCCCACTTCTTAGGGACCTGCACTGGCTCCCCATTGCTGCACGTATCCGCTTCAAGGCCCTCGACCTAGCATACCGTGCGGCAAAGGGAACCGATCCTGCCTACCTCCGGTCAATGGTCTCTAACTACACACCCTCAAGACCCCTACGCTCTGCATCTTCTGGCCGCCTCAGATCTACTCCTATCCAAGCTCCCGGAGGGTCATCAAAGAGAAGCCGCCTATTCTCAGTCCTTGCCCCACAATGGTGGAATGAACTACCCATCCCAGTTAGGACAGCCGAATCCCGTCCAATCTTTCGCCGTCGACTAAAGACTCACTTCTTCAACCATTATCTGAAATGATAAAAAAAAAGAAAAAAATCCAACCCCGACTAACCTTACTGTCATGCACTTGTCCTAATAAACTAACCTACACTGTAACACGCAACACTTTGATGAACATTGTTACTCAGCTGATAGAGTTATACCCTTCTTGCTGTCTTGTCGCACAGAACTTGTAAGTCGCTTTGGATAAAAGCGTCAGCTAAATGACTAAATGTAAATGTAAATGTATAGTAGGAGGAGTGCATGGTAGTATAGGACAGTAAGAAGGTTAGTGCTTTTATAAAAAAATTCTTCACCTCAGATATTGATTGAAGACGTGTGTTTTTAGTTGACAGCGAAAGATTGGTCGAGATTTGGCTGTCTGTGGTGGGAAGTTCATTCCACCATAGTAGCTTACATTCTGTACTGTCACAATGTTTTTTTTTATCCACTTTTTCTCCTCCTTTTTCTGTATTTTTCTCCCATCCCAATTTTGTCGTTATACCAATTCCCCCCTCCCCTTCCTGGTCGTTGCGTGCATTTGCCCCCCACTTGCCCCCCACTTGCCGGTCTAGGGAGCCCTGAAGACTATCACATGCTTCCTCCGATACATGTGGAGTCAGCCAGCCGCTTCTTTTTCCACCTGACAGCGAGGACTCTCACTGCGGAAGTGTAACGCGTGGGAGGATGACACTACCTCCCCCAGTTCCCTCCCTCGCTGTGCAGGCACCCTGACCGACCTGTAGGAGTTGCTGTTTACAACGACCAGGATACACCCCACCGGCTTCCACCCGCTGACACTGCCAATTGTATCAGTATGAACGACCGACCAAGCCGGAGGTACCGCTGACAGCCGGATTCGATACCAGTGTCTCTTGCAGTGGTAGGCAGACGCTTAGTCAGCCGCGCTACCCTGCCGCCCTGTACTGTCACAATCTGTAAAAATCTGTAAAATGAAAATGGAGACATCTGGCATCAACCGCTGGTCGCGGTCACATTATCGTAACGCCTGATCAGACGTACCGGTAGCAGAGAGGCTTCACATAATGAGACAAAGCACTCCGAGGGTTTTGAATGGAGAAATTCCCTAACGCTAAATATGGCAGCAACAACTAGACTACTTGCTACAAAACTAACATATTCAGAGAAAATAATTACATGTGATGTGATTTTATGTTGAATAAAAGTATAACCTACGGCAGTGTGAGGTGAAATGTGAGTTTTACAGACGTTTACAATGAATAACGATCTCTGCAGCGAGTCGTTACCATGGTAACTAAGGACTTCTGTAGAAGGAGTCAGGTCTTATCTTATTAATGTTATTAGTTGCTGTTATTAAAGATGGCGGTGGAGTGAGCAGACGTCCCTTGAGAGAGATTTCGCTGGTACCTCATGGGAATGTATCGTGACCACGTGTGGTGCTATGTGATGGCTAGGTTACTGTCCGTGGTGCTGATGTAGTCATTGTAATAGTGTTGATACCGTAGACATTGCACAGAAGAGACCACATCCGTTATCGGCAGGGTTCAACCTAAACCATAGGCATATTATAGCAGATTTACCATGGGATAGTTGCAACAACAGCCTTCTTGTTGACTTTGATGGTAAGAGACTAGGCAGTAGGCACACAGTACACAGTGTTTTAAAGGTCATGGGTTTGATTCCTCATAGCTGAGTACACATTCATGAGTGGAAAATACACCTTTACTAATTGTCATAACCAGTGTTGTAGTCGAGTCACTAAATCTCGAGTCCGAGTCGAGTCTCGAGTCCCCAGTGTTCGAGTCCGAGTTCGAGTCACCAAAGAAGAGCCAGAGTCGAATCCGAGTCGAGTCCCCATTACCCTAGTCCGAGTCCGAGTCCAAGTCATCAAGGTTGAGTCCACTTCACTCTGGCAGTCAAAGAGCTGACATACAAATAAAAAAAAGGTCTACATTAAACATAACGCTGCTGGCGGGACAAAACCTCATAACTCCAAAAACCGAACTTTTCAGCAGGTGAAAGAAACAAACACAGATTTGAGGGCAAATAGAGTTACGAGGTTTAGACAGATGATTGATTTAATGCTTTCCCATTGTGTAGACTTTGTAAAACCACACACACATGGAGGATGATCTACTGAGTTGATAAAAAAAAATTAGGAGGTTTTGTCCCGCCAAGAGCGATAAATGACACAGCGGTCGATTTCACAGGGAGTTTATTTACTTTGTGACACAATAGCCAAACAAATGCACTAGCCATCAATATCGTATGACAAATGACTAGGGCGGAAAAAAAAAGGATTTATCAATTAACAAGTCTGAGTCCTCGTCTGCACCTTCTGAGTCTGAATGCAGTCAATGCTCGAGTCCAAGTCCAAGTCCGAGTCATCAGTGCTCAAGTCCAATTCGAGTCACGAGTCCTGAAGATCAGTCCAGGACTCGGCCTCGAGTCAGAGTCCTGGACTCTAGTACTACAACACTGGTCATAACTCCTCCGAACAGGTCATGTCTACAAACGGCATTCAAAGGCATTAAAACATCAGGTTCCGTTGGCATGTGGGGTGTATCCTTGTGTGAAGAGCTCCACTCAATCACTTGGACAGAGACATTAATCTCCTCAGTCCCACGACTTGGCCTTCAGCCGCAGGGTTTCCCCTCAGATTGTACCTTTAAATGTGTTTCCAAAGCTGCTGCTGCTGCTTCTGTCAGCTGTCCACTTTCACCACCATCCTTCCACGTCTCTATCCGATGTCCTGAAAGGCGAGGTAAGAGACGCAGAACGCCGCAGCGTTTTCTCCTCAGGGGGGGAGGAATAAAAGGTATGATCACATTTTCTTATTTGTTCTGGATGAACTGAAATGTCTTTCTCTGGCTACACGCCTCACTTCCTGCCGGTGCCCCAAGCTAAGATTAATAGGCTACATTATATCTGGATCCTATTTCCCAAAGCTTCCCGTGCATCTGTAGAGGTAAGTTGTTGGTGTTGTTATATATATATCTTCAAAAGTCCAGTTTATTATTATATATATATATATATATATATATATATATATATATATATATATATATATATATATATATATATATATATATATATATATATATATATATATATATATATATATATATATATATATATATATATAATAATAATAAACTGGACTTTTGAAGAAGTCTTTATTTATCATGCAGTGACACACATACATGCAATGGGCGGCACACACAGGAACACACACATGCAATTTTTTGGGTCGCCGATGAAATTGAGTCTCTGCGCTTGACCCATCCCCTTGTCCTGGGGCAGCCGGCAGCAGATAAGGGCTGCGGCGTGGGGCCGCGCCCCGGGGACCAATCCAAGTGCTCCTGTACATCTTCGTCAGGGACGCGACAGCGTTAGCGATCTGTTGTGCATGTTTTTCCATTGGGTTTCTCTTATCGGGAGGGGAAACCCTTGCGAGTACGGGGGGAGAACATGCAACACACACAGAAAGGCCTGGGAGATACCCCACCTGGGTACCTGGCAACGCGGAAACCTGCATGGTCCTCAAGCAGGAATCGAACCCACGACCTTCTAGCTGTGAGGCGACAGTGTTAACCACTACGCCACCATGCCGCCATGGAGGAGCCATTTCTGAAAGGCATATTGCCATCGTATAATTAGTTATCATCCTCAGATTAATTTGGTAACCATCGTATTCAGTAGGATTTCTTCCCATCAAGAAAACGAGATCAACTATGTTGTCAGAGTTTAGAGCTGGGTCAGAGTTTAGAGCCGAGGTCCGTAGATGTCCCTAGATACCAGGAACATGCAAATGGACCTTGTAGAAGTGGAGCAATCTTCCATTTACTTTGGTATGTACTTTTAGGCAGATTTTTGGAAAATATGGCTAGGGCTTAAGAGTTTAACCCCTAATTTCTTCCGATGAGCAGTTTGGCACCTTGCATGGTCGCCTCCGCCGTCGGTGTGTGAATGTGTGCGTGAATGGGTAAAATGTGAGGAACAAATTGTAAAGCGCTTTGGATCAAATAAAAGAGTTATATAAATGCAGCCATTTATACAAATAACCTCTAATCTCAGTGTGTATTATTCAGTGTAGTTTGCCTGATACCTTCCCCTATTTCACACCCTGCCTGTGTGTGTGTGTGTGTGTGTGTGTGTGTGTGCGCGCGCGCGCGTGCGTGCGTGCGTGTGTGTGTGCACATGCATGTCTCTCTAATGCTGCTGCAGCATTTCACCCATCTGTGAGACAAAACAGAAATACAATCCAAATACAATGAATTGGATAAAAGATGTCAAGGCAAAAAGGAACGTCTGCAGACAGGAAGGTGAATTCAAATTCTGACTGGCATTCTGTCTTTTTCTTGGCACAATGTTTTAGTAACAACAATCCACTACAGACTTTACCAGCGTGTTGACAGATGGACGTTCTACTCGACAGATTTAGCCACATTTAGTTAAGGATCAGATGCACATCCTTGGACTGGGCAGGAAGCATCTGTGTCACAACACAACACTATGCTAGAGAGTTTCTTCCTTGGTTTTGTCCACAATGTAGAACCTTAAAGATTATCGCCACTGTCTGATCACACACTGTGATTTTACTCGACTCTCTCACTCTCACTTGCAAACACGTAACTCAATTCTCATGCACTCACTTGCCAATTATAAATTGAACAGCGAAGGATAAGGTGTGATTAAATCTTGGTGATTAAATCAGTCGTCTGTGGGCGTCTGTGGGCACAGTGCTGGACAGGTTGTTCAGCAGAATCTCCACCAGCTCTTAATGTGTCACTCCAGATCCATGGAACGCTAAGACAACTTTTCCTGTCAATTTATGTCTATAATGTCAGAAAATAGCCCATGATTTCTTTCGGATTTCATTCTCAGAAAATACATTTGCCTTAATACACCATCTTACTTACAGCAGAAATATCAATTCTCAATTCTCATGCACTCACTCGCCAATTGTAAATTGAACAGCTAACTATATGGTGTGATTAAATCTTTTATTTAATGAGTTGACAAACTGGTGATGTTAGGGTTATATTATATAGTTAGGTTTAACCACTTAAGCATCGGGCAAAAATGGGGCTAGTTTATAAAAATATATATTAGGAATTGCATACCCAAAGTAATTTGGGATTTATTATAATTTATACTTATGATTACAGTGTAACACAGTTGTAGACAGTGAAGGTAGTAGATAGGTAGTATACATTGAGTATAGGCAACAGAGTTCAGAGGTCGTGCAGTCTGGGTAACAGAGCCTAGAGTATAGGCAACAGAGTTCAGAGGTTGTACAGTCTGGGTAACAGAGCCTAGAGTATAGGCAACAGAGTTCAGAGGTCGTACAGTCTGGGTAACAGAGCCTAGAGCAGACCTGGGCATTGTACGCTTCATCATGGCAGGATCATTCTGACCGGCCCGCGAAAGATTACATGATAATACATTTTTTTTTTTTTTTTTTTTTTCATGTCAACGTTCACACGCACAATATACACTTAGGAGACATGCTCAGAAGATGTTGGTTCTCTTTGGATTCACCTATGTGAACAGACATTCTCAGTCATGATGTTTACCAAGTCCAGGTACAGATCCTCTCACTGATGAACATCTGGCAGCTGTGCTTCGCATCTCCACCTCAGACATTCAACCTGACTTTGATGGACTTGTTAAAGCTCAACAGAGACTGGATTTCTCACACTGAATGAAAAAAAATAACTGAAGAACACTAAAATGTGGAAATATAACAAGTGAAATGGGACACTTGATATTTTTTTTTCTTTTTTTTGCACATTAAATGTTTAATATAGGCATGTAAAGTAAAAAAGGCTACAAAACTGGGACACTTTTCTTTACACAGTTCAGTGACATGTCTTGTTTATTTTTGCTATAAGATGATGTGATGTCTTTAGAAAGCTAAGAAAATCCTTGTTTCAATAGTATATGAAACTCAAAATGCCCTTTTTGTTATTAATGTTTCACATTTTGTTTATCATTTTGGAAATGAATTCTATTTGAATAAATTATATTTTTGAAAGCTAACCTCACCTTTTAATTGCCAAATAATAACATACACTCTTACCAGGGGTCAAAACAATGCCATTTACTGCTTTTTATATAGAAATAAAATGTATATTATGCATAATTGAGTTTGGAATTTTGGCCCGGCCCCCCAACATATTTTCAGTTGCTCATTCGGCCCCCCGGGAAAAATAATTGCCCACCCCTGGCCTAGAGTATAGGCAACAGGGTTCTTTCTAGTCTTGCACAAGGACCAATCAGCATGGGTATGGGCGGGTTCATTTTCCATTGCTGGGGATTTGATTGGTTGTTTTTATGATCAATGAAAACCTTTCTCTAGTCAGTCTCTCATGGTTTGTCAGCCACACCTATGATTTATTATTCAAATGCTTGTATACACACAATGTATGAGCTTCAGCACTTTATATAACCTTTGCTCAAAAGCACAACATGATGCCTTACAGCTGGAGACACCAACCCACACACTCACCCACTCACAAGCTGCTTAAAGAAGTCAGTAACTTAAAGGCTGAGCAGTCGAGAAGTCAATAACTTATCGTCTGAGCAGTAGAGGTCAGTAACTTATAATCTGAGCAGTAGAGAAGTCAATAATTTATAGGCTGAGCAGTAGAGAAGTTAATAACTCATATGCTGAGCAATACAGAAGTCGGCGCATGTATCACGGCGGATGCAGGCTATGACAACATATGCAATATCAACTTCATCATGGCAGGTGAAAAAATATCCAAGCTTATAGTTCACTCTCTCTCTCTCTCTCTCTCTCTCTCTCTCTCTCTCTCTCTCTCTCTCTCTCTCTCTCTCTCTCTCTCTCTCTCACACACACACACGCACACACACACACACACACACACACACACACACAC
This sequence comes from Notolepis coatsorum, assembly GCF_963971535.1. Taxonomy (NCBI): domain Eukaryota; kingdom Metazoa; phylum Chordata; class Actinopteri; order Aulopiformes; family Paralepididae; genus Notolepis; species Notolepis coatsorum. The sequence continues at coordinate 107,767,268 of NC_140180.1, read as the reverse complement.
ACACACACACACACACACGCACACACACACACACACACACACACACACACACACACACACACACACACACACACTCTCTTAGCTGTCCATCATGTTCGATGATGACGCTTGCTCCAGGGATGGGGTGAGGGGGGGGGGTTAGCGCCGCTGCCGCTGGTGCCACTTCTTGTGGCCGTTAAGTCCGATCCTTGAGCCGCACACCCGTCCACAGATGGTGCAAGGGAAGCCAGATACCTGGGGGATGCCAGCCGCCCGCTGGTGTCGTTGCGTGCGCCTCTCAGATCTTCGGTCTTGGTTCGTTTGGTGTATTTGGGAAACTGCAGTGGCACAAGTGACTTGCCAGGCTGATCTGTCGAGTGCCAGAGTTTCAAGCTGCGTGATGTTTGCACACTTTAGGAGGTCCCTGGTGTAGTCCTTAAAGCGTCTCTTTTGGCCTCCAGCAGCCCGCTTTGCTCCTCTCAGTTGGCCATAGAGGACTTGGCGGGGCAGGCGGTGGTCAGGCATACGTATGGTGTGCCCTATCCAACGAAGATGTTTTTTGGCCACAGCTGCGGCCATACAGATTGAGTTGGTGTTGTTGAGGATGTCTGTGTGGGGGACTCGATCTTCCCAGGTTAGGCCGAGGATCCTTTGGAGGCAACGGATGTGGAAAGCGTCCAGGTTGGTGATGTGCCGGCGGTATGGGGTCCAGGATTCTGCTCCATAGAGCAGAGTGGAGAGACATACTGCGTTGTAAACGGCAACCTTGGTGCTGATCTTCAGGTTTCGGTTTTCAAAAACCCTGCTGCGTAGGTGTCCAAAGGATGATGCCGCTTTATTGATACGTGTGTGTATCTCCGCGTCAAGGGAGCAGCATGAGGACAGAGTGGAGCATAGGTAGGTGAAATGATCCACTGTTTTGAGTGGAACACTGTTTATGTGAAAACTGGGAGGTGTAGAGGTTTGGGAAGTGAGTTGGGACATAACTTCGGTTTTTTGTATGTTGACCTGGAGACCGAAGGATTGGTACAGGCTGGATATGGTGTCAAGAGCATGCTGCATAGACTCTGGACTGTGAGCTAAGATGGCACAGTCATCAGCGTACTGTAGCTCACATACTTGGCAGGATTTTGTCTTTGTGTGTGCCTGGAGCCGGCGGATGTTGAAGAGACTACCATCAAGGTATTCCACATGGACACTGTCTTCATGTCCCAGGGCTCGGCGGAAGAGGCAGGTGATGGCAGAGAGGAGGAGATTAAAGAGCACCGGAGCCAAGACACAGCCCTGCTTCACCCCAACATTAACCTTAAAGGATTCTGACTGGAGTTCACCCGTCTGGACTCTGGCTTGCATCCCGTCATGCAGCTGCTGAAGGATGGAGAGAAACTTGGGTGGTACCCCAAGGTTGTTGAGGTGTTTCCAGAGCAGCTCACGGCTGATGGTGTCGAATGCTTTGCTTAGGTCTATGAAGGCTATGTAAAGATCCTTGCGATGCTCTCTGCTCTTCTCTAGCAGCTGCCTCAGGACAAAGACCATGTCGGTGGTGGATCTGGTCTTCCGAAAGCCACATTGAGTTTCCGGAAGCGCAGCTTCAGAGATGTTTTCCACCAGCCTGTTCAGCATGATCTTCACCAGCACTTTCCCTGCGATGGAGAGGAGAGAGATTCCACGGCTGTTTCCGCAGACTGCTCTGTCCCCTTTCTGCTTGTAGATGACCACAATGTTTGCATCCTTCCAGTCCTGTGGGAGGGTCTCATGTTCCCAGATGTTGCAGATCAGGAGGTGCAGATGTCGCGTGAGGAGGTACCCTCCGTGTTTGAAAACCTCTGCTGGGATGCCATCGGGTCCAGGGCTTTTATAATTCTTTAGACCCGCAATGGCTTGACGGGTCTCAGAGAAGTGTGGTGGGGTGTCCAGGTGCGTGACTGGTGGCATGTCTGGGAGATTATCCAGGATATGTGGGTCAGTGGGGTTGGTGTGATTGAGTAGAGACTCAAAGTGGTTTGCCCAGCGGGTGAGGATCTCATGTCGGTCCTTAAAGAGTTTAGAACCTTCGACTGATTGAACTGGAGCAATCGCCCGCTTCCTGGGGCCATGCAGTGCTTTGATGGCATCGTAAAAACCCTGGGTGTTGTGGCAGTCTGCCAGGCTTTGGATCTCCTTCACCTTCTGTATCCACCAGGCATCCTCCATAATCCGGAGGGCTTGCTGGGTTGCTGTTCTTGCTGCAGCAAAGGCAGCTTTCAGGGTGGGAGAACCAGGGCAGGACAGGAGAGCTTTGTGGGCTTCATGCTTGGTTTTTAGTAGGGACTGTATCTTATCTTGAGTTACAATCAAACCAGTCCTGGTATCGTTTCCTCGTCTGGCCAAGTGCCTCAGAGGCTGCGCTGTGGATAGCCTGGTGCAGAGCTGGCCAGTCAGCTGATTCCTCCGGGATCTTATTGAGGTTTTCACCAAGGAGCTGTCGGAGGTGGTTTTTTGAAGTGGGGGTGTTCAGTGCTGCAGAATTTATTTTTTTATTAGGTCCTACCCTCGGTCCACAGGGTTGAATACTCATGAGGAGTTTGGATCTGACCATGAGGTGATCAGTCCAGCACTCGGCTCCACGCATGACTCGGGTGGTAAGGACGTCCTGTCGGTCCTTTTAGCGTACAATCACATAGTCCAGGAGATGCCAGTGTTTAGAGCGGGGGTGCTGCCAGGTGGTTTTGAACCTGTTCTTCATCTGGAAGATGGTGTTGTGTCACACTCCCAGGTCAGGTCAGACCAGGGAGAGGCTCCAGGTTCAGGGTGAGCCTAGTACCTGAGACGGACCAGATGTCCCAAGCTAGCATTGTCCCTGCAGATAGTCAGGTCTCTTCAGCTAGCAGGCCTAGGAGGGCTATCAGGACAGGAGCTGGTAGGCTTTCCCCGACTGTTAGCTTAGCCTCGGCAGCTAGCCAGCCCTCCCCAGCTAGCACAGTTCCCACAGTGAGTCCAGGCCCCACAGTTAGCCTAGCCCCCGAGGCTAGTATGGCTAACAAGGCCTCCACAGCTGGTCCAGCTTCCACGCCCAGTCCAGCCTCTACTCTGGGTCCTGACTCCTCATCCCCGGATCCTACACCACGCCTCGCCACCGAGACCGATCCGGTCTCCGCGCCCTGCCCGGCCTCTACACCTGGTCCGGCTGTGGTGCCGCCTCCCGGCTCCTCGACTGATCCTGGCTCCCCGTCTGGTCCAGCTCTGAGCTGTGATCGGCGTCCTGGTCCTCGCCGTGGTCTTCGCCGTGGTCTGCGTGGGATCCTGCTCCGGGGGTCGTCGCCGCCACACCTCTGTTTCCGGCTCTCCTGAACCGGTCCCTGGTCCGGCGGCTGGAGGGTCTCTCGTCCGGGATCCTGCTCCGGGGTCCAGCTTCCCTTCCCGGGCTTCTACACCTGTCCCCACCCTCCCTTGTCGGGCCTCTGTTCCCAGGTCCAGCCCCCCTCCCCGGTTCTCTGCGCCCGTCCCAACCCCCCCTTGTAGGGCACCTGCTCCCAGCTCCGGCTTCCCTCGCCAGATCCCTGTTTCTTTCCCCGCCTTCCCTCTCCGGGCCTCTGTTCCCGTCCCCACCTCCCCTCTCCGGGCATCTGCGCCCGTTTTCGACCCCCCTGGCTGCTATGCCCCTCCGGGTTTTTTTTCTCTGCCTTCCGGCCCCAGTTCTCCGGGTCCTCGCCCTGGTTTGTTTCTGGGGTCCCGGCCTCCTGCGTCGCCCGTGGGCGGACGGTATTTTCGGGGGTCTGGAAGCCCCCCCGTTCGGGGGGAGGTACTGTCACACTCCCAGGTCAGGTCAGACCGGGGAGAGAGAACGCCACAGCACTCCCAGGTCAGGTCAGACTTGGGAGAGAGAACAATACAGACATGATGTGAACATTGGTCCCCTACCTGCTGACATTGGTTCCCTGCCTCCCTCTAGTGGCCAGGCTGGCCTGATGGTACAGGCGGCCATCTTGTTTTGGTTCCAAGTTCCAATTAATATCTAATTATTTGTTATCTTGGGCCATCCCTGTCTGTGTGTGATGTCGTCTCCCTGTCTGGTTGTTATGTGTGATTATGTCTTCTGTGTCTAGTTTGGTGTATTCCTAGTGTGTTTATCAGATTTTGCCTTGTTGTATTATTGCCTGGCATTGCCAGCTGTTAGTCATTACAATCAGTGGTAGTATTTAAGACCTGCTTGTTACTGACTTCCTTGTGGCGTAATTGTCTCATGTACCCTCCAAGTCCTCAGTGTTACCCTTCTCGTCGTTCTCCTGTGTTCCCCCGTGCCTTGCTGTTTGTAGATGCGCTTGTAAGTAGATTAGTCTTTTGTTTTGTTATTGTTTTATTTTCCGTGTTTTACAATTCAGCTCTTCCTCTAGCGCCAGCTCGGCTGTGCCATTTATGTTCTCTTTGGTAACGTACAGTCGTGTTCAGTAAAGTCTGTTTACTCGTATCCTGCCGTCTCTGCCTCCTCCATTCCGTTCCCTATCTGCAAACTGTGTTCTAACCAACCCTCATCGTAACAGTGTTGGTTATGACCAGGTAGTGTTCTGCACAGAGGGAGAGGAGCCGAAGCCCATTTATCTTCCCTACTCCATGTCGGCCAATAACTCTGTCCCATACCAGGTGCTCCGTGCCCACTCTAGCATTGAAGTCTCCCATTAATATGAGCTTGTCCGTAGCTGGACTTTTCTGTAATATTGAGTTGAGGGCTCGGTATAAATCCTCTTTGATGTTGAACTCAGCATTTAAGTTGGTGCATAAGCACTAAGGAGAGTGGCGAAGCGTCCCTTTGCAAGGGGGATGCGCCATGTCATTAGGCGTTCGCTGACACCGATGGGGGACTCTGGGATGCGTTGCAGAAGTTGGGACTTCACAGCAAAGCCTACTCCATAGATGCGGCGAGTGCCTTCAGGGACCCCCTTCCAGAAGAAGGTGTATCCTGCACCAACCTCTGTCAGGGAGTCCTCTCCATGTAGTCTAGTCTCGCTGAGAGCTGCAATGTCGATGTTATACCTTGCGAGTTCCAGGGCCACGAGTGCTGTCCTGCGGTGTGGCCTGTCAGGTGTTTCAGCCAGGTCCAGCAGTGTGCGAACATTCCACGAAGCAATGCATAAATGCTTATTTCTTAATATTTTAGTTTTTCGACCGCAAAAGGGGATGCTCCGACGGTTGCGGTATACCGCCCGGAGATAGAAGAGCAGACAATGTTTGGACCACCTTTTCTAGGTCCTTCCCCATCTCAGTGTGGGGCTGCTCAGTCACAATGGAAGCTGCCGAAGCGATGCGCTGCTCCATCCCGCAGTCTCAACGACGACACTGCTCACCCCTGCACACATTGTCGCCTGTGTGCATGGTTTGGCTAGACACTCCCAGCCACATCCTTGGCCTGTATCTACCGCCATTCCACAACGCCACAGGACTTTTTGAAGGGGGGGGGGGAGGATGGGCAAGAAGCTTGCACATAGGTGAGGATTAAGGTGAGGGTGTGGCTGTGCAGTCCTCACTCCCACCATCTTCACTCCTTGCAGATTAAACTCCAGTGGCATGAGAGAACCCATGACGACCTTTGTCTGGCGGGAGTTGCAGGGGGCTGCCGGTGGTCCGGTCTGTTGGACTCCGCCTGTGCCTGTCCCCAGGGCAGATTTTTCCTCAGGGTTTACTCCCCTAGCCACTATACCCGCCCCGGGTTTACCCATGTGGCAATGGGGGTCCCTTCCTCCGCCTTCGCAGCCGTTGTGGTGGTTCTCACATCCACCATCTTCCCCCTGCTCCGCCGTTGAGGTGTTTTGGGATCACTCTTAGTCTGGCCTCTACCCTTCGACCTGTTCGGCTTGGGTGACCCTGCCAGGAGTGCGAGACTCCCGCCAACATAGCAAAGTGCCTCACCACAATAAGGTGGTGATCCTGGCGAGACACACACACACACACACACACAATGGTGATTAAGGCCTTGTCCAGACTAAAACGATTTTGATCTTTTTCGTTTTCATTTTGTTTTCATTTAAAAAAAGGTTTCCGTAAAAACAAAAAAGTTTCAAGATAATAAGTGCGTGCCACAAATTTACAAAATAAATGTCTTTCCTGTTTTAGACGTTGCTCTTTTATTTTGAAGACCCCCGACCGGAAGTGTTGTTAATCGTTGTTTTCGATAACTTGTGTGTCCGGTTCTGTGCTTTGGAGCTGACGCTAGTTTTCAATAGATAGGAGAGACACACACACAGCGCAAGTGCAGCTTCACAGGCAGCCGGTGATGAGGAGGAGGAAGATCTGTGGATTTTAATCGGCAGGAGAGAGAGAAGCTCAAAGCCGTATATAATATAATAGCCCCGTGGTGCTGTCGGAGGCAGCTCAAACTACCTGTGTTGTAATAAATGTATTGATTGATGTTTAACTTGTCCGTGTGTGTGTCCAGTCCTTTCGACTAGCAAACGTTGTCTGTATTTAACGTTACCTCAGGATACCACTGTAATTGTAGCAAACATTGTCTGTATTTAACGTTACCTCAGGATACCACTGTCTATTGTATTTAGTTGGTTAGCTATTTAGCTAATGTTGTTAGCATTGGATAGCATCAACGCTAGCTGGCTACAGCTCAACACCAGCCATGGGAATACTATTTAATAAAATATGGAGGCTTTTTAATCGTCAAGGTAAGAGAGGATTTGTCATGATCAACTGAAGGGGTACTCTGTACATGCCATTGTTGTTTAATAATAACTCCCAGTGTTTAATGAACACTTGTGGCCAGGACATATCTGGACATATAAGACATATATCATGTCTCTTTTTTTGTTGGCTGGGTTTTGCATGCGGATTAAGGGAGATGTCAATCTGTTGTCGACGGTGGTAGTACAGGCGCAGTACATTTAGCTGTAAAAGCCAGATCAAGCTCAATAGCTTCTGTAACATGCAACTACTCTGTACATGCCATTGTTGTTGTGATGTTTTCACATGCGGGGTAAGGGAGAGGTGGGCTATCGTGTCATCGGTTCAGGAGAAGACGGGTATCGCTTGTAAAGATGGTGATGCAATGGGGGGCATCTTCAGGCGTCTTCAGAATTGCGCACTCTGGGAGCTGGTATCAGAAAGTAGCGTCTTCAGGCTACGAGAACGCAGTTCTGTGTGGCTGAAAGGTGCAAACGATCTAATACTTTGCCTGATACGACCAAAATCGTTTTAGTCTGGACATGCCCTAAATCATCCTGAGCCGCTGAGTAGTTTCATGGCAACTGGGATTAGTTCAGTTTCGAATGGAGCCTCTATGGAAGTTCTGACTCATCATTATCTGGACAACGGTGATAGCTTTTGATGTACATAAAACCCATGGGTTGGGATCCATTCAGTTTTTTTTTATAATTCAACACATATGCATTGAAACTGCAATCGGATCCTTCAGATGAAGAAGCATAGGCTACACAGCATAAAGTCTGTTAAGCCCGGAGCCCTATTTTCTGAGAATCCGCCTAAAATACACACCTATAATGGAATATTGCTCCACTTCTACAAGGCCATTCGCATGTTCTTGGTATCTAGGGACATATATGGACCTCAGTGAATGTATTCCCAGTGTCAGAAATATTGTGTCTATTACTAGGCTTGCTTAAATTGTGATGAAACAAAGGAGAATATGAATTATGATTTTTCTTTGCATCTTTGACAGTGAATAACACCATGATAATAATGACCAAACTTAAAAAACTGCCACTGATCTCGTTCAGTACGTTCTTGAGACCATGTGTAAAAAAAATCGAAGGAAATTAATAAAGGGAAGATGATTAAACCGAAGGTTCTGTAGATATAGTACTGAATTCTCCCATCCGGACCAATGCAATTTGAAATATTATTATAGAATATAGAATATGATGCTTATAAATTACCTTATTATAGCCAATTTGCACATTTATATATATATATATATATATATATATATATATATATATATATATATATATATATATATATATATATATATATACATATATTATCTTTCAAATGCCCGAGTTCAATTTGGATTTAGTATCACCAGGCATGCATAAGAACAGATAATGAAATCTACTGTAATCTACTGTACTTTTTAATTTCCCCCACAGTGCAACCGTTTTGAAACTAATTGCAGATCTAATTGTTCCTACATGTTAACAATAGGGAAGAGAAACAAAAATGTGTCAAAAACGTTACCTTTTGTGGCTTATTATCCCGAATAATAACAGTTATTGAAATAATTCATACAGAGCTCTGAACCTTGAAACCCATATAATCTTCCAGGAAGTGTAGTTCGGAAAAATTCCAACGCTGATCGACAGCTATGCACCCCCTCTACAAAATGGCCGCAAAAAGACTACAATTCCCGTGGTTCAAAATTTCCAAAATGGTCGCCCTCGCGACTAGACTTCATAAAATCGAAAAGTAAAATCTATCTAAAGGCACTTTTAACCTATTGCTAAACTAACGTATTGATGATAATATACATTCTACATGCTTTTGTGACATGTTAGTGATGTTAATACTTGAACATTTTTGATATTAAAATCGCTAAATTTATGCAACACATTTATGCAAATATTGATTTATGACCAGATGCCATTTTGGGACCGGTACCGGTCTCGTCCGGTAGAACAGGTTAAAACCCTTGTGGCTTCCTGGTCATGATTTCTACTACTTTTCTACTTTCTTGACTTTGTGTGTGAGCACAGCGGTGTTTATTATTATTTCATGAAATTGGGGCTGTTACATCCCAATGTATATATTCCCCAGTGTGTGTCTCCATGTGTGTGTGTTCTCCATTTTGTTTGTTTCCTCCCTCCAGCCATTGTTCCCTTCACCATTGCTCAATTCTTCCATTATTGCAATACAGCACCGATTGGTGGATGGCTTCAGACTCCAACACTCAATCCACACCACCCAATCATGGATCACCCCACACCTGTTAAAACATGGCTTCTCACTTCAGTCTTTCTCTCTCTCTGGCATGAGGCTAGGCATGTTGTGTTTTTGGTAAACCTGTAACTTTGACAGTATTGCATTTCGTTTATTGCCTTTGGTGCTTAGTAGTAATTTCCTTGTGTGTGTATGGCCACAGAGAGAGCATTGTTACCCATAGTTTGTTTTTGTATATATTCTGCTTTTGTTTCTGTATAATTAATGTGTTTTTCTCTCTTTCTCAGGAAGCACAGATGGGGTGAGCTGCCATTTCCTTTGGACATTGTTTTCTCCTGTTTTGGTTAGGTAAGAGTAGTTTAGGTAATGTAATCTCTTCTACCATAGATTAGATTGTGTTTATTTGGAGTATAGTGGTGTTTGTTTGTTGTTTTGGCCTGGGCTCACCCCTGAGCTACATGTGCTTCCTTTGCCTCTATTCAATAAATATCATTGTTTACAAACCTGGTCCATCTTTTCTGTCAACCAACTGTTATGTTACAGCCCTTTACCCTTAGACTCACAGGGGTCGTAACAGGGGCCATATCTTCATTTTACATATATTTTCATTATGTCAAAAGATTATGATTTGAAACGCTCTAAAAAAAAGTTAGTCATATAGGGTACCTCCCATATCCCTACTTTTCATCCCATCCACTTTTTTTTTTATATCTCTAATCTCTAATTTTCACATCATATATCGATAAATAAACAGAATAATTACACCAGGCATTAAAAAAAAACAATACATACCTTTTAGTAATAGATTAGTACTAACCGGTGCTTACTAACGCTTACTAACGGCTATTTCTGACCGCTATTTCTGACCGAAATAGTCAACCTTTCTTTTTTATAATGGCAGATTTTTATTCACAGGAATTTTGTCCATTTTTCACACCCTGTAATATGGTGTCTAAAATTTATAGAAATATGATGAATATGGATATGAATATGAATTTTTTCAATAAAAACAGACTTGGTATCAAACAAACACAAATATAAGTGGTTAAAATTCGGAAATATTTGTAATTTGTTACAGATATCTTGAGATTGGGCTATTAATGTTAATCATGGGTAATTTTTTTTTTTAAATAGTAAACAGTTAAAATTATATGGCTTTAAACATGATGTATCATTTCATCTCTTAAGCCCAGTGAGTGTCAAAATCCTTAGGAAGCCACAAGGGTTAAGACTTTAAAGAATGTCATGTTTTTAGACATGTCTATATTATTAAAATGGGAGCTAAATATATTATACTTTATTATTATATTACATTATATTATAATATAACATTACATTACATTATATCATACATATTATTTATATTATTCAAATGGTACTCAAACATGTTCTGTTGTGATGTCACAGTATGATGTCACAGTATGATGTCATAATCAAACATTCTAGAACATTTGTGTATCTATTCAACAATTCTCTCAGAAGATCTCAGATCTCAGAAGACAAGTGAAGATATCACTTGTTGTTTCCGGCTACTTGTCTGTAAGCTTGAATATATTCTGTAGATAATTTAAAAATCACCACATGGAAAAGGAAACAAACGCCATGTCCTGTACAATCCTTAATGACCTGCGTCTGGAGGGAAGGTTCTGTGATGTGGTTATTAAAGTCAACAGCACTGAGTTTAACGCCCACAAGGTCATCCTGTGTGGCTGCAGCACCTACTTCAGGTAAGTTTATCTTGGTTCAGGTTAGCTTGGTTCAGGTTAGCTTGGTTCATGTTATCTTGGTTCAGGTTAGCTTGGTTCAGGTTAGCTTGGTTCAGGTTAGCTTGGTTCATGTTAGCTTGGTTCAGGTTAGCTTGGTTCAGGTTAGCTTGGTTCAGGTTAGCTTGGTAGGGATGGATGTGTCCGTCATCTAGAAGCTTCAATGAATTAATTTGATTTGAATCATTTACTTTGACTGTGCTAAGACCCTATACTGTACTTCTCCTGTAGAAATATACTATACTGTACTTCTACTGTAAACAGATACTATACTGTACTTATACTATGAAAATATACTATACTTCTACTGTGAAAATACTGTATGTTTTTGTGAAAATACCCTATACTGTACTTCTACTGTAAACAGATACTATACTGTACGTCTACTGTAAACAGATCATATACTTCTACTGTGCTAAGACCCTATACTTCTACAGTGAAAATATATTAGTACACAGAACAGAATGTTGCTTACTGTTTACTCATCAGATATCTCTATTTTGCATCCCACAGAACTCTCTTCCCTCGCTGCAGCGACTCAGAGAAACCAGTCTACAGTATCCCTGGGGTGTCCCCGGGTATGATGCAGCTCATAATAGAGTACGCCTACACACGCTTTGTGCCGGTGACAGCAGAGAACGTGGAAGAGCTTCTGGTGGCTGCAGACCAGCTTCTCGTCACTGGCATAGTACGAGCATGCTCTGACTTCCAAGAGGGCCAGCTGTCTCTGGAAAACTGTGTCGGCATCTGGAGGTTTGCGGACATCTACTGCTGCCCTGACCTGAAGCACAAGACCCATCTCTTCATCGTGTGCCACTTTGAGGAGATGCTGCACGTCTCACAGGAGTTTGTGGAGCTGTCTCTGCAGCAACTGGTGGACATCATTGAGAGGGATGACCTGAACGTGAAGAACGAGGAGACGGTGTTCGAGGCCATCCTCCGTTGGATCGACCACTCCTGTGAGGAGCGTAAAACACACATCCCTTTGCTGCTGCCCAAGGTAACTAATTGTATCACTGTATATCTGTATGTCATGTATGTCATAACTGTCTTGATGAATTGAAAATGGGGGACCCTGATGTAAACAAGACAGAAGTCTTTTTCTGGTCTGCATCATTACAATTGTTTGTATTGAGCCGTACTGTAATTTACCCATTCTGCAATCTGTTATGACGAACCAGAGGTTTGTCACAAATAGGGAGTCCACACGTGATACCAAGTTAACAAAGAATTTATTTAATCCTATCTAAAGAAACAATAATTGATTAAACAACAAAAGCATAATGACATAAACAATGAATGTGTATATCAGAATGGACAAAGGATCCAAAGTTGGTTCGCTTGGTGGCTGATACAACCTGTCCTGGTAGATGGGGAAAGCAGATGGGGAAAGCAGATGGGGAAAGCAGACAGAAGGGATTAGACAGGGGAACATATATACTGGTGCTGCAGGCAGCTCTCTGCACTGGACAGGTGATTCAAATTGGGGTAAGGACCTACCCACTCTACCATGCTCTTTGAGTCAGTAGATTCCCCATTGCAGGTAGAGTGGGGGTCGTCACACTGTTAATAAAGTTTTCAATCAATCAAACAATCAATACAGTGGTTCTCAAACATTTGGGTCCAAACTGTTCCCTAGAAACAGAATTCCAGTGAAACCGTCTACAACCGCTGTCTAAGTTGTACCTGCCGTCTGCTTGTCTCTTCCCAGGTTCGCATGGGCTTGATGAGGCCTGACTACTTCCTGAACAACGTCCAGAACAACCCTGTGGTGAGGGACAGCCACGATTGCAGGCCGCTCATCCTCAGCGTCCTGAACCCCCCTGGCTCCGACAGGCTCCCAAACCCCCTGACCCGCCCACGCCTGCCCCAGGAGGTCCTATTGGCCATCGGAGGCTGGAGTCGCGGCAGTATTGTCATGGAGGCTTACAATATCCAAGCTGGTGTATGGATGGATGTGAGCGTTGAGGCGGAGAGTCCCCGGGCCTTCCACAGCACGGCTTATCTCCACGGTCTGGTCTACTGCTTCGGCTGCTGGGACTACATCATAGAGGATCTCAGCAGTGTGTGCATGTTCAACCCTGTCACTCGCAGCTGGCTGCAGGTGGCTCCCATGCACTCACGCCGCGGTGACGTCAGCGTGGTCGCGTTGGGCGGCTGTATCTACGCCATGGGAGGGTACGACGGACACATGGAACTGAACACCGCTGAGCGCTACGAGCCTGAAACCAACCAGTGGACACTGATCTCACCCATGCTGGAGCACAGGAGCTTCGCTGGGGCCGCAGCCCTCCACGACAAGGTGGGTGGAACTGAGGGACACAAGGTGGTAGATAAACACAAGGAACGTTAGATCAGAAATCATAAATGTCTTTATTGCCAAGTAACCTTGCACAAACAAAAACAAAATGCTGGGTCCTTTGGTGCATCAATATTAACAGACAATTAAAGTAGAATGAAATCAAATGGAATATATAAACTAAATTAGAATATTCTTTCTTATTACAGGTTTACATCTGTGGTGGCTTCAACGGGATGGAGGGTCTGCTCACAGCTGAGTGCTACAGCCCAGACACCGACCACTGGACTCTGATCGCCCCCATGAGCAGCAGGCGTAGAGGAATGGGAGTGGCTGCGTACAGAGGACAAGTCTATGTAGTAGGTGCACACGGAGACAAATGCTTTATACTAGATATTTGTATAGATATGTATCATTTGACTTGCAATGCTGCTGTGACACCCTCATTTCCCTAAGTGGATTAATACAGTGTCTGCCTGCCTTAACCACACACTAAAACATTCCTCTCATGTGTCCTGTCCTCAGGTGGGAGGGTTTGACAGAGTAAACGACCTGTGTAGCGCGGAGGCCTACAGCCCCTTGACTGACTCCTGGCGCGCCCTGCCCACCATGCTCACCCCCCGCAGAGACTTTGGCATCGGGGTGCTGGACGACCTGCTCTTCGTGGTCGGAGGCTCCAATCGCTTCACCACCCTCTCCAACGTGGAGCGCTACGACCAGAGCAGCGACAGGTGGACTGTAGCCGAGGACATGAAGATCCAGTGCGGTGCCCTAAGCTGCTGCATAATACATGGCCTGCCTAACATGAGCCAGTACGCTGCTCCCCGTGGCGCCCTGCAGTGACCCCTGGAGGAGGAGGAGGAGGAGGAGGAGGAGGAGGAGGAGGAGGAGGAGGACACACACAGACACACACAGACACACACAGACACACACACACAGACACACACACACAGACACACACACACAGACACACACACACAGACACACACACACAGACACACACGCACACGCACACGCACACGCACGGCAACAGAAAATAGCAGGCTCGTTAAAATAGTTTGACTCACCCGGTATGTGCAGACACATGGCCAAGAAAAATTGTTTCTGTGTGCTTTGCAGAACTTCCTTTAGCATTTGTATTTCCATGTTGAAGGAGCATCATCCACACTAGCAGACTCAGACTAACGTTAGTTTCAGAAACATTGAAATCCTGCTGCTGCAAGTTAGAGGCAAAAAGAAAATGTCTTACCAACTATATAGCATGCCACTGTCAGTGTTGTAATACTCGAGTCCTGGACTGATTTCAGGACTTGTGACTCGACTTGGATTTGAGCACTGATGACTCGGACTTGGACTTGGACTTGAGCATTGACTGCATCCGGACTCGGAAGGTGCAGACGAGGACTTGTTAATTGATAAAAATACAGTTAAAAATGTTAAATTGTAATAGGCCCAGGGACGCGGGAAGTCCGCGGGAAGTGGGGGTGCTGAGATATAGATCGTTTTTTATTAAAATATTTTTTTTATATATATAATTTTTTTTTTTTTTTTTTTATAAAATATATATATTATATAATTATACTTGTAGTTGTATTGTCTGCGAGACATCGCCACCATGCAACACGTCAAAATGCTCGCTATCTGCAAACAGCTCCACTGTCTGTGTGTCTGCTTTGGTCAAATCACATTCAGCGTGGGCCGTGGGGCCTGTGAGTGCTGGGGCTGACGTTCTGCAGATGGATACTATTGAGTCAGAGGCTAGAGCCATAGTTCAACAGGGTCTGAAACGTGTTATGAGGGGGTGCTGAAATAAGTGATATAATAATAACGTCATAGGTTTACCACCAACACTCTCGTTCACTAGAGGAGACCACGGCCCAACTCCACGCTCTCACGCTCAGCTCTGCGGAGCGTGCAAGACAAACAATGCAACCGTTTTGATGCACACATCACAGCCCAGCTTACCCCACCTGTTGCGCCCTCCCTCTGCAATTTGTTCCCGCATACATGATCGCCGACATGCAAAAGGTCTTCGACCACCCTCCCGGGGGCTCGGATAGTTCTGCTGGCTTGTTCACGCCAGGGAAACCGCAGATATATACCTTTACTGCGAATTCAGCGTCCCAAAACTATTCCAGGCTGCGTCTATTTTTTTACCAACGGATTTCCAGTTAAGCGTTGACGCTCCCAGGCCGCGTCTATTTGAATCCCAACCGGTTCATGCGTCGGCTACACGCTGTTAATAACACTGCATTATCGAGACAGCGCCCCTATGAGGATCTGGCAATGAATTCCAAGAGTAGGGTAAATCTGCAGTGCCGCTCCGCTCTGTGACATTGAGTAGCCTTGGTTACAATGGAATAAAAGCCAAAACAACCTTGCAGTTGCAGTTACACTCCCCGCCAACAGGGGGTGCTGCAGCCCCCGCCGCACCCCTACTTGCCGCGTCCCTGAATAGGCCCTAATCATTTGGCATAAGATATTGATGGCTAGTGCATTTGTTTGGCTATTGTGTCAAAGTAAATAAACTCCCTTTGAAACGGTGACCGCTGTGTCATTTATGTTTAATGTAGACCTTTTTTATTGTATGACAGCTCTTTGACTGCCAGAGTGGAGTGGACTCAACCTTGATGACTTGGACTCAGACTCGGACTAGGGTAATGGGGACTCGATTCGGACTCAACTTGGGCTCTTCTTTGGTGACTCAGACTTGGACTCGGACTCGGGACTCAAGCCTCGATTTAGTGACTCGACTACAACACTGCCACAGACATATATTCTCCAACGAGCACGCATTCTACAGTAGTTACTATTGCTATTCTTCTGCCTGTACAAGGAAACTATACAAGAAAGAAGGGTCATCACATCACTGTGGTGCCAGGTGTGGAGAGGCAGATTGGCAGACATTCAATTGAATGGGATCACCATCTCCCCATCATTTAAACAGGTTATTAGCTCAGGTGTCAGAAATGTCTGCAATTTGTTGCTTTTTTAACTAGCTAACGTTTGATATATTGGTTGATGTATATTTCCTCAGATAGCTGGTATATTTTGAATTTGAATACAGATTTCAATAGAACTAGAACTAGTCTGGCACCAAGCAGAGCATAGCACGTTGGTATTCTGATGTCATGACCCTTCATTCTTTTTTAGTTTCCTTGCCTGTACCTCCCCTCCCCCTTCCCCCATGCTGCTATGACACCTGGATTTCCCCTAAGGGGATTCATAAAGAAACACTTGACTTGTTTTGAGCAGAAGGAGGAGTCAAGACCCGCTACCTGCCCTGCTTGAACATGTGCTTTAACCCTTTCACTACCACAATACCAACGGGTTAACCCTTTCACTGTGACAATACAGAAGGTTAACCTTTTCACTGCCACATGACAAAGGGTTAACCCTTTCACTGACACATGACAACGGGTTAACCCTTTCACAACCACACTGCAGAAGGTTAACCCTTTTACTACCACACTACATCAGGTTAACCCTTTCACGACCACACTACAGAAGGTTAACCCTTTCACTACCACACTACATAATGTTAACCCTTTCACTGCCACATGACAAAGTGTTAACCCTTTCACGACCACACTACAGAAGGCTAACCCTTTCACTACCACACTACAGACGGCTAACCCTTTCACTAGGACACTGCAGACGGTTAATCTGGTACATGAGTATAGGTTCAGCTGAGGATGCTCTCTGGGGCTTTACTGGTTACCTGTACTGCTAGCTCTGAATCCAGTCGCTATTGATAACAATAGACATGAATGCATCTCTAGTCGTACCGATGTATCTCTAGTTCACAGAGAATGTACCTATCTGTGTTGGCTGAACTAAGTGAACCAGAGTCCATGGGCAATATGTGACATGTGATACCATTGAGGGCATTGGATTACAAAACAAAATTCTGTGCCACTCATTGTATATGATTGACTGGCTGGTAGGTAGACTTGTGTTCAGGAGACTCATTGTATATGACTGACAGGCTGGTAGGTAGACTTGTGTTCAGGAGACAACGGTTGTTCAGGATGACCCATAGTGTTAGCTTTGAAGCTTTGCAATAGAATATAACTAGCGATACATTCATATCTGCAAATTCCTCTTGGGGTCCTGAATGTGCACAGCAACAAACAGACAACAAACAGACAACAAACAGAGGTGAAAACACAACCTATAGCGTATAGAACTAAATAACCATTAAAGGAACATGTCAACATTGGAAATGCATGTACCGTCTTCTGTAACGGTCCCAGAAAGGACAATGGGAACAGTGGTCACAATGTGAACAGTGGTCTCCTACCTCCCTCCAACAATCTCATGCCGCCCTCTAGTGGGCACCATCAGATGGTGCAGGCTATCATTATACCTATGTTGACTAATATGATTAATATGATTGATATGGTTTCATTGTGTGTGTTGTTGTTGACTTTCCCTTCCCTTGTGTGATGTTGTCCTCCTGTCTGGTTGTCTTATTGTTATAATGCTTTTGTGTCTAGTTGGTTATTTCTATGTTTTAGGACTGGCTTGCCAGCTGTTGTCAATAAGAAATTAGTCTGGTATTTAAGTGTGGGTTTGTCCTCACTTCGTTGTGGCGTAATACCTCCGGTTTCCCTTTGTTCCTGTCCTCGTTGTCCTTGCACTGTTGTTATTCGTTCTAAGTAAGTGTTGTTAGTGTTTAGTTTTGTTGACTTTGTTTTCTGTGTTCTCAGTTCGCTGTTATTAGCGCCAGCTCGGCTGCACCGTTTATGTTTGTTCTCAGTTGGCTGTTATTAGTGCCAGCTTGGCTGCGCCGTTTATGTTCTTTTTGTATCGTGTAGTTGTACTAGTAAAGTCCTTATCTACACGTTATCCTGCTGTCTCTGCTTCCTTCGATTCCTGTCCGCAAACTGGGTTCTCCTCTCCTTCCCTCACCACCCCCATTCCTAACAGAATGACGCCATCATTACAGAACCCAGCGGACAAATTAAAGGGGACGATGAGTATATTACTTAAATTAATGGATGGGGATATGGCTAGCTACGCCCCAGCTAAATGGGTTTTCTTGCTGCAGACAATTCAGTCCGTCGCAGATCAGAGTCCGGACAGGAGGAGACAGGGATGAGGGTGGTGGCCAACCAGGTCGGAGTCCTCATGGGGAGGTATTGTTGCTTTCCACCCTCTGACCTGCCTCTTTATCGTGGTCCTACAGCTAACCAGGTCTCCACAGTGGGTGTAGCTCCTCTAGCTAGCGTAGCTAGTAGGGCCCCAATGGTCAACCCAGCCTCCACTACCAAACAGGCCCCTACAGCTAGTCCAGCCCCATCTGCTAGCACAGTCCCTGCAGCTAACCAGACCTCCCCAGCTAGCATAGTCCCTGCTGCCAAACAGGCTCCTATAGCTAGTCCTGCCCCGACTGTTAGCCTAGCCCCTGCAGCTCGCAGACTTCCGAGAGCTAGCAAGGCTCGGAGGACTAGCGTGGCTATTGTAGATAGCCGGGCCTCCACAGCTGGCCCGGTCTTCGCTGCCAGCCTGGTTCTGGTCGGTGTAGCCCCGTCTGTCACCGCTCTCCCTCCGGCCCCCAAGCCACACCTCGTCGCCGGAACCGGCCCGGTCTCCACGCCCAGCCCAGCCTCTACGCCTGGTCTGGCTGCTATGCCGGGTCCCGGATCTTCATCGACTGATCCTGGCTCCTCGACTGGTCCTGGCGCCCCGTCTGGTCCTGGCTCCTCCACTGGTCCTGGCTTCCCGTCTGGTCCAGCCCTATGCCGTGACCGGCGCCCTGGTCCTCGCCGTGGTCTACGCTGGGTCCTACTCCGGGGGTCGTCGCCGTCCCACCTCCGTTCCGGCTCCCCTGGTCCGGTCCCGAGTCCGGCTACTGGAGGGTCCCGAGTCCGGGAACCGGCTCCAGGTTCCTTACCCTCGCCCCTTGGCTCCAGTTCTCCTCTCCGGGTCTCTGTCCCCGTCCCCACCCCCCCTCGTCGGGCCTCTGTTCCTGGGTCCAGCCCCCCTCTCCGGGCCTCTGCACCCATCCCCACCCCTCCTCGTTGGGTCTCTGTCCCCGGGTCCAGCCCCCCTCTCCGGGCCTCTGTCCCCGTCCCCGCCCCCCCTCGTCGGGCCTCTGTTCCTGGGTCCAGCCCCCCTCTCCGGGCCTCTGCACCCATCTCCACCCCCCCTCGTCGGGCCTCTGTTCCCGGGTCCAGCCCCCCTTCCCCGGCCTCTGCACCCGTTTTTGGCCCCCCTGGCTGCTATGCCCCTCCTGGGTTATTTTCTCTGGCTCCCAGCCCCAGTTCTCCGGGTCCTCGCCCTCAGTTTTTTCCGGGGTCTCGACCTCCTGCTTCGCCCGAGTCCGGACGATATTGTCGGGCATCTGGAAGCCGCCCGTTCGAAAGGGGGTACTGTAACGGTCCCAGACAGGACAATGTGAACAGTGGTCACAATGTGAACAGTGGTCTCCTACCTCCCTCCAACAATCTCATGCCGCCCTCTAGTGGGCACCATCAGATGGTTCAGATGGTGCAGGCTATCATTATACCTATGTTGACTAATATGATTGATATGGTTTCATTGTGTGTGTTGTTGTTGACTTTCCCTTCCCTTGTGTGATGTTGTCCTCCTGTCTGGTTGTCTTATTGTTATAATGCTTTTGTGTCTAGTTGGTTATTTCTCTGTTTTGGGACTGGCTTGCCAGCTGTTAGAAATTAGTCTGGTATTTAAGTGTGGGTTTGTCCTCACTTCGTTGTGGCATCATACATCCGGTTTCCCCTTGTTCCTGTCCTCGTCGTCCTTGCACTGTTGTTATTCGTTCTAAGTAAGTGTTGTTAGTGTTTTGTTTTGTTGACTTTTGTTTTCCGTGTTCTCAGTTTGCTGTTATTAGTGCCAGCTCGGCTCCGCCGTTTATGTTTGTTCTCAGTTCACTGTTATTAGTGCCAGCTCGGCTGCGCCATTTATGTTCTTTTTATATCGTGTAGTTGTACTAGTAAAGTCCTTCTACACTTTATCCTGCCGTATCTGCCTTTTTCCATTCCTGTCCGCAAACTGGATTCTCCTCTCTTTCCCTCACCACCCCCATTCCTAATAGTCTTCTCCAGAATCAGACAAGAAGTTAGATACCAATTTCCTCTCTGTGTGTTCAGTAGAAAGCTATACGATTTAAATTAGCCTAGCTTAGCACAAACTAATGGAAGCGGATACGGACCACTAGCATAGCTGTTGGCCAAAAACACCTGTCCCAGAGTTTTGAGCTACGCTAGTGGTCTGTATCCGACGGTAAGCACATTTCCTATAATGTTGCTGTGTTCCTCGAAGCGGTTAAAAAAAATTTCACATGATAATGATTACTTAATAAAAAAAAGCACTATCTATCTCCAGAGTGCCAACACTTTTCAGAGTAATACTTGGGTAAGGCCAAAGAGTGTTTTTTTTATTATTGTAATTTCTTTCATCAGGTTTTAACACTTTGAGTGCCACGCTATTTCCCCATCTGTGTACTTAGTGTGCCAGCGCTGTAAAGTATAGGGAATTTCACTGTGCGTTGCAGTGTTTGCAGGGCTATATCTATATTCTATATTCTAGCTATGGAGACAATACTATGGCTCATTTGACATTAACAATCCATCGTTCAACATGTGAAAAATAAAATAAAATTTCATGCGTGTTATACCGTGGTGAATATTGTATAGTTTCAGAGTGATCCAGGCTAATTCCTGGTAACTGTGTTATGGAGCAATGCGTGAATTCTGCTAATAGCGTTGGCGTTGCTCGCCTGTACACGCTACTATTTCCAATTCAAAGGTATATAATAGGTATTATGTTTCATCATGAATGCATGAAAGGGGGGGGGTCGTTTTCTGATACTTTGATCGCCAGTAACGGCATTCGTTTTGAATACTACAAACATTGTAGGATCAAGGTGAAATTCATGTCATATAGTCCTTACCTTTGATCAGGGTTATTCCAAAAAGAATATTCCAATTGTTTCATTGCAATTTCCAGTATTGATGTCCAACAAGTCCCGGACATAATTTGGCACAACTTATGGATTGAGTGTGCTAGATGCGTTTCGAAATGGTCGGATGAAGCTATTTACTTGGCTGCGTCTAAATTCTGTGCCCGGAGGGGTTTAAATGTAACACACGGTGTGAAATAAGGTTTCAAAGGGTGGACGATACTGCCACCTAGGATGCGGCCGGTATTGCACTTTTGGGATTTCAGAATGATCTCCTATGGTAACACCGAGGTCCGTGGATGAATAATGAATAAAAAAAATCAAAACCTGAGAAATCTCGGGTCTGGCAGTCAATGTGTTAAGAGATGTTTTGAATTCGCAACCACAAAGGAGGCAACATATTTTTTTTTCTGTAGATTTTTGCATGGCACAGAATCCCCCCCCCCCCACACACACACACACACATAAACACACACACACACATTGTCGGACTGTATATTTCAGAATTTTAGAATGTATATCTCTGACTGTGTATCGATCGATGCGATCGACTCGATCTGTGGTGCTGAATTTCCCTCTGGATTAATAAAGTCATTCTATTCTATTCTATTCTCCACACACACCCCCGCCTCCCCTCGCTGTCGATAGCAGTGGACGAGCTTCCTGAGGCAGATACCAGCAGACAGGCGCTGCTGATGCAACACTATGGATACCCGTTAGACAAAAGAGAGCGCTATTGACAACACCCTGCCGGAAATCGAAAGCTTGGCCGCTACACTTTCGTCTGTGGAATGAATTACTGTTTTCACTTGTCAGCCTCCCACTACAACGCTATATTACTTCAGACAGATGACTAGTTATGACCAAAGAAAAGAGGGGAATGACACTTCACACAAAGAGAATACATTGTTCCTTAACCCTTTCACTACCACACTACAGAATGTTAACCCTTTCACTACCACACTACAGATGGTTAACCCTTTCACTACTTCTGTAGTGTGGTAGTGAAAGGGTTAACCCTTTGGTAGAGTGGTAGTGAAAGGGTTCATTAATCCCCTTGTGGATTTGTTCTCTGCATTTGACCCCTCCCTGTTTAAGAGCAGTGGGTGCGGCGCCCGTGGACCGACTCCAGGTGTAATGGCAGTACCTTGCTCAAGGGAAATGGCAGGAAACCTAGCGTGCATGTCTTCTGGTGTGGGAGGAAACCCGGAGGAATCCCACGCGAACACAGGGAGAACATGCACACTCCACACAGAAAGGACTCCTGTTGGGGTTTGAACCCAGGATCGACTTTCTGTGAGGCAACAGTGCTAACCACTGCACCACCTAATGGAATTATTGCATCCTGTGTTGTTCGGCAGAGGAAGTATGTCCCAGCGACCTCTGGCAGCACCTCTCGAAGTGGAAATATTGGCTTTTTGAAAAGAGGAGAAACATCCTTTCTTGCTCTTGAACATCACTATTCCTTTCCTTTTCCACCTCCGCACTTTAACAGTTTTATTCTAGTCATCTTGTTTCCAGTTACTTTTACTGTTTACAAAGTACAGTTTTGAGGTTCTTCGTCTTAACCTGACTATTTTCATTTCACTAAACTGTGATCTTTTCCAACACATGTCCATGCAAGAAATATTGTGCTTTTCACTCCTGTCATGAATGCTTCCTGATCTCCCTTTATTTATCATTCAGTTAATTTCTCTTCCTTTGCCATTTTTACTTATTGTTTTGTCATTTCAGATCCTGACACTCCCCCTGTCCTGCAGTAACTATAGTCCTACCATCACATGACTGTTACAGTAACTATAGTCCTACCATCACATGACTGCCCTGCAGTAACTATAGTCCTACCATCAGGGCCGCCTGGGAGAAATGCGAGGCACTGTGCAAGATTTAAACGGACAAAGATCAACACTTAAATCCAAAGAGAAGAGGGTCTATACCAGAGAAAACAAAGTAGCAAGGAGCCAATGGCCGACATCAGCTAAATAGGCTAACTGCAAATAGAGTAGCCAGGTACTGACACCAGGCCACACACAGCTTTGGCCAACGCTACCCAAGCTACACAAACGACCAAGACAATTCACACACCGCACATGTCGTATCTCCAAATGTTGTGAAGTAACATATGTTTTGCCTGGAAAAAAACATCGTTATTAACAAAACATTCGGGAGGGGAAGGAAGGAAGAGTGGGGTAATGTCCAATGGATGCACCAAGGAACGCAGGGCGAAAGGCCGCAACACAGGTCTCCACGTTGACGAAAGGCCTCTCGCTGGCGGGACAAAAAGAAGCTATGGCCGGAGCCTTGTCATGGTGCAGGCCCGACTACATCTTCTGTCAAAGATGATGTCGTAGTCAGAGTGCCAGGGCCTGCTATTCTCACGGCTAATGTCAATGGTCGTAGCACAAGCTAACAGCTAACTCAAGGCTAACTGATAGCATCAAGCTAACGTTCCCAGCCGAGCGGAAACGAGCAGCTAACGTCGTAGCTAAACAGCTAACTGGCTAACAGTTAGCTCAACCCGGCTATCGCTAACCACTAGCTAACGCAGAAGCAAGCTATGTGGCTACCACTGAAAAACTGTACAACGTGAGAAAAGCAATACAGGCCAACACTTCAGACAGCCGCTGTGTTTTCCTCTTCTCATCCGAAGAGGGAAGGGAAAAAGAAGGCAATACACGTCCCACTACAGAGTGGTGTTTACCATAGCGGTGCCGGCAACAAGTCCCTCGCGGACTATAGCCGACTTGAGCATGGAGATATTCTCATAATGAAACACCAAGCTCACCTCCTTCGCACCAGGTGCTGACACCAGGCCACACACCGTTAGCTACTACAACAGCTAGCCGGCCCGTTTGGCTCCCGAGAGAGAGAGAGAGAGATATCCACGGCGGGAATAGAATAGAGTGCATTAAAAACTCACCAAACGTTCAAGAGGATGGAGACAACCGCATGGAGTTGACGAAGTTCATCTGCCGAATGACCGTCCTGTTCATCTTGGCATAACAATGCTGCACGCGCTCTCTCTAGGTTAGCTAACGCTAGTTAGCCTTTAGCTAAGCTAGCTACTAGCCGACATCATCATGGCTATCCCAACTGAACCACACGTTAGCACTCAATATTATAACGTAGCTAAAGCTAACTAGCTGTCCCTGCCTTTAGCCGGGATGGCTAGCCTGACTGAACTGTCTAACATGCAACAACTTTCATCTTCAGTCCATCTGCCGAATGACCGTCCTCTTCGTTTTGGCTGGCATAACTAAGCATAACCTCCAAAGCTGCACGCGCGAAATAGTCAAACTCAGCTGACGCACGCCGGCATACACATGACGTAACCCCTCCCTTCTTGAAACCAATCTGCAGAGCCCCAGAGCTCCAATAGAGAATAGTGCAGAGCCGCAGAGCCAGGAACATTCTACAAACGTGTCTAATGTGAAATATATAAGCATATAAGCAAAACTAGATTTTAGGTCTGTGATGAAAAAGGGCCTCGCGGGAAGGGGGGCCTCGCCCTGTGCGACCGCACTGCTCGCACACCCCCTGAGGCGGCCCTGCCTACCATCACATGACTCTGTCCTGCAGTAACTATAGTCCTACCATCACATGACTCTGTGTTACAGTAACTATAGTCCTACCATCACATGACTCTGTGTTACAGTAACTATAGTCCTACCATCACATGACTCTGTGTTGCAGTAACTATAGTCCTACCATCACATGACTCTGTGTTGCAGTAACTATAGTCCTACCATCACATGACTGTGTTACAGTAACTATAGTCCTACCATCACATGACTCTGTGTTACAGTCACTATAGTCCTACCATCACATGACTCTGTGTTGCAGTAACTATAGTCCTACCATCACATAACTCTGTGTTACAGTAACTATAGTCCTACCATCACATAACTCTGTGTTGCAGTAACTATAGTCCTACCATCACATGACTCTGTGTTACAGTAACTATAGTCCTACCATCACATGACTGTGTTACAGTAACTATAGTCCTACCATCACATGACTCTGTGTTACAGTAACTATAGAGTTACCATCACATGACTGTGTTACAGTAACTATAGTCCTACCATCACATGACTCTGTGTTACAGTAACTATAGTCCTACCATCACATGACTCTGTGTTGCAGTAACTATAGTCCTACCATCACATGACTCTGTGTTACAGTAACTATAGTCCTACCATCACATGACACTGTGTTGCAGTAACTATAGTCCTACCATCACATGACTCTGTGTTGCAGTAACTATAGTCCTACCATCACATGACTCTGTGTTACAGTAACTATAGTCCTACCATCACATGACTCTGTGTTACAGTAACTATAGTCCTACCATCACATGACTGCCCTGCAGTAACTATAGTCCTACCATCACATGACTCTGTGTTACAGTAACTATAGTCCTACCATCACATGACTCTGTGTTACAGTAACTATAGTCCTACCATCACATGACTGCCCTGCAGTAACTATAGTCCTACCATCACATGACTCTGTCCTACAGTAACTATAGTCCTACCATCACATGACTGCCCTGCAGTAACTATAGTCCTACCATCACATGACTCTGTGTTACAGTAACTATAGTTCTACCATCACATGACTCTGTGTTACAGTAACTATAGTCCTACCATCACATGACTCTGTGTTACAGTAACTATAGTCCTACCATCACATGACTCTGTGTTACAGTAACTATAGTCCTACCATCACATGACTCTGTCCTGCAGTAACTATAGTCCTACCATCACATGACTCTGTGTTACAGTAACTATAGTCCTACCATCACATGACTCTGTGTTGCAGTAACTATAGCCCTACCATCACATGACTCTGTGTTGCAGTATATATAGTCCTACCATCACATGAATCTGTGTTGCAGTAACTATAGTCCTACCCTCACATGACTCTGTCCTGCAGTAACTATAGTCCTACCATCACATGACTCTGTGTTACAGTAACTATAGTCCTACCATCACATGACTCTGTCCTGCAGTAACTATAGTCCTACCATCACATGACTCTGACCTGCAGTAACTATAGTCCTACCATCACATGACTCTGTTCTGCAGTAACTATAGTCCTACCATCACATGACTGTGTTGCAGTAACTATAGTAACTATAGTCCTACCATCACATGACTCTTTCCTGCAGTAACTATAGTAACTATAGTAACGAAAGGTTATCCTATAACCTAGTTATATGAATACTCAAGTCAAGTCAAGTCAAGAGTTTTAATTGTCACGGCATACAGGTATACAATGAAATGCGGGTGGTCTTGCCCGCAACGATGTGCAATACAGTGGTACAACATATAATAGAATCAAAAAATTAAAAAACAACATTGTGCAGTAAACAGGTAACAGGTAACATGGAGTGACATCTCGGTATCTGTACATAGTTATTTACAGAGCATATGGGACATGCTAGTTAGCTTTAGTAGTGCAATACACTGTTCCTGTTATTCTAATTTAAAGTGTCCTTTCCTTTTGGCCATAAGTGTGTGTGTGTGCGACATGAGTGTGTGCCCGCTCATGTTAAAGTGTTAAGTGGCTGCTCGTGTGTGAGCGTGCACAGCGTGCGTGTCGTGTGTGTGTTCATGTGTGCTTGTGTGTGGATAGTTCAATGTTCTGAGCACTCAATGTTCATTGTTCAGGGCTCTGGCAGAGCGTCTCACTCTTTGCCATTATGAGATAACTCTTATCTCCTAGCACCTACTGTGCTCATGAACAAACCATTTGCACTCATGCACGTGACCAGGCCACGCCCCCACGTCCTGCTATAAGACGCCGGACATGGTCACACTCTACCTTCCTCGGAAAAAAGTTTCCAACACTGAAAACCCAACCAAGGGACCTCAGGGCGCTAAGAGCGAGACGCTCTGCCAGTATTCATATAACTAGGTTATAGGATAACCTTTCGTTATATTATCATACTGGTCATCGTGTCTCGCTCTGGTCAGACGTGTGACCCGACAAGTAAGCCCGTAAGCCCCAGCCAGGGAGGAGGGGAGTCCCGTCCACCCGCCCGTCCTAACGAACTCCACCAAAGTGCCGAGAAAGGGGAAACCAAAGACCCCTGAAAATGCAAAGTACAGGCGGGACCACGTGTGATACAGCACCGTGTGGCACACACCCACACACCCCTGCCAGCCCACCAAATGGCGGGAGGCAGCAGAGGTCCCAGACCTCAGAACCGCCTGGGAGACAGAACCCCCAGTCACGTCCACGAGGTAAAACTTAGCGAAGGGACCCGGGGAGGACCAGGAGGCTGCAGCACAGATGTCCTCCACCGAGGCCCCCCCTAACAGGGCAGCAGCCCGAGGGGGGACCTGTCCAGCCAACGTGTAGCAAAAGGCAACGCCCCCGCACAACCAATGTGATAGGTGCTGTTTGGACAGCGCCTCACCCGCCCAAGGGCCACCATAACAAACAAACAGTTGAACGGAAGCCCTGAGAGCCCGAGTCCTGAGGTAAACCCCCAGTGCACGGACAGGACACGACAGGTGAAGGCCCGCCTCCAACTCACTAGCGTGAGGAGGCGGACGAACGCCTGAACCACAATATCCCTGGAGCGAAAGAGCTCCGGATATTCTTTGGCACGAAGACTGGATCAGGCCTCAGAGTCGCACCGCTATCGGCCGAATAGACAGGCACTCAGGCCGCACAGAGAGAGCACACAGCTCACCCACGCGTTTAGCGGAGGTGATGGCCAAAAAGAATGCAGTCTTCAAGACAGCAGATCCAATGGCGCCTGCTCAAGAGGCTCAAACGGGGCCTCCGACAACCGGCCCAGGACCAGTTGGAGGTCCCACTCGGAGACAGAGAACGTTCCACAGGCTTGAGACGCCGAGCGCCAAGCAGGAATGTCCTACGAGAGGGTGGCTGAACAATGTTCCGCCCCCACACTCGACCATACGCCACTCCCCAGCGTAAGCCGTGGTAGAGGACGGAGCGCGCGCGTACCGGATAGCGTTAACCACAGAATAGTCAAGACGCATCCCCACCAGATTCACACTGTCAGCAGCCAAGCCTAGAGGCTGCCCCAGAACAGGAGGCAGAACAGAGTTCCGCGTGCCTGAGAGAGGTGACCACGGAACAGGCCACGGCGGGGCCAGAAGAGCTGAATCAGGGCCGGGGACCACACAGCTGAGCCCCGGCCCGGCGCGACCAGGACCAAGTCCTGCGTCCTCTGTGTTGCAGTAACTATAGTAACTATAGTCCTACCATCACATGACTCTGTCCTAAAATGTATTTGCCATGAAGGCAAAACATTTAGTTTTATTTCAGTTAACAAAAGTTGCCATCTAATTTATATTGAAACATATTGCTACGGCCACAGCCAGGGCCTTTCTCTCCCCTGTCTAATGGTCCCTGCTAACTTATTTGGGTTCCTCCAATTTTTTTAAAGGTCCCCTGTTTTGCTATTCCTTTCACTATTTGGGCAATTTTACACAATTCCTGTGAGGCTATGGAACACATCTGTAATTTTGCGCGTGTGTGAGCGGTTTGACTCGCGATTGTGTGTAAAAGGCAGGTGGAGAGATAGAGACAGATGGAGAGATAGTCAGGGACAGGGAAACCGCTTCCGCATTATTCCCACTGCTCCGTTGTTGAGCAAATGGTTGATTGTGGGCGGTGGCTTCAACCACAGAGGGCGCTTAGATATGCAGATGAGAATTCAGAGGTACGCGTAAAATTCGAATGGCTCTGGCGGTCAGGTGGCGTAGCGGAGATTGCGCTCGTCACCAATTCAAGAGGCTGCGGTCTCGACTCCCGGAGTCAGCATTGCTTGAGGCTTGGGCTGATCGCTATACTAACCCGTTTGGCTGGGTTAGGGGGAGGGCAAGTCATGGGTGGGAATCTGGCGTTGTGGACAGCGACGCCTACAGGTCAGGTCTGGGCGCTTGCTCAGCGGAGGCAGGACTTGATGAAGGCAGCGTGACCTCCCACGCGTTACACTTCACCAATGAGAGTCCTCGCTGCCAGGTGAAAAAAGAGTCACTGGCTGTCGCCGCGCGTGTCGGAGGAAGCGTGCGGATGACTTCAGGGTTCCCTTGTACCGACCAGTAGGAGAACATGCACACAACAACCAGGTAGGGGAGGGGGGGAATTGGCACAAGGACTAAATTGGGATGGGGAGAAAACAGAGAGAAAAAAAAGAAAGAGAGGATAAAGAAATTCAAATGGCTTAGTTCAGTGGGGAAGGATCTCGTGACATCTGAACTGGAGCAATCTGCCAAAATGAGAATCTGAGACACAGACATTGTTGATACAACCCCACATTGCTAGAAAACAATGCTAAACACTGGAAAAGGCAATTGGGGGACCTTTAATACTTATTGTAACACTGAAATTGATGTCCAGTTAGCCCTGGACTCCTTTTTAAATACATTTAATTTATTAGTTGACAAGCATGCTCCTTTTAAAAAGGTCTGCATTAAGAGTAATACCCTGGTTTTCTCAGGAATTGTCAACCCTAATTAAAGACAGAAATGCTGCATGGTCTCGGGCCAGGCGTTCTGGAGACCCTCAACATTGGCTTTCTTTTAGGCAAATTAGGAACAAATGTACTGCAGTAGTCAGAAAATCTAAAACGACTATCTTGAGTTGGTTACAAACTCATACTATAATCCGGCAACATGTTGGAGTGCGGTGAATATGAACAAAATAAAAACATCTAATTCTTTACCCTCTCATATTAAAGTTGATAACTGTGTGATCTCTGAGCAGAGTGTAATTTGTGTTGCCTTCAATAGGCATTTTGCAGAGGCTGGTAATTTATTTAATAGGAACTATAATGGACCTTGTCCCGCTGATTCTGATTGTTTGTACCCTCTGGGCGACACTTCACATTTCTCCTTACAACCCTTTTCACAGTCAGCTGTATTTGATGCTTTGCTTAGAGTCTTTTTTTATTAAGTTGGCTGCACCAGTTATTGCTGAGCAGATAACTTATATTTTCTATCTCTCTATCTCCTCAGCTAGATTTCCTCTAGCTTGGAAATCTGCACG
Organism: Notolepis coatsorum; assembly: GCF_963971535.1. Lineage (NCBI taxonomy): Eukaryota > Metazoa > Chordata > Actinopteri > Aulopiformes > Paralepididae > Notolepis > Notolepis coatsorum. The sequence continues at coordinate 107,737,396 of NC_140180.1, read as the reverse complement.
GGTGATTCCTTTATAAGGGAGGTGATAGGGATAACTTAGATAATTATCGTGCTATCTCCAGGTTACCTTGCCTAGCTAAAGTCCTCGAAACACTAGTAAACAAACAACTTAAGTTTTTCTTTCAATTAACTCCGTACTTAGTTATCTGCAATCTGGTTTTAGAGCCAAACATAGTACTACATCAGCCATTACTCTGGTTACAAATGATATTATTTCAGCATTAGATAAGAAGAAACATTGAGCTGCCCTCTTTGTTGATTTATCAAAAGCCTTTGATACAGTTGATCACTACTTACTTCTAAAGAAACTATCTAACATTGGGTTGGATGATAATGCCTGTGTCTGGTTTCAGGATTATCTATGTTCTAGGTGGCAGTGTGTGAAGTTAGGTCAAGCCCAATCTGAATTATTGGCCATGACTAAATGTGTGCCACAAGGTTCAGTTTTGGGTCCTGTACTTTTTACAATGTATATTAATGATTTTGTTTCTTCTTTATATGGATGTCATGCCCATTTGTATGCTGATGACACAATTGTGTACTGTATTGCTGACTCTGTACAGTTGGCCATTGAGCAATTGCAACTTTCCTTTTATGCTCTACAGCAGGGGTGGCCAACCAGTCAGAGACTAAGAGCCACAAAAATGACTGTGGTACCACAAAGAGCCACACCATATACCAGCGTTTCTCAACTTTTTTTTCAGTCACGGCACACTTCATGTGTTTATACTGTAGGTCTCACCCTCTGGCCTCTGAAGTTGCTAATGTCTTTTTTATTTGGGCCTCACAGGGTTAAAAGTACCATGTGAGACCCACGGTTGCAAAATTACAAAATCACTTTTAGCCATTTAAAAAAATAATGTTTATTTAAAAAATGTTAAGCACATGTATAGTCCTGTTGTTCAGCCTCACAATGCTATTTGATAGTAAATGTGTTTATATGTCCCACCCTCTGGCCTCTGAAGTTGCTAATGTCTTTTTAATTTGGGCCTCACAGGGTTAACCTCTTAAGCCCGAGATATACAGTAAAAGTGTATATTTTCAGCATTACGTTTGTTTACCAATTATTTTAACTGTTATTAGTGAAATATAAGATTATAGAAATCTCAGGGCATTGAGTCGGAAACCGGTGCATATTGACAGCAGGAAGTGGCACAGCTAAAAGTGAATGTAGTCTTTTGAAGGAAGAGACTCAGGGCTTTCGAATTTCGAAAAACTACCCTACCCAGCTCACACCACCAGCCCCTGTCAATCATCTGACTTCTGGATACACTTTTTTATTTCTCTTATTTTTTGGGATTATCTCCCACAAACCTGAACGTTATTGCCATAAAACAGAACGCAGTTAGTTTCTCTACCTTTCTGTGAACGTCTTGCAAAAAACGGTGTTGCAGAATAGCAGAATTCAGTACTGTATCTACAAAACCTTCTATTTAATCATCTTCCCTTTATTCATTTGCTTAGATTGTTCAGGTCTGGTCAATTTTAGCATGGTGTTATTCACAGTCAAAGATAAAAAAAAATTAAATAGAATTGATATTCTCCTTTGGTTCATTACAATTTACTCAAGCCTAACAGACACACTATTTCTGACACTGATCCATATATGTCCCTAGATTCAGATACCAAGAACATGCAAATTGCCATTACATTTTTTTTAAATGTTTATTCTACGTCCTTATGGAATGAGTGACATACATATTTTTTTTAAGTTTAAAAAAAAAGCACAACATTTTTATTTAAATTTTTTATGGGTGGAAAAGCCGCACATTGACAGGCAAAGAGCCGCATGTGGCTCGCGAGCCGCGGGTTGGCCACCCCTGCTCTACAGGATGCCTTTGCTAGTCTTAAATTGGTTCTTAATGCTAGTAAGACAAAGTTTATGTTGTTTTCAAGAGCCAGAAATATAAACTTTGATGGTGTGCGGATATCTACTGGCAGTGGCTCTTGTATAGAGAGAGTCACTGAGTATAAATATCTTGGCCTGTGGCTTGACGACAAATTTACATTTAAGATCCATGTGGACAATCTTGCCTCTAAACTGCAACAGAAAATTGGGTTCCTGTACAGAAACAGATCCAATTTCCCTCTATTTAGTAGAAAAAGAATAGTTGAATCAGTCTTCTTATCAGTTTGGGATTATGGTGATGTAATTTATAGGCATGCTGCGGCATCAACTCTTAAACCTCGATTCTGCATATCACTCAGCTCTTAGGTTTATTACTGGTGACAGTACTCACCATTGTGTCCTGTATGATAGGGTTGGTTGGCTTTATCTTACAGAAAGGCGCAACACACACTGGTATTTATTTATTTTTGATTGATTGATTGATTGATTGATTGATTGATTGATTGATTGATTGATTGATTGATTGATTGATTGATTGAAAAGTTTATTAACAGATTGCAGAATGGGTACAGTACAGTACAGCTCAATACATACAATTGTTAAGAGGATGCAGACCAGAGAAAGACTTTCGTCTTGTTTACATCAGGGTCCCCCATTTTCAATTCATCATAACATATATGACATACATGACATACATATAGACAGTACTGCTACATCTATACATTTATGACATATCAGATTTGCAAATACAGTACTGTTTGTGATACAAAAGTGTCCAGAAAAGGAGTGTATATACATTTGGCGTAGAAACTGTACATTGGAGGAGGTTGGATGTGTGGGGTGGGGTTGGGTGGGTTGGGTGAGGGCTGTACATTGGAGGTGGGGCGTGTGGGGGGGGGGGGGGGGGGGGGTTGGGTAGGGGACACACATTTTACACTGTACATTGGAATATTGACAAAGCCTTACTTGGTCATTTACTGTACAACTAGGTTAGGACATTTGTAGGGGCCAGTTTCGAATTGCAGTCTCACGTAGGTGTTTTTTGAGAGTGTTTTTGAAAGTGGGTAGCGATTCACATTCCTTTACAGCTTTAGGTAGGGCGTTCCACATTGATGTGGCATAATTGCGAAACGTGTTTAGTCCCTTGTTTGAGCCGAATCTGGGTTTTACATGATTTGTGGAGCTCCCTCTGGTGTTGTGATCGTGGTATTCACTGACCTTTGGGAAGTATTTTGACATGTACATGGGTACCTTGGTCGCGTAGTGTATCTTGTAGACCAAGCCCATTGCAAGTTGCTGTACTCGGTCGTCTACTCTAAGCCATCCTAGGTTGTCAAAGTGGGCAGGGGTGAGGTGGGTTCTAGGAGTCAGGTCAAGTAGTAGTCTGACTAGCTTGTTTTGAGATGTTTGTAATTTGTTTTTTAGTGCCTTTGAGGTGCTTTGGTACCATGAGGTGCAAGCATAGTCATAGTACCCTTGAATGAGTGCTCCTGCTAGAGTCTTCAGGGTATTCTTGTTTACCAGAGAGGAGATCCGGTACAAGAATCGCGTTCGTTGGTTGACTTTTTTTATTACATTGGATGCCATTTTGTCACAGGAAAGATTAGCCTCTAGGATGGAACCCAGGTAGGTAATTTCATCTTTCCTTGTGATAATATTGTCACCCACTGTAACCGAGAAGCCGTCGGTCTTGCTGAGTTTGTTATTTGAACCGAAGAGAATGGACTCTGTTTTGCCCATGTGTAATGATAGTTTGTTGTCGGCGAGCTGCAGATTTTGCCTAGTTCCGAGCTGAGGGCTTTTTCAACCTGTAACTTGTTCTTGTCAGAGACCAGTTTTTTTTAAAGCCGTTACTGGTAAACAACCTGTTTATATCTCTTCACTGTTAGATTGGAATATTGGAACCTATTCAACTCGATCAATGACTGGATGGTTCTTAGGGTTCCTCAGATTTGTTCTGATCTAGGGAAGTCAGCCTTTTCCTTTGATGCCTCTAACTCATGGAATGTCCTTCAACTCTCTCTGAAATGGGAGGTTCTCCCTTCCCTTGGTATGTTTAAACATATGATTTCAGACCAGTAACTGTTTTAGCTGATCTTTTAAAATGATCTTAAACGTTTTACATTTTTACTCTGGTGTTTAATTTTCTGTGAATGTTGCTTGTATTACGTACTGTTTACATTTTGTACAATCGTCGTTTCTGTAAATGAGGAAACCTCAGAAGCTTACGATTTTAAATAAAGGATGAAAGGAAATGTTCCCACTTCACTCTCAGCCTGCTTACCTGGGCCGGCCCACACACCTGAGACTCATCACCTCATCACGGAGCCTGGATAAGAGGCCTGCACCCCTGAGACTCATCACCTCATCACAGAGCCTGGATAAGAGGCCTGCACCCCTGAGACTCATCACCTCATCACGGAGCCTGGATAAGAGGCCTACACACCTGAGACTCATCACCTCATCACGGAGCCTGGATAAGAGGCCTGCACCCCTGAGACTCATCACCTCATCACGGAGCCTGGATAAGAGGCCTACACACCTGAGACTCATCACCTCATCACGGAGCCTGGATAAGAGGCCTGCACCCCTGAGACTCATCACCTCATCACGGAGCCTGGATAAGAGGCCTACACACCTGAGACTCATCACCTCATCACGGAGCCTGGATAAGAGGCCTGCACCCCTGAGACTCATCACCTCATCACGGAGCCTGGATAAGAGGCCTGCACCCCTGCCACTGCTGGTCAGAGTGAGTGTTGTTTTCACCTGCCTTGGTAGTAGGACCTTCTCTGGACCTATAGTTAGCTGTGTTACTCCTTGTGTTACCTGTCTGCTCAGTATTCTGCGTCGTACTTACCCTTGTTCTCCTGTGTGTAGGATCACACACCTCCGGCCTGCACCCCCACCCTTGGACATCACCAGCCTGCACTCATCCCCGGACCTCATGGACACACACATCCCTCACCTGTATTCTCTCACTGCTTTCATTGTCGTGTTCTGGGTTTCGTATTAAATAGCTTAAATCGCCTCATTTTCAAACTCTGAATCTCCCCTCGGGGATAAATAAAGGTTTTCAATTCGCCTGTGCCTTGTGTTCTGCTCTTGGGTTCTCCCGACACCCCCACCCTAACAGATATTCTTTTATAAATTGTATAGTACATTTACATTTTGCTCTGGTAATCCACTGGAAATCCACCCCTCTGGTGGGATCAAGATAATCCAATTTTCTGGGATAAAACTGATCCCAATCCTGTGTTGTCAGTTTGAACTACCCGTTTTGAAGATTTGATCCAGATTAAAGCTTGGATTTGATTTTCTGATCAAAGTTATCCTGTTTTTTGTTTTGAACTACCCAAAATCCAAATCTGATCCGATTCGGGATTAAAAGTTTTGAACTACTGGGCCCCGGTGTTTTGACCCCTGCCTGCCTGTGGATTCTGTATTATTAAAACCTCTACATTGTAACGCCATCTGAATTACAAATTACAATGTGTTATTATTTCCACAGTCCAGGAAAGTTCAATTAATATGTGTGAACATGAGCTACTGTCATATCAAGACCAGAGAAGTAAGGCTGAATCGTGTGAGGTGATCAGGTATGGAATCTGAAGCTGCTCCATAGACAATGAATGGGATACTGATTTTGTGGACCCACAGAATATTTGTTTGAAATGGTATAAAACAAACTTTATTTTAAAGTAGTGTTCTCAGTTCTGAAACAGAAAATGTTCCCATATACTGAGAACATCCCTCTCAACAAGTCCTGTCTAACCAACTATGTTTTAGAAAGTCTCTCAACAACAACAACAACAACAACAACAACAACAACAACAACAACAACAACCAGGCTGCAGGGATCTCTCCATGGTCCTGATGGACCTGATGGCAGGCTGCAGGGATCTCTCCATGGTCCTGATGGACCTGATGGCAGGCTGCATGGATCTCTCCATGGTCCTGATGGACCTGATGGCAGGCTGCAGGGATCTCTCCATGGTCCTGATGGCAGGCTGCATGGATCTCTCCATGGTCCTGATGGACCTGATGGGCAGGCTGCAGGGATCTCTCCATGGTCCTGATGGCAGGCTGCAGGGATCTCTCCATGGTCCTGATTGACCTGATGGCAGACCTATTCCTTTTTTTAAAAAGGGGGATGACTTTCACATGTTTCACGCCTCGATTACTGCAACTCCCTCCTCACTGGCATCACCTCCCGCTCCCTCCATAAACTTCAGATGGTCCAAAATTCAGCTGCCCGCCTCCTCACCAACACCCCGGTCCCGTGACCACATCACTCCTGTCCTCCACTCTCTCCACTGGCTCCCGATCAAGGAATGCATAAACTTCATAGCCTGCCCCCCCCCCTACCTGACTGACTGACCTCCTTCTCCCTTACCACCCCACCCATTCCCTCCGGTCCTCTTCCACTGCTTCCCTCACTGTCCCGTCATCCAAATTTTTTTTTGGTGATCTGGCCTTCTCACGTGCTGCACCCCGACTCTGGAACACCCTCACTCAGACCATCAGAGACTCTCCCTCAATCTCCACCTTCAAATCCTGTCTCAAAACCCACCTGTTCTCCCTAGCATTTAACCTTCCCTACCCATAACCTCCCTCCTCCAACCTGTTGTTGTTGTTGTTTATTACTGTGGCTCTATGTTCCTGTGTATATTTCATATTGTTTCCCCTGTGGTTCTATGTTTCTTTTGTTTCTTTGTTTTTATTTTCTTTCTGCCTACTGTCAGCGACTTCGGGTTACTGAGAAGCGCTCTATAAATTAAATGTATTATTATTATTATTATTATTATTATGTCGCTTGGGACAATGCTGTGCGCCAAAGACAGGTTGACCACATGTGTAATAGGTGGCGCTATCAACTCAGCTACGTCTTTTAAAAACCTGGCTGGGATATTGTCTAGACCAGTTGCCTTGGAGCACTTGAGATCCTTTTAAAAGAGTGTTAATGTAAACTACAGAGACTGGCTTAAAAGAGAAGTTGTTGTGGGTGAATACAAATTTATTTAAATGGTTAGCAATCTGTTTCTTGTTACTGACGTCCTTGCCATCGATCTGCAGTGAAATGCAGGGGCTGGAATCCGAATCATTGTTAAATTTGGTTTTGCATCCTACATTTTTAAGCGTTTTCCACAGTGTTTGTTTCTGAGTAATTGGATTTAGCTTCTCTGACTTTGAACTGGACCGAGTTTCTGAGGTCTTTAAAAATAGAGAAGTCGGCTTGGTCACCCGATTGCATAAAAAGAGAAAGGGCTTTGTCCCTAGCACTAGTGGCATCAAAAATCACCTTATTGAACCACGGGTGAGATCTCTGCTTAACTCTAATAGTTTTAGAAGGGGCTACTGCATCTATGGCAGCAGAAAACAAGGATTTAAAATGTACCCAGACCTGATTAACATTGTCCGTGCCTGTAACAGAAGACCAGTTCAATTTACTAATGTCCTTACTAAGACTAGCAACTGTGTAGTGTTTGAAGGATCTGGCTTTGATGGTTTTATGGGAGTTAAAAATATCTCTAAAAACACTCCTGGAACAGAAGGTCAAGAAGTGGTCACTAATACCATATGTTAAATCTGTCCATCCCTCTGAAAGTGGGACAGGATTTATTGGCTATGTCAGTGTTAAAATCGTCCATAAGTATACATTCTCTTTCCATGAAATTGGGACATGCAGATAGAGTATTTCGAGAAGCTCATAAAAGGAGTTTTGCTGAGGAGGACAGTAACATACCCAAAAGGATGTGTTTAGTTTTGGGGAGACATATATCAATCATTACATTTTCAGACAGGCTACTGCCAAGGTCTGCCCTTGTATTAAAATCTAGATCAGCTCTAATAAAAGCACAGGCACCATTCCTATTTCAGTCTTTCCTAACGAGAGAGTAATTTTCGATGATAATTTTCGAGTGACTAATACTGTAATCAAGCCAGGTTTCTGAAACACAAAAAACACCAGCTTTCATGGTGTTAACTAAGACTCTAATTTTGTCCATCTTCGGCAGCAAACTCCTGACATTGAGATGTAGAAAATGCAATTATTAAAAAGGGCAAATAAAAACAGGAACTAAGAGGAAACTAAAACTAGCAGGGATATAACTGGAGCCTTTGCAGGGAACAATCACCACTGAATAAATCACATGCTCATAAACAGGCAGTTGCACAGAGTTTGTAAGAGTCCCAGGGACCAGGATAGATAAATCAAAGAATAAAATAATAAAAGAAGCCATAATTGGCTGGCTTGGTGATGGTGGCTGGTAGCTGGTAGCCTGGGGCTGGCCTGGTAGTGGTGGCTGGTAGCTGGTAGCATGGTGGTGGTGGCTGGTAGCTGGTAGCCTGGGGCTGGCCTGGTAGTGGTGGCTGGTAGCTGGTAGCATGGTGGTGGTGGCTGGTAGCTGGTAGCCTGGGGCTGGCCTGGTAGTGGTGGCTGGTAGCCTGGGGCTGGCCTGGTGGTGGTGGCTGGTAGCTGGTAGCCTGGGGCTGGCCTGGTAGTGGTGGCTGGTAGCTGGTAGCCTGGTGGTGGTGGCTGGTAGCTGGTAGCCTGGGGCTGGCCTGGTAGTGGTGGCTGGTAGCCTGGGGCTGGCCTGGTGGTGGTGGCTGGTAGCTGGTAGCCTGGGGCTGGCCTGGTGGTGGTGGCTGGTAGCTGGTAGCCTGGGGCTGGCCTGGTGGTGGTGGCTGGTAGCTGGTAGCCTGGGGCTGGCCTGGTAGTGGTGGCTAGTAGCCTGGGGCTGGCCTGGTGGTGGTGGCTGGTAGCTGGTAGCCTGGGGCTGGCCTGAGGAAGGGGGGGGGGGAGTGTGAGGGAAGGTGGGGGGCTTTAGGTAAGAGGACTGATTGATGAGGGGAGATTGATCAAGAGAGATGGGGTACTATAGTAGGTGTGGGGGGGGTGACAAAATGGGAGGGGGGGGTACGTACAATTTCCACTACACATGCCACATATCCACTCTGGCAGAATGACGTTATAACTCCCCCGCTCTGGATGTGCAGAATCCGTGTCCCTCTGCAGACATCTCCCTAAATCCTCTCTACTTCATTATCCCAGCCCTCCCACCATTACTTTTATTGCACATTTTCTCGACAGCTCTTCCTCATTCCCCATCCCAGTCATCGCGAACCACATGACACATAGTCCACGGGAGTCTGATGGCAGCTGTCGCTGGGGCGCTGTCACATGCCACTACTACTGGCCACTGTCACGTGCCACTACTGCCCGCTGTCACATGCCACTACTACTGGCCACTGTCACGTGCCACTACTGTCCTCTGTCACGTGCCACTACTGTCCTCTGTCACGTGCCACTACTGTCCACTGTCACGTACCACTACTGTTGCTGCTGTCACGTGCCACTACTGTTGCTGCTGTCACGTGCCACTACTGTTGCTGCTGTCACGTGCCACTACTGTTGCTGCTGTCACGTGCCACTACTGCCCGCTGTCATGTGCCACTACTGTCCACTGTCACGTGCCACTACTGTTGCTGCTGTCACGTGCCACTACTGTCCACTGTCACGTGCCACTACTTTCCACTGTCACGTGCCACTACTACTGCCCACTGTCACGTGCCACTACTGTCCACTGTCATGTGCCACTACTACTGCCCACTGTCACATGGCACTACTGTCCACTGTCACGTGCCACTACTGCCCACTGTCATGTGCCACGACTGCCCACTGTCAGTGCCACTACTGCCCACTGTCACATGCCACTACTGCCCACTGTCACGTGCCACTACTGCCCACTGTCACGTGCCATTACTGTCCACTGTCACGTGCCACTACTGCCCACTGTCACGTGCCACTACTGTCCACTGTCACGTGCCACTACTGCCCACTGTCACGTGCCACGACTGCCCACTGTCATGTGCCACGACTGCCCACTGTCAGTGCCACTACTGCCCACTGTCAGTGCCACTACTGCCCACTGTCACATGCCACTACTGCCCACTGTCACGTGCCACTACTGCCCACTGTCACGTGCCACTACTGCCCACTGTCACGTGCCACGACTGCCCACTGTCACGTGCCACGACTGCCCACTGTCAGTGCCACTACTGCCCACTGTCAGTGCCACTACTGCCCACTGTCACATGCCACTACTGCCCACTGTCACGTGCCACTACTGCCCACTGTCACGTGCCATTACTGTCCACTGTCACGTGCCACTACTGCCCACTGTCACGTGCCACTACTGTCCACTGTCACGTGCCACGACTGCCAACTGTCACGTGCCACGACTGCCCACTGTCACGTGCCACGACTGCCCACTGTCACGTGCCACGACTGCCCACTGTCACGTGCCACTACTGCCCGCTGTCACGTGCCACTACTGCCCGCTGTCATGTGCCACTACTGCCCGCTGTCATGTGCCACTACTGCCCGCTGTCACGTGCCACTACTGCCCGCTGTCACGTGCCACTACTGCCCGCTGTCACGTGCCACTACTGTCCACTGTCACGTGCCACTACTGCCCACTGTCACGTGCCACTACTGTCAGCTGTCACGTGCCACTACTACTGCCCACTGTCACGTGCCACGACTGCCCACTGTCAGTGCCACTACTGCCCACTGTCAGTGCCACTACTGCCCACTGTCACGTGCCACGACTGCCCACTGTCAGTGCCACTACTGCCCACTGTCACATGCCACTACTGCCCACTGTCACGTGCCACTACTGCCCACTGTCATGTGCCACTACTGCCCGCTGTCATGTGCCACTACTGCCCACTGTCACGTGCCACTACTGCCCACTGTCACATGCCACTACTGCCCACTGTCATGTGCCACTACTGCCCGCTGTCATGTGCCACTACTGTCCACTGTCACGTGCCACGACTGCCCACTGTCACATGCCACTACTGTCCACTGTCACGTGCCACGACTGCCCACTGTCACGTGCCACTACTGCCCACTGTCACGTGCCACTACTGCCCGCTGTCACGTGCCACTACTGCCCACTGTCAGTGCCACTACTGCCCACTGTCACGTGCCACGACTGCCCACTGTCAGTGCCACTACTGCCCACTGTCACGTGCCACTACTGCCCACTGTCACGTGCCACTACTGCCCACTGTCACGTGCCACTACTGCCCGCTGTCATGTGCCACTACTGCCCACTGTCACGTGCCACTACTGTCAGCTGTCACGTGCCACTACTGCCCACTGTCACGTGCCACTACTGCCCACTGTCACATGCCACTACTTTCCACTGTCACATGCCACTACTACTGTCCACTGTCACGTGCCACTACTAATCAAATCAAATACAATTTATTTGTAAGGCACAACAACACACGTTAATGTCCCCATGGGCCGGACACGTCTTCTTTAAACAAGTCAAGAAGAAACATCACAATAAATCAAGAACAAAACAAAAACACCATAAAGTCCAAACATTTTTAAATAAATGCAAAATAAATGCAACACTCCCAGACATACCCCATGCGAAAGTAAGGAAAAACTCACTAAAACCTAGCAATAGGAAAAAATGCACCACAGGCAATGTGAAGGAGAGAAATCTTAGAAGGGCCGTTCAAGGGGGGATCTCCCTTCTTAGATGTCGGTGATAGTAGTGTTGCAATAAAACAGGCAAACAGTTGGTAAGCATGCACTCATATGTGTAATGAAAGACGGATAAGTGCATGCGATAAATCAAATCAAATCAAATCAAATTTATTTATAGGGCCCGACAACACACGTTAATGTCCCCATGGGCCGTACAGGTCTTCTTTAAACAAGTCAAGAAGACAACATAACAATAAGTCAAGAACAGAACAAGAACACCATAGGGTCCAAACATTTTTTAGATGAATGCAAATAAATGAAAGAATGCAAGCACTCCCAGACATACCCCACGCGAAGGTAAGGAAAAACTCACTAAAACCTAACAATAGGGAAAAAAGCTCCACAGGCAATGTGGAGGAGAGAAACCTTAGAAGGGCCGTTCAAGGGGGGATCTCCCTTCTTAGATGTCGGTGATAGTAGTGTTGCAGACGGACAGTTGGTAAGCATGCACTCATGTGTGTGGTGAAACACAGATGAGTGCATGCAATAGCAACTGTACATTTTGAAAAATTAAAGATAGAGTTGATAGCGGATCTATTTGAAGCACAGGGGCGGCGCAAGAGGGTCACGTCCTCCCCGTCTTAGTCACGGGACATTCAACACTCCGGTCGTTGCTCAGGGACAGCCGGAGACAGGGGGAAGGGGGGGTGGCACAGAGAGGGTCGCGAACTCCCCGACATCATCGCGGGACATCCGGCACTCCGGTCACCACTACGAAACCTCCGAAGACAGGGGGGCACGCAGAGGGGGTCGCAATCTCCCGGCCTTCGTCACGGGACGTCCAACACTCCGGTCAACACTCCAGGACAGCAAGTCATAGGAAGACAGGGAGACGGGACAGGCGTTAGACAGCTCATGAGATTGTAGTAGGCGGACATAGCAATAGATACAAGTGGTAGGCATATATGTGAATGGAGTAGATATATGAAGTAAGCGTATTATGTGAATAGAATAGAAGTACTTAACCCAGCAATGAAACCGCGTTGACTGTTAATCTGTTAACAGTCTGTTAATCAGTTGACAGGACCACGGACAGACGGCGGTGAATAACTGATCCAATGCCTCGGAGGTGCATGTAGAGCAGTCACTACAAGCTTGGCCAAGACCCCGAGGCATCCATCACCTTGGTCAGCGCCAGGAGACGGGTACTCAGAGAGAAGGGGGAGGGAGAGGGGGGGGGGGGGGGAGAGGGGGGGGGGGGGGAAGAGTTAGAGAGTTCCCATGTTTGTGGTGCTGCAAAGGAGCAGACATGTAGTACCCTATAGTACCCCATAGTGCCATGTAGTACCCCGTAGTATCCTGTAGTACCCTGTAGTGCCATGTAGTACCCTGTGGTGCCATGTAGTACCCTGTAGTGCCATGTAGAGCTGTGTAAGCCATGTAGTACCCTGTAATGCCATGCAGTACCAAGTAGTACTCTGTGGTACCATGTAGTACCCTGTACCCTAACTAAACTACCCTATAGTAAACTACCCGATAGCAACTGAACATTTTGAAAGATAAAAAATAGAGCTGATGGCGGATCTATTTGAGGCAAAGGGGCGGCGCAGAGAGGGTTGCATCCTCCCGGTCATCATCACGGGACGTCCAACACTCCGGTCATCACTCCAAGACAGCAACTTACAGGGAGACAGGGAGAGAGGGAGACGGGACAGGCGTTAGACAGTTTGCGTGATTGTGATGGGCGGACATAGCAATAGATACAAGTGGTAAGCATATATGTGAATAGAATAGATATATGTAGTAAGCATATTATGTGAATAGAATAGAAGTACTTAACCCAGCAATGAACTCCACGTCTAAACCACGTTGACAGACCACGGACAGAAGACGGTAAGAAGCTGATCCATGGCCTCGGTGGTGCACATAGAACAATCACTGCAATCTTGGCCAAGACCCCGAGACGTCCACCACCTTGGTCAGCACTACAAGACAACCAATCAGAGAGATGTTGCGCTGTCATGTGCCACTACTTTTGCCACTGTCACGTGCCACTACGGTTGCCACTGTCACGTGCCACTACTGTTGCTGCTGTCATGTGCCACTACTGTTGCTGCTGTCATGTGCCACTACTGTTGCTGCTGTCATGTGCCAATACTGTTGCTGCTGTCACGTGCCACTACTGTTGCTGCTGTCACGTGCCACTACTGTTGCTGCTGTCACGTGCCACTACTGTCCACTGTCACATGCCACTACTGTCCACTGTCACGTGCCACTACTCTTGCCACTGTCACATGCCACTACTGTTGCTGCTGTCATGTGCCACTACTGTTGCTGCTGTCATGTGCCACTAATGTTGCTGCTGTCATGTGCCACTACTGTTGCTGCTGTCATGTGCCACTACTGTCCACTGTCATGTGCCACTACTGTTGCTGCTGTCACGTGCCACTACTGTTGCTGCTGTCACGTGCCACTACTGTCCACTGTCACGTGCCACTACTGTCCACTGTCACGTGCCACTACTGTCCACTGTCACGTGCCACTACTGTCCACTGTCACGTGCCACTACTGTTGCTGCTGTCACGTGCCACTACTGTCCACTGTCACGTGCCACTACTGTTGCTGCTGTCACGTGCCACTACTGTTGCTGCTGTCACATGCCACTACTGCCCACTGTCACATGCCACTACTGTTGCTGCTGTCACATGCCACTACTGCCCACTGTCACATGCCACTACTGTTGCCGCTGTCACATGCCACTACTGTTGCCACTGTCACATGCCACTACTGTTGCCGCTGTCACATGCCACTACTGTTGCTGCTGTCACGTGCCACTACTGTTGCTGCTGTCACGTGCCACTACTGTCCACTGTCATGTGCCACTACTGTCCACTGTCACGTGCCACTACTGTCCACTGTCATGTGCCACTACTACTAGCTTAGCTCTCTGAATACTGCTGGTGCCCACCCTGATTGACATTTACATTGAGTCATTTAGCCGAACACTTTCATCCAAAGCGACTTACAAGTTCAGTTCTGTACGATGAGTCAGCAGGAAGGGTACGACTCTATCAGCTGAGTAACAATGTTCATCAAACTTGGGTTCTGCAGTGTTGAGTGCATAGTAGTAGAGACATATTAGTATAGTAGGAAGAGTGCATGATAGTAGAAGACAGTCTTTTCTCCTTAATGATTTATCTATCAGTGAGAATATGGACTTTCTTTTTTATTACTGAAATATGGCAGAAACATCTGGAATATATCCATTTTAACTAATTATGCCCTGCTGATTGCAGTTCAGGTCGTGGTGGAGGACTTGCAGTGATCTCTAGAGATCGTTTTGGTTGTCGATTAGTTCACTGACACGTTCCCCTCATTCGAACTTCAAATTACAAAAATTGCCTGGTTGAAAACGTTTTATTGTATTTTAATTGACCATCCTCCTGGCCCACTTGGCCCTTTTCTGTCTGATTATACTGAGTTTTTATCATCTGTCATTAAATTAGACAAAGTTTTAATAATTGGTGATTTTAATGTCCCCATTGATGAGCCTACCTCTAAAGTGGCTTCTGATTTTCTTGACATTTCGGAGTCTTTTAATTGCATACAACATGTCTCTGGTCCCACACATGTTGAGAATATTGTTTGTCTAGAAGATTTTATTGTCAGTGATAAGTGTGTTCTGTTTGATGTCTCTCTTTTAATCTGGATCTGCTGCCCCTTAAACAAATGTCTCGTAGGCGCGTTATTAATGAGAGCACAGCTGACAACTTCTCCGCTCTATTTAACCCAGACTTACTATCTAACTGTAACAATGTTGAGACCGCAGTCCGGTTATTTAATGGACCGTGCTCCTCTGTACTTGATACTGTGGCTCCTTTTAAAACTAGACAAATTAACAAATTAAAACTGTACACTGTACATTGGAATACTGACAAAGCCATACTTGGTCATTTACTGTACAACTGGGTTAGGACATTTGTAGGGGCCAGTTTCGAATTGCAGTCTCCCGTAGGTGTTTTTTGAGAGTGTTTTTGAAAGTGGGTAGTGATTCACATTCCTTTACAGCTTTGGGTAGGGCGTTCCACATTGATGTGGCATAATTGCGAAACGTGTTTAGTCCCTTGTTTGAGCCGAATCTGGGTTTAACATGATTTGTGGAGCTCCCTCTGGTGTTGTGATCGTGGTATTCACTGATCTTTGGGAAGTATTTTGACATGTACATGGGTACCTTGGTCGTGTACCTTGGTCTTTCCTGCTTCTCCCAACTGAGGAACATCGCTAAATTAAAATCTGTCGTATCCAAGGCAGAATTAGAGATGATAGTCCACGCTTTTATTTCCACCCGTTTGGACTATTGTAACGTACTTTTTACCTGTTTAAATAAGTTTGTTTTGGACTGCGTACAAATTGTCCAAAATGCAGCTGCTAGACGTCTAGACTAGAAACAACAAGACGTCTCATATCACACCTATTCCAGCCTCCCTGCACTGGCTCCATTACCATGTAGAGGTCATCTGAAGGTGCAGCTTCTTACTTGTAGAGCCCTTCATGGTCGATCACCTGGATACATTGCAGACCTTCTTACACCTCACTCAACTAACCGGGCCCTTATACCTTCTGACACACTTTTACTGTCTGTCCCTAGAACTTGTCTTGCAACGCGGGGTGATCGTGCCTTCCAGGTATACGCTGCTCCCAGAATGTGGAACGCCCTTCCTTTCTCTCTGAGATCAATAGAGGCATGAAAAACAGCTAAAAACGCTATCTTGGTTTTGCTTTTGTATCTATACTTTCTATTGGGTGTGTTCGATCTGTTCTATATGCTGATGTTGTTTGATGTTTTGAAAAGCACTTTGTCATCCTGTATCCTGAAAGCTGCTGTATAGATAAACGGTACTTACTTACTTACTTCTCGTTTGTCACAAAGGATGAATGTATGTGCACACTGTGCTTTTCATAAACCAAAAAAGAAAGTAAAAACACACACCATTAGGAGCTCTCCTGCCTCCCACCCCCCTGCCACTCGTCATCTCCCCCTGACGTACTCCAAGCGCCCGGGAGTATAAATAACAGTGGGACTGGAATAGTGTGTTATTTAGCGAGGCTGTCACCATGGTAATCTGAGATGCCATAATGTGCTGGAGAAGGTTTCTCCATTAGTGGAGAAAGGCATTCTGTGGTCAGAAAATTGAAATCCCCCCCCCCCCCCTGCCCACACACACTTAGTTTGAAGGAGCTTAGATGGACCTGTGTCCGCCTTGAGCCTGTTATGAAATGAAAGGAGCACACTGTGGGAGAGACAGAACAATGTAATCAGATAGATTGGAGGATAAAAGGGAAAAAAGCCACCACTACTGGAGTGAGAAGAACATATCCTTCTCGAGCTAAAATACTGTTACTTTGATTATATTTGACTTGAGTAAAAGTACTGTTACTTTGATTATATTTGACTTGAGTAAAAGTACTGTTACTTTGATTACATTGAAAGTAAAATGACTCATGCACTGCAAATGTACACACTGGGGCCAAGCTTATGGAAAGCCTACACATATGTTTACTTTGTAAATTACAGTATGCTATAAGAAATAACCCTTCAAACTAAATACTTTGGTACAGGAGTAAAAGTTAAATGACAAAACAAAAGAGAAAGTAAAGGACTTTTGATTGAGAAACCTTAGAATGCATGTACTGTACTTGCTTTTAACTAAACTGTCAGTTTTGCATTTACATTTATTTACATGTCAAATCTTGGCTTGGTGTGAGGGAAGAGGGGGTGGGCATTATACATGTGTGTTTACTTTAAAGTTTAAACTAATATTTCTCTTAAGTTGAACCTGTCAAAAATCTGCAGTCTTAGGTCTATCTAAAGTAATCTACTAGTAAGTTAGTGACCACTGCTGTCCCTGTCTGCTGTCAACACCACTATTCGTCCCAGGTGTCAGGCTCCTCATTCACTTCCATTCATTTTAGCACCAGGGCCTTGAGGAGGGCTAGGAAGATCATGGAAGACCCCTCCCACCCGGGTCACAACCTCTTCACCCTGCTTCCCCACGGCAAGCGGCTACGACTGCCCAAGACTTTGAGAACCCGCCACAGACTCAGTTTCTTCCCCTCAGCAGCTCGCCCGGTAAACGAGTCAGGTGTCCCCCTGCTCCTGCTGCTAGAACACCTACCTATACAACACATTGACTGGATCTGCTTTTAATTTCCGAAGGTAATACATCTGTAAAGACACATCAAATGCCAAAAAAAACACGGACCTTTGACTCAGAATTGTTTGTTTTATTGAAATCTATAATATTTAGACTAGGTGGGAGGAATGGTGGTGTTGACAGCAGACGACAGGGACAGCAGTGGTGGCTAACTTACATGTAGATGCCCTTACATAGAGGTAAGACTGCTGAAAATTTACAAGTTCTACTAAAGTGAAATATCCCTTTAAGAGAAGTTCTAAATTAAACATCCATTTAAGTGGAGTTCTAAATGAAATGTCCCTTTAAGAGGAGCTCTAAAGGAAATATCCCTTTAAGAGGAACTCTAAATGAAATAAAATGTCCCTTTAAGAAATGTTGTAAATGAAATGTCCCTTTAAATGTCCCTCAGCATCGACGGGGCACCAGTTGAGAGAGTGAACAGTTTCAAGTACCTCGGAGCCCACATATCCGAGGACTTGACATGGACCACACACATTGACAGTGTTGTGAAGAAGGCACGACAACGCCTCTACTTCCTCAGGCGCCTAAGGAAGTTCCAAGTCAGTCAGAAGATCCTTAGGAACTTCTACTCATGTACAATAGAGAGCATCCTGACCGGCAACATCACCTCCTGGTTTGGGAATAGCACTGCAAAAGACCGTAGCAGACTACAAAGAGTGACACGTTCAGCCGAACGCACAATTAGAGGGGGGCTTCCCACCCTCCAGAACATTTACAACAAGCGGTGCAAGGGGAAGGCTAAGAGAATTATTAAGGACTCGAGCCACCCGAACAACTGCCTCTTTGAACTGCTGCCGTCAGGCAAGCGATACCGGAGTCTTATGGCGAGCACAGAAAGACTCAGAAGGAGCTTCTATCCCCAGGCCATCAGGCTGCTAAACGAACAATAATCGCTAAACGAACAATAATCACTATGCAACAACCATCAAATGCACACAGCACACACACCCACACGCACACACTCACTCAAACAAACAACACACTGCAGCACCCACTCTCCACACTTTAGATCACACAAACACACTTACACTTTATATTTATTGATAAAGGATTTGCACTACAACTCGTACACCTACTGTGAATTGTACCTAAACTGCACCTCGTCCATTTATGCCTTGCACTATATAGTATTGTATATTAGTACACTGCACAGTATTGTATATTGGATGGTAACTACGTCTACGAACATTGTACATATGTCTAAACTGAACACTGTGACCTCTTTTTTTACTTCTAATTTTTACTATTTTTACTATGTTTTTATTTCATACTTATCTTGTCATGCACAGTCTCTGGAGCGCAACAGTAAGAAGCATTTTGTACAAAAGTATTCTGTACTTCTGTATGACAACTATTAAAGAAACTTGAAACTTGAAGAAACTTGAAGAGGAGTTCTAAATGAAAGGTCCCTTTAAGAGGAGTTCTAAATTAAATGTCCCTGTAAGAAAAGTTCTAAATGAAATGTCCCTTTAAGAGGAGTTCTAAATTAAATGTCCCTTTAACACATTGAGTGCCACGCCCCTTCCTCGCTATTTCTTTTCCTAGCCGCATTTCTCGGAGACGCTCTCTGATTGGCACTGACTGACGCTCTCTGATTGGCCAACGACGCGTTTGCCCAATTGCGTGACGAGCTGTGTCTTTGCCCATTTCCACGTCAAACAGCCTGCAAACTACCTGGCATTCTATCGCCATGCTCTAAGACAAACTCTAACCTTAACCAACTTCGAAAGAGTGCCTAAGCTTAACCAGTGTAGAAACAGGCGTCGGCCAATCAGAGAGCGTCTCCGAGAAATGCGGCTAGGAAAAAAAAAACGCGCCCCTTCCGGTAAGTGTATGCGGCCTGCCTCTATACTTTCCACAGGATCATCCCTATGTTCCCCGGGTCCTATGTTACCCGGGTTCTATGTTCCCCGCTTTGATTGATTAATAGATTGAAAATTTTATACATTTTTATTATTTTATTAATTATTAATGTCCGCCTTGTTTCTACAAGCAACTTGTCCTTCCGCGTTCCCGTTTTGCGCTCTGATTGGCCACGCACGTTTCTGGTCATGTGACATGTGCGCCCAATCGTGTGACGGCAAGTACTTTGGACGGTTAAGCTTAGGCGCTCTTTCGAAGTTGGTTAAGGTTAGAGTTTGTCTTAGAGCATGGCGATAGAACACCAGCCCTGATTCCAAACTCTAACCTTAACCAACTGCGAAAGAGTCGCCTAAGCTTAACCAGTGATAAACTAGGCGTTAGGTCGTTTGCAGGCTGTTCGACGCGGACATGGGCTAAGACAGCGCTCGTCATGCGATTGGGCGCACATGTCACATGACCAGAAACGTGCGTGGCCAATCAGAGCGCAAAACGGGAACGCGGTAGGACAAGTTGCTTGTGGAAAGTATAGACGCATCTGGCCTTGCCGCCAGTTAAACCCATGTAAGCGCTCACCTTGTTTGTAGAGCTAAACCTATATTTTATATTATAGCTATGGATCTAATAACACCGTCGATTGTCAGTGAGTTTCTTCTGGTCAACATGCAAAAAACTGATTATTTTTTCATCCGTACATTTCCGTTTTATACCGTTTTTAATATGAATATAGTTTGGGTGTTTCTGAGTAATCCCAGGAAAAGACGCGAAAATAGCGTTTTAGTGGAATCCACTTATCACATTGTCATTTTTCGCCTGATTATCGAATCTTCCTGAAATCAACGCTAGATTATCGTTATTATGCTTCCTCATGCACCCATGAAATGGGCCCTGGAGCGCGGCCCCCCCCCCCCACCCCCGTCTGCAATCTCAGACACACTCAGAACAGCCTGCACAAGGTGCCTCGATAAATTATGAATGGCTATAGCGAATTAAAGAAATAACGAGACAATAACGTAGTGCCGTTAACGGCACTCAACCGCCGGGGCACAGAAACGTAGATCTACATGAATGGCACAGGAAGTGTTAAGAGGAGTTCTAAATGGAGTGTCCCTTTAAGAGGAGCTCTAAATGAAATGTCCCTTTAAGAGGAGCTCTAAATAAAATGTCACTTTAAGACGAGTTCTAAACTAAATGTCCCTTTAACACTTTCAGCGCCACGCCTGGTTTTCCATTTTACCGCTTGAATGCCACCATCGGCGCCAATGTTAACGTTAATATCGCCTAATCTATGTTTTAAATTATGGCTATGTGTCTAATCTGCCCATCGCATTATCAAAGACTATTTTCCAGACAGTGCTGTGAAGGCAGATTGTTTTTTTATCGCGTCGTTGCCGTTTCAGAGCAGTTAGAAAAGCCCCCGTTTTGATATAAAAAACAGCTCATTCTGGAGCATTCTATGAAAATCGTCTTTTAGTGGAATATTCCACAACGTTGATATTCGTTGGCCTTTTTATGAATCGTTTTCAAATAAACGCTAGATGATCAATATTATACGTGCACGCACGCACATTACGGCCGCGCACTGATAATCGCTCCGTTGATTTGCTCACAGACTTTTACAGTGAAACCGAAAGAAGACATTTCACAAAACAGCTTATAACTTCATCAAACTTACTCCGATTATCCTACCACTGATAACATAGAGTCCTTACCTGACATCAGATGGTATCCAACTGGTATATTCCAATTCCTGATCACCATTCGAAAAAATCGATACGTGTATGGATCCAACGCGATACAGTAGAACTCCATGATCCGCGGGGTTCTGAGGCTCCAGAATGAACTCTAGTAACCCCGGCTGGATCAGTGAACTGGAAAATGTGGAGTACCGGATTTTTTTCCCCATTCATTTTCATTGAGTCCATTCCAAAATCACTTATGTCATCTGGGAGAAGACAGGGGGCGCTTTTTTCCACAGTGATCGCCGGCGCCCCTCGGCTATACTCGGGTAGGCTCGGGTGATGCAATAATTTTTCAGATCGCAAAAAAATAATAATAATAATAATTCCGAGAAATCTCGTGAGTGGCATGCAACCACCTATAAAAAAACCAGAGAAATCTCGTGAGTGGCACTCAAAGTGTTTTAAGAGGAGCTCTAAATGAAATGTCCATTTAAGAGGCGCTCTAAATGAAATGTCCCTTTAAGAGGAGCTCTAAATGAAATGTCCATTTAAGAGGAGCTCTAAATGAAATGTCCCTTTAGGAAGAGCTCTAAATGAAATGTCACTTTAAGACGAGTTCTAAACTAAATGTCCCTTTAAGAGGAGCTCTAAATGAAATGTCCATTTAAGAGGAGCTCTAAATGAAATGTCCCCTTAGGAAGAGCTCTAAATCAAATGTCCCTTTAAGAAGAGCTCTAAATCAAATGTCCCTTTAAGAGGAGCTCTAAATAAAATGTCACTTTAAGACGAGTTCTAAACTAAATGTCCCTTTAAGAGGAGCTCTAAATGAAATGTCCATTTAAGAGGAGCTCTAAATGAAATGTCCCTTTAAGAGGAGCTCTAAATGAAATGTCCATTTAAGAGAAGCAATAAATAAAATGTCCCTTTAGGAAGAGCTCTAAATGAAATGTCACTTTAAGACGAGTTCTAAACTAAATGTCCCTTTAAGAGGAGCTCTAAATGAAATCTCCATTTAAGAGGAGCTCTAAATGAAATGTCCCTTTAGGAAGAGCTCTAAATCAAATGTCCCTTTAAGAGGAGCTCTAAATCAAATGTCCCTTTAAGAGGAGCTCTAAATGAAATGTCCCTTTATGAAGAGCTCTAAATGAAATGTCCATTTAAGAGGAGCTCTAAATTAAATGTCCATTTAAGAGGAGCTCTAAATTAAATGTCCCTTTAAGAGGAGCTCTAAATGAAATGTCCCTTTAAGAGGAGCTCTAAATCAAATGTCCCTTTAAGAGGAGCTCTAAATGAAATGTCCCTTTAAGAGGAGCTCTAAATGAAATGTCCCTTTAAGAGGAGCTCCAAATTAAATGTCCCTTTAAGAGGAGTTCTAAACTAAATGTCGAGGAGCTCTAAATGAAGCAATGGGAGGAAGCTAAGCTATGCACAGGATAGGTGTTCACATCTATAACTTCCCCTTTGGGATTCAAGCCAACTTTGAATGAAAACATGAGCATCGAGGAACAATCAGGGCGGTTCTGCCAGAGGGTTTTACTGAACACGGTGCATTGTGTGGCCAGGCGGCCGAGATGTGGGGCAGGGATAGTTGAAGGACACGTTCTAATCCCAGGCAGGTCGTCTGCTGACGTCAAATCCATTTACACACAGTCAGGGGTTTCCTTGCTGCACAGTCACACATCCTGGAGAAGGACTCGGTAGGCAGTTTGCGTGAAACAGAAAATGCAGAAGAAGCATGAAGGTTAACATCCAGACCAAAAGTACTGTGTTGTTTTACATCTAGACCAGAAGTACTGTGTTGTTTTACATCTAGACCAGAAGTACTGTGTTGTTTTACATCTAGACCAGAAGTACTGTGTTGGTTTACATCTAGACCAGAAGTCTTGTGTTGTTTTACATCTAGACCAGAAGTACTGTGTTGTTTTACATCTAGACATGAAGTCCTGTGTTGTTTTACATCTAGACATGAAGTCCTGTGTTGTTTTACATCTAGACCAGAAGTCCTGTGTTGTTTTACATCTAGACCAGAAGTACTGTGTTGTTTTACATCTAGACATGAAGTCCTGTGTTGTTTTACATCTTGACCAGAAGTCCTGTCTTGTTTTACATCTAGACCAGAAGTACTGTGTTGTTTTACATCTAGACCAGAAGTACTGTGTTGTTTTACATCCAGACCAGAAGTACTGTGTTGTTTTACATCTAGACCAGAAGTCCTGTCTTGTTTTACATCTAGACCAGAAGTCCTGTGTTGTTTTACATCTAGACCAGAAGTCCTGTCTTGTTTTACATCTAGACCAGAAGTCCTGTGTTGTTTTACATCTAGACCAGAAGTCCTGTGTTGTTTTACATCTAGACCAGAAGTCCTGTGTTGTTTTACATCTAGACCAGAAGTCCTGTGTTGTTTTACATCTAGACCAGAAGTCCTGTGTTGTTTTACATCTAGACCAGAAGTCCTGTGTTGTTTTACATCTAGACCAGAAGTCCTGTGTTGTTTTACATCTAGACATGAAGTCCTGTGTTGTTTTACATCTAGACATGAAGTCCTGTGTTGTTTTACATCTAGACCAGAAGTACTGTGTTGTTTTACATCTAGACCAGAAGTCCTGTGTTGTTTTACATCTAGACCAGAAGTACTGTGTTGTTTTACATCTAGACCAGAAGTACTGTGTTGTTTTACATCTAGACATGAAGTCCTGTGTTGTTTTACATCTAGACATGAAGTACTGTGTTGTTTTACATCTAGACCAGAAGTCCTGTCTTGTTTTACATCTAGACCAGAAGTACTGTGTTGTTTTACATCTAGACCAGAAGTACTGTGTTGTTTTACATCCAGACCAGATGTACTGTGTTGTTTTACATCTAGACCAGAAGTCCTGTCTTGTTTTACATCTAGACCAGAAGTCCTGTGTTGTTTTACATCTAGACATGAAGTCCTGTGTTGTTTTACATCTAGACCAGAAGTCCTGTCTTGTTTTACATCTAGACCAGAAGTACTGTGTTGTTTTACATCCAGACCAGGAGTACTGTGTTGTTTTACATCTAGACCAGAAGTCCTGTGTTGTTTTACATCTAGACATGAAGTCCTGTGTTGTTTTACATCTAGACATGAAGTCCTGTGTTGTTTTACATCTAGACCAGAAGTACTGTGTTGTTTTACATCCAGACCAGAAGTACTGTGTTGTTTTACATCTAGACATGAAGTCCTGTGTTATTTTACATCCAGACCAGAAGTACTGTGTTGTTTTACATCTAGACCAGAAGTCCTGTCTTGTTTTACATCTAGACCAGAAGTCCTGTGTTGTTTTACATCTAGACATGAAGTCCTGTGTTGTTTTACATCTAGACCAGAAGTCCTGTCTTGTTTTACATCTAGACCAGAAGTACTGTGTTGTTTTACATCCAGACCAGGAGTACTGTGTTGTTTTACATCTAGACCAGAAGTACTGTGTTGTTTTACATCCAGACCAGAAGTACTGTCTTGTTTTACATCTAGACCAGAAGTACTGTGTTGTTTTACATCTAGACCAGAAGTCCTGTGTTGTTTTACATCTAGACCAGAAGTACTGTGTTGTTTTACATCTAGACCAGAAGTCCTGTGTTGTTTTACATCTAGACATGAAGTCCTGTGTTGTTTTACATCCAGACCAGAAGTACTGTGTTGTTTTACATCTAGACCAGAAGTCCTGTGTTGTTTTACATCTAGACCAGAAGTCCTGTGTTGTTTTACATCTAGACATGAAGTCCTGTGTTGTTTTACATCTAGACCAGAGGTACTGTGTTGTTTTACATCTAGACCAGAAGTACTGTGTTGTTTTACATCCAGACCAGAAGTACTGTCTTGTTTTACATCTAGACCAGAAGTACTGTGTTGTTTTACATCTAGACCAGAAGTCCTGTGTTGTTTTACATCTAGACCAGAAGTACTGTGTTGTTTTACATCTAGACCAGAAGTCCTGTGTTGTTTTACATCTAGACATGAAGTCCTGTGTTGTTTTACATCCAGACCAGAAGTACTGTGTTGTTTTACATCTAGACCAGAAGTACTGTGTTGTTTTACATCCAGACCAGAAGTAATGTGTTGTTTTACATCTAGACATGAAGTCCTGTGTTGTTTTACATCTAGACCAGAAGTACTGTGTTGTTTTACATCTAGACATGAAGTACTTTGTTGTTTTACATCTAGACCAGAAGTACTGTGTTGTTTTACATCCAGACCAGAAGTACTGTCTTGTTTTACATCTAGACCAGAAGTACTGTGTTGTTTTACATCTAGACCAGAAGTCCTGTGTTGTTTTACATCTAGACCAGAAGTACTGTGTTGTTTTACATCTAGACATGAAGTCCTGTGTTGTTTTACATCCAGACCAGAAGTACTGTCTTGTTTTACATCTAGACCAGAAGTACTGTGTTGTTTTACATCTAGACCAGAAGTCCTGTGTTGTTTTACATCTAGACCAGAAGTCCTGTGTTGTTTTACATCTAGACATGAAGTCCTGTGTTGTTTTACATCCAGACCAGAAGTACTGTGTTGTTTTACATCTAGACCAGAAGTAATGTGTTGTTTTACATCCAGACCAGAAGTAATGTGTTGTTTTACATCTAGACATGAAGTCCTGTGTTGTTTTACATCTAGACCAGAAGTACTGTGTTGTTTTACATCTAGACATGAAGTACTGTGTTGTTTTACATCTAGACCAGAAGTACTGTGTTGTTTTACATCTAGACCAGAAGTACTGTGTTGTTTTACATCTAGACCAGAAGTACTGTGTTGTTTTACATCTAGACCAGAAGTACTGTGTTGTTTTACATCCAGACCAGGAGTACTGTGTTGTTTTACATCTAGACATGAAGTCATGTGTTGTTTTACATCCAGACCAGAAGTACTGTGTTGTTTTACATCTAGACCAGAAGTACTGTGTTGTTTTACATCTAGACATGAAGTCCTGTGTTGTTTTACATCTAGACCAGAAGTACTGTGTTGTTTTACATCTAGACCAGAAGTACTGTGTTGTTTTACATCTAGACCAGACGTCCTGTGTTGTTTTACATCTAGACATGAAGTCCTGTGTTGTTTTACATCTAGACATGAAGTCCTGTGTTGTTTTACATCTAGACATGAACATGAAGTCCTGTGTTGTTTTACATCTAGACCAGAAGTCCTGTGTTGTTTTACATCTAGACCAGAAGTACTGTGTTGTTTTACATCTAGACATGAAGTCCTGTGTTGTTTTACATCTAGACCAGAAGTCCTGTCTTGTTTTACATCTAGACCAGAAGTACTGTGTTGTTTTACATCTAGACCAGAAGTACTGTGTTGTTTTACATCCAGACCAGAAGTACTGTGTTGTTTTACATCTAGACCAGAAGTCCTGTCTTGTTTTACATCTAGACCAGAAGTCCTGTGTTGTTTTACATCTAGACCAGAAGTCCTGTCTTGTTTTACATCTAGACCAGAAGTCCTGTGTTGTTTTACATCTAGACCAGAAGTCCTGTGTTGTTTTACATCTAGACCAGAAGTCCTGTGTTGTTTTACATCTAGACCAGAAGTCCTGTGTTGTTTTACATCTAGACCAGGAGTCCTGTGTTGTTTTACATCTAGACCAGAAGTCCTGTGTTGTTTTACATCTAGACCAGAAGTCCTGTGTTGTTTTACATCTAGACATGAAGTCCTGTGTTGTTTTACATCTAGACCAGAAGTACTGTGTTGTTTTACATCTAGACCAGAAGTCCTGTGTTGTTTTACATCTAGACTAGAAGTACTGTGTTGTTTTACATCTAGACATGAAGTCCTGTGTTGTTTTACATCTAGACCAGAAGTCCTGTCTTGTTTTACATCTAGACCAGAAGTACTGTGTTGTTTTACATCCAGACCAGGAGTACTGTGTTGTTTTACATCTAGACCAGAAGTCCTGTGTTGTTTTACATCTAGACATGAAGTCCTGTGTTGTTTTACATCTAGACATG
The DNA here is from genome assembly GCF_963971535.1 of Notolepis coatsorum. NCBI lineage: Eukaryota > Metazoa > Chordata > Actinopteri > Aulopiformes > Paralepididae > Notolepis > Notolepis coatsorum. The sequence continues at coordinate 107,710,313 of NC_140180.1, read as the reverse complement.
AAGTCCTGTGTTGTTTTACATCTAGACCAGAAGTACTGTGTTGTTTTACATCCAGACCAGAAGTACTGTGTTGTTTTACATCTAGACATGAAGTCCTGTGTTGTTTTACATCCAGACCAGAAGTACTGTGTTGTTTTACATCTAGACCAGAAGTCCTGTCTTGTTTTACATCTAGACCAGAAGTCCTGTGTTGTTTTACATCTAGACATGAAGTCCTGTGTTGTTTTACATCTAGACCAGAAGTCCTGTCTTGTTTTACATCTAGACCAGAAGTACTGTGTTGTTTTACATCCAGACCAGGAGTACTGTGTTGTTTTACATCTAGACCAGAAGTACTGTGTTGTTTTACATCCAGACCAGAAGTACTGTCTTGTTTTACATCTAGACCAGAAGTACTGTGTTGTTTTACATCTAGACCAGAAGTCCTGTGTTGTTTTACATCTAGACCAGAAGTACTGTGTTGTTTTACATCTAGACCAGAAGTCCTGTGTTGTTTTACATCTAGACATGAAGTCCTGTGTTGTTTTACATCCAGACCAGAAGTACTGTGTTGTTTTACATCTAGACCAGAAGTCCTGTGTTGTTTTACATCTAGACCAGAAGTCCTGTGTTGTTTTACATCTAGACATGAAGTCCTGTGTTGTTTTACATCTAGACCAGAAGTACTGTGTTGTTTTACATCTAGACCAGAAGTACTGTGTTGTTTTACATCCAGACCAGAAGTACTGTCTTGTTTTACATCTAGACCAGAAGTACTGTGTTGTTTTACATCTAGACCAGAAGTCCTGTGTTGTTTTACATCTAGACCAGAAGTACTGTGTTGTTTTACATCTAGACCAGAAGTCCTGTGTTGTTTTACATCTAGACATGAAGTCCTGTGTTGTTTTACATCCAGACCAGAAGTACTGTGTTGTTTTACATCTAGACCAGAAGTACTGTGTTGTTTTACATCCAGACCAGAAGTAATGTGTTGTTTTACATCTAGACATGAAGTCCTGTGTTGTTTTACATCTAGACCAGAAGTACTGTGTTGTTTTACATCTAGACATGAAGTACTGTGTTGTTTTACATCTAGACCAGAAGTACTGTGTTGTTTTACATCCAGACCAGAAGTACTGTCTTGTTTTACATCTAGACCAGAAGTACTGTGTTGTTTTACATCTAGACCAGAAGTCCTGTGTTGTTTTACATCTAGACCAGAAGTACTGTGTTGTTTTACATCTAGACATGAAGTCCTGTGTTGTTTTACATCCAGACCAGAAGTACTGTCTTGTTTTACATCTAGACCAGAAGTACTGTGTTGTTTTACATCTAGACCAGAAGTCCTGTGTTGTTTTACATCTAGACCAGAAGTCCTGTGTTGTTTTACATCTAGACATGAAGTCCTGTGTTGTTTTACATCCAGACCAGAAGTACTGTGTTGTTTTACATCTAGACCAGAAGTACTGTGTTGTTTTACATCCAGACCAGAAGTAATGTGTTGTTTTACATCTAGACATGAAGTCCTGTGTTGTTTTACATCTAGACCAGAAGTACTGTGTTGTTTTACATCTAGACATGAAGTACTGTGTTGTTTTACATCTAGACCAGAAGTACTGTGTTGTTTTACATCTAGACCAGAAGTACTGTGTTGTTTTACATCTAGACCAGAAGTACTGTGTTGTTTTACATCTAGACCAGAAGTACTGTGTTGTTTTACATCCAGACCAGGAGTACTGTGTTGTTTTACATCTAGACATGAAGTCCTGTGTTGTTCTGTATCGTTAGTGGCTTAGCTTGGCATCACACTGCACTATCTCGCGTACGTGCACGCGTACTGAATAAACCACAAATGTACCTCTAATACCAGTATTAGTCTGACCACACCCCTCATCAGCTTACCTTCATAAGCAGGTGTGTGGTCACCTGCTCTCCTCCTTCTCGCTTTCACCACAAGGAAGAAGTGCCTCGGTAGATCCCCACACTTGACACCATGATGGAAGAAATTGGATTAGGAACAGCTTGGGAAACAAGGATACGTTGACATCATATCTTTATTTTCTCTCTCACTATTTTTCGAGAAAATACGGCGATATTGTCTTCGTACTGGAGTGTCTAGAAGATGATGATCATTCTAAAAACCCTCCACCGGTTTTCGTATTGGGAGCACGCCGCTGCATGCTTCTCAACTGCAGTTCCTTGCTGTGTTTGTTGGGGTGAAACCTGTCAGGCCACAGCTGAACTGTCGGACATGCCGCTGTTGTGAGAAGCGGTGCGTTCCAGGTTGGGTGAGTAGTGTTTGCTGGCGGGCTCCACTTGTCTGTTAGTGCTATGGGGGCTACTTGACAAAGTTTATGGAAACCGGCCCCAGGCTAGGGTCCTTTGTTTAGCCGCCTAGGCGACAGAAGGCCTTGGTCTGGAGACCATTATAGTTTTAACTAGTGGGCCGCGACCATTGACACTGGTGATCCCTGTGTGTTCTGGACGAGTGGATTCTCTCTGTCACCGTGTTAAGGCCCCATCTTTCATATCCAAATGAGAGTATTCCTTCACGAGGGGATATGTGCATGTAATGTGCGATAGCGGCAGATTCATGTTCGAAGTCAGCTACACAGGCCAGTTGGTACTGTGCTGATTCCGCCGGATGTGGTAAAGTCACCGTTGTGAAGCGGTGTTGACATCTTGTTTTCTCTTTTCTCTTAAAAAGTGAGGAGAGGTTCAGAACGGCGGCCTGTCTGGGTGAGTGTTATGTCATTGTTTACATGTTCATAGCTTACGGTTAGCCAGTCAGCTGTTAACTGCTGCGTTAGCCTGCTGGATCACTGCATGGCCTGCTTAAGGCCTACTGTTAGCCAGTCAGCTGTTAGCTGCGGGGCTAGCATGTCGTGGTCGCTAGGTAACGTTAGCTTGCTGCTATGGCCATGGCTGGCGCGGGGTAGCTTAGCTTCTCGCGCGCCGCCGGGAGCTCGCTTCTGATCGCCGTTAGCTTGATGCTATTCTGTTGAACGTGCTTTGATTTTAACATGTTTTACACTCTTGACCGCGACGTCATCCTTGACAGGGGATGTTTCGTCGACCCTGCCCTGAGCCTGGACGGGGATTGCGTCAATAAAGAGGACTGTAGCGACTGGTTGGAGCGGCGACGCTGCCCGGATCGAACAACACAGGACGGCTGTGTTCTACGGTGTCTTGTGACTGCACTTCGCTGATCTGCGTTCCGGGTAGGAACGGGGTTGACCAGACCTCATAACACGTCTTCTGGTTTTACTTTGCTAAATGTATTGTGAATAACGGTGTTTTTTCCCAAAACGTGTGTTGTTGCAATGCATTTAGGATACGTTGCGGGTTATGTGTGAGCTGTTTTTGTCACTGGCAGTTAGCTTCTCCGTGCAGATCGTGATGTATTGATCTGGTTGTTGTGTGAGAAACATCATGGTGTTTATGTGTACCGTGTACTCACTACTAAGGCAACTAACCTATGAAGCTATGCTTGGTGACAAGTGAGTAAAAGAATGTTCTTTCTCAGACTGTAATGACAATGAACAGTGTGTTCACACATTAACAGGTTTTCCTGTTTTAACTGGCCGTATTGAGGGTAAAATAGGAGGATTGTGTTTTCCCCCCCGGTTCCCTGGGGACTTTATCACCTCCTATCAGACATGTTGTGCATTAATTGTGTCTTTTGTGTGGTAGGGATACGATGTAACTCTTAGCTTGATTGCTGAGGTTGTGCTAAATCTGCTGGAGAAACTTATTTCCTAAAGGGAAATTGGTTTGGTTGCTGTCATGTGTGCTTAGCAAGGCCTGTGGTCGATACTAATCAAGAATGATGTATTCTCTCATTGTGAAAAAAACGGCGTTCCTCTGTTGAGTGTTTTTGCCATTTTTTGTAGGTGATGATGGGTTGTGTGTGTCATGTGACCTACAACTGGGTTGTACTGGCCACAGAAGCACATGTGTATGTTGGACCGGGGTTCTTAGAGCCCTCTCTATTCTGTGTTTTTCCTTAGTAAAAATCAGATAGCAGGTTAGCTCATGCGCTGTGTGGAGCTGTGAAACGCTTCATAGAGCTGACTATGACTGTGTCATATTCTCTTTTTGTCGTTACGTCGTATCATGGGTGTGGGGTCGTAAAGGGGTGAACTGGTAACCTTTCCTCTCCCCATTGTTCTGTCGGTCAGGGGTACACCCCCTGTCCTTCAAGGTTCCCGTCACGTGGCGGTTCGGCACGTTACGGGGGGGGGGGGGGGGGGGGAGGGAGTTCCTGGTCCCACGGCCTGGTATATTGGGCGTGTGCACCGCAGGAATTCCCCCGCCATAGAGTACGTCACCGTGCGCGTCTCTGTTGGTAGGACTTCCGTGTGCTGTTCAGGTCCATGTGATGGATCTGTTTTCAGGGGGGGTGGTCAGGGCTCCTCCTCACCAAGCGCCTATTCAGGCCTTCTGTGAGTTCGGACTCCTTCTTCCATGTGAGGAAGCCTCCATCAGAGTACAGAGCCTTCCTCCTCAGATTGTCAAAGTGAGTGGACCCTCTAGAAGGGTCCTTTTCTATTGTATGTATATTCGATTCAATTCGTTTATTGAGTGTGTATGGGTTCAGTGCCTCTTCCCCGGAGGCCCTAAAACCAGTTTTTTACATGGCTCAAGGTGCAATATATTCTTTTCAATCTGTACAGCTCGCGTGGGAAGTCTCTCTGGGGATCCCCGTCTCTTTCCTATGGGAGGGTGGTGGGATGTAAAAATGTGAACATTTTTTACCCCGGCTGTGTAGACTGGGATACATACTGTTGATGCTTCCTTCTTTCTATTCCAGAAGTGTTGGAGTTAGGGAGTGTCACACCCCTCTTGTCGTTCCCCTGGGCGCCTTGGGGATTCAATGACAGGTCTAAATAGCCTGTTCATTGATGGGGGTGTGTCCCGACGCACGTATAGTGCTAGCTCGCTGTAAACAGGCGATTGACTGGCACGCCTTGGTTGCTTGTGGTTGAAACAGCGTTTTTATAAAGCAACTGAGATGGGGGTTTTTCCTCTTCCGACGACCACATCCCATGACCTGGGTGGGTTGTCGATGGATTCTCGTTCATGTCTGGGGGATGATGACGGGATGGATCTGAACATATGTAGTGGGGTCTCACGCCCTTGGGGTGGGCCACCAGGCGCGGTTCGTCCGAACGTCTGGGTGGCGCCTTCTTTTCATGTTAAGATCAACACGCATATCTGCCCTTCTCCTGGAGTAGGCATGTCGGCGTGGTTAGGGCACGGGACTGGTTCTGGTCACGCTGGTCCAGATCAGTTGAACCCGTTGTCCGCCGGGGATGCAGATCTGCTGTTCTGGTACCCTGAGGGACTTGGGCTTTTTTCAGGGGGAAAAATGCCAGGTCGGTCTGGGTGTCACAGGGTTAAGCGCTATGGAGACCCTGGTTGGGTATGTTTTTACTCAGCACTGTCGTCATGGCTTACAGCCATGCCATTCTGTACACGCTCGATCTCGTCGGATCTCGGCCGCTACACAGGTTGGTCCTGGTTAGTACTTGGTTGGGAGACCGCCGGGGAATACCAGGTACGGTGTGCTTAGGGGCTGGTTCTCCATTATTTTTCGCTCCTCTCTCACGCATGGCGAAGAGGGGCCTGTGGGGGTGGTTTTTTGACCTCCTCTGGTGACCCTGTGCTTCCCGTACCGCCAGGCCCGGTCCGAAGTGATGTTTGCGACCCGTAGGCCTGGGTTAACCCTTTTTGGAAACTGAAACACTTGTACTGCGGTATAGCCGGTGTATACCCGCAGGTGTGTTTTGGAGTTTTTTCTTGAGGGGTTATAGGAACAACCACCGCATTGGGTAACACCGAGGTGGTTGATTCCCTGGTGTGTTGGAGCAGTGTCAACTCCCGGGTTCACCGTTTGAGGGTGCCCCTGCACGTTCATGACGTCTGCCAATCGTGTCAGCCTTCTCTGCCTCGACCCCTCTGGGTGGGGGTTGTTAAATGGAGGCTTGGTCATGCAACACCGCCAGCTTACGCTCCTTCCGCCGGGGCGGCTGTGTTCAGCTGTCCCCTCTGGCGCCTGTCTCGTCCGCAGTCTCCAGGCTAGGGTTAACAGCCTGTTGCCTGGTTTTTCCCCGGTGCGCTGCCTGCTTCCGTTGGTTAACCTTTTTTGTGTGCTTACGGCCATGCTGACTGCCTGTTCTGCGGGGTCAGTGTGCCAGGCGGTGTACTATTGGGGGGACGGGGCCCGCTCGGCTTACGGCCATACCGACCTGAACACGCCCGATCTCGTCCGATCTCGGAAGCTAAGCAGGTTCTGGCCTGGTTAGTACTTGGATGGGATTCCGCCTGGGAATACCAGGTGCAGTAACTGAGGGGCCTCCTTTGTCCGAATACGCTGGCGATGTGGGGGGCGGGGCACTACGTGCCCACCTGGTGGGGTCTTGATGCTGGCATCATGGACTTCTCCGGGCCCCCATTCTAGGGAGTCCAGTCCTTTTGGTGGGTCTGGGTCTTCCTTCGTGCTCCGCTGCTACGGCCTTGCCACGGGGTTGGGTTTGCCCTTGACCCCGTGATTCTGGGGGCAGTAACGAGGTTGTTCCTCCGTTCGTTCCCGGGTGGCATGCGGGTTGTGCGTGTGTGTAGTCGTGGGGTCAAGCCACGGTCTGCTCACCCTGTGCGTTGAGTTGCTTGAGTGCCTCTTCGCACGGTCGGGTCCGTCGCCCTCCCGTGACGTCCCTAATAGGGGGGCTACCCGCCATTAGGGGGGGTCGGGGGGGCTCGGCCCTCCCTGTTCTGATGGTTGTGGGGGGGCTGTCAGCGGGGTGTATTTGTCAGCCAGTGGCTCCGCTTGGCCTCCCTTGTGCAGTGTGATGCCAAGCTAAGCCACTAACGATACAGAACGATAGGTTATGACTATAACCAAGTTCTGTTAGTTAGGGGCGATGCTTGGCATCAGACGGCCGCTGCAGCCCTTGTCCTCACCTTGTGGTGAAAGCTTGGGAAGGAGGAGAGCAGGTGACCACACACCTGCTTATGAAGGTAAGCTGATGAGGGGTGTGGTCAGACTAATACTGGTATTAGAGGTACATTTGTGGTTTATTCAGTACGCGTGCACGTACGCGAGATAGTGCAGTGTGATGCCAAGCATCGCCCCTAACTAACAGAACTTGGTTATAGTCATAACCTATCGTTTTACATCCAGACCAGAAGTACTGTGTTGTTTTACATCTAGACCAGAAGTACTGTGTTGTTTTACATCTAGACATGAAGTCCTGTGTTGTTTTACATCTAGACCAGAAGTACTGTGTTGTTTTACATCTAGACCAGAAGTACTGTGTTGTTTTACATCTAGACCAGAAGTCCTGTGTTGTTTTACATCTAGACATGAAGTCCTGTGTTGTTTTACATCTAGACATGAAGTCCTGTGTTGGTTTACATCTAGACCAGAAGTACTGTGTTGTTTTACATCTAGACCAGAAGTCCTGTGTTGTTTTACATCTAGACCAGAAGTCCTGTGTTGTTTTACATCTAGAGCAGAAGTACTGTGTTGTTTTACATCTAGAACATACGTACTGTGTTGTTTTACATCTAGACCAGCAGTACTGTGTTGTTTTACATCTAGACCAGAAGTCCTGTGTTGTTTTACATCTAGACATGAAGTCCTGTGTTGTTTTACATCTAGACCAGAAGTCCTGTGTTGTTTTACATCTAGACCAGCAGTACTGTGTTGTTTTACATCTAGACATGAAGTCCTGTGTTGTTTTACATCTAGACCAGAAGTACTGTTTTGTTTTACATCTAGACCAGAAGTACTGTGTTGTTTTACATCTAGACCAGAAGTACTGTGTTGTTTTACATTTAGACCAGCAGTACTGTGTTGTTTTACATCTAGACCAGAAGTACTGTGTTGTTTTACATCTAGACCAGAATTCCTGTGTTAGACAGATACATATAAAAAGACAGAGGCGCCTGTAATAGATATGACCTTGTGGAATACAAACTATTGGAGGTACCTGATCTACAGTATAATATATGTACTGTGATTTGTTCTGTGTATAAATGTAACCTATATTGATAAATGTTGTACATACGAATCGTATGATGCTATTTAATGCTGCTATCTGATTAATGGCGATTTTATCCACCAAACCCGCAAATATTGAGTGAGTAACAAAAACGCCAAAAACACGACACAAGAGTTAAACTACAATCTAAAGATCCACCTTTAATTAAATAAAATTCAACCCTTTATTTATTCTCGAAAAGGACAATTGAGGTCACCCTCATTTTCAATGTCATCGATACTTACAGAAATGTCCATGCATAATTTTTTTTTACAATATAATAATAATAACTCTATATAGCACCTTTCACACATGGAACGAAGCCCAAAGTGCCCCACAGCAATTAGTATAAAATTAACACTTAGGCATAAAATCAGCACACAGTTGACAGAATAAAAACTATGTAGGTATAAAAGACAATAAAAGTAGTGCAACGTAGAAAGTGCAGACATAAGAATAGGCATAAAATACAGTGTTGCTCGAAGGCAAATGTGAACCCCCCCCCCGGAACAGCCAGTCCCCCAAACACCCCACACGAACAGCCCACATGCCACTCACACGAAATTCGAGAGAAACCTTCTACTGTATATTCCTCCATCTTGGGTCGACCCAGGCACAGAGAGAGAGAACATTCTACTGTATATGCCTCCATCTTGGGTCGACCCAGGCGCAGAGAGAGAGAACATTCTACTGTATATGCCTCCATCTTGGGTCGACCCAGGCGCAGAGAGAGAGAACATTCTACTGTATATGCCTCCAACTTGGGTCGACCCAGGCGCAGAGAGAGAGAACATTCTACTGTTTATGCCTCCATCTTGTGTCGACCCAGGCAGAGAGAAACATTCTACTGTATATTCCTCCATCTTGGGTCGACCCAGGCAGAGAGAAACCTTCTACTGTATGTTCCTCCATCTTGGGTCGACCCAGGCAGAGAGAAACCTTCTACTGTATATTCCTCCATCTTGGGTCGACCCAGGCAGAGAGAAACATGCTACTGTATATTCCTCCATCTTGTGTCGACCCAGGCAGGGAGAAACATGCTACTGTATATTCCTCCATCTTGGGTCGACCCAGGCAGAGAGAGAAACATGCTACTGTATATTCCTCCATCTTGTGTCGACCCAGGCAGAGAGAGAACATTCTACTGTATATTCCTCCATCTTGGGTCGACCCAGGCAGAGAGAGAGAAACATGCTACTGTATTATATTCCTCCATCTTGTGTCGACCCAGGCAGAGAGAGAGAAACATGCTACTGTATATTCCTCCATCTTGGGTCGACCCAGGCAGAGAGAGAGAAACATGCTACTGTATATTCCTCCATCTTGGGTCGACCCAGGCAGAGAGAGAGAAACATGCTACTGTATATTCCTCCATCTTGGGTCGACCCAGGCAGAGAGAGAGAAACATGCTACTGTATATTCCTCCATCTTGGGTCGACCCAGACGCACAGAGCGAGAACATTTCAGCTTCTCTGGTCATAAAGGTGCTGATTGAACTATAAGGTCACGCAGAAATTAATGGTCTGTTTCTGTCTCCCCCACTGAGAGCTATAGCTAACGATATATTGACTTGTAAATGAGGGTGGCTTTTTAAAAAGAGGGCGTTGCAATCTGGCATTTCTCTGAAGATCAAAGGAGCCAAATTAATGTGGTTAATTATCATATAAAGATGCTCTCCCACGACCACAACACTCCTGCAGAAAGTCTGATAGAGTTACATTAGAAATGTGATAGAGTGCCATTAGAAGTCTGATATAGTGCCATTAGCAGTCTGATAGAGTGCCATTAGCAGTCTGATAAAGTGTTATTAGCAGTCTGATAAAGTGTTATTAGCAGTCTGATAGAGTGCCATTAGCAGTCTGATAGTGTGTTATTAGCAGTATATTGTGTTATTAGCAGTCTGATAGAGTGCCATTAGCAGTCTGATAGAGTGCCATTAGCAGTCTGATAAAGTGTTATTAGCAGTATATTGTGTTATTAGCAGTCTGATAGAGTGTCATTAGCAGTCTGATAGAGTGTTATTAGCAGTCTGATAGAGTGCCATTAGCAGTCTGATAGTGTGTTATTAGCAGTCTGATAAAGTGTTATTAGCAGTCTGATAGAGTGTTATTAGCAGTCTGATAGTGTGTTATTAGCAGTCTGATAAAGTGTTATTAGCAGTCTGATAGAGTGCCATTAGCAGTCTGATAGTGTGTTATTAGCAGTATATTGTGTTATTAGCAGTCTGATAGAGTGCCATTAGCAGTCTGATAGAGTGTTATTAGCAGTCTGATAGAGTGCCATTAGCAGTCTGATAGTGTGTTATTAGCAGTATATTGTGTTATTAGCAGTCTGATAGAGTGTCATTAGCAGTCTGATAGAGTGTGTTATTAGCAGTCTGATAGTGTTATTTAGGGATGCCCCGATCACGTTTTTTGCAACCGATACCGATCACCGATCGTCGTGAGCCATATCGGCCGATACCGATCCGATACCGATCGTTTTTGATTAAAAAGAAATTAAAGCTTATTTTATATAAAAAAAATTTATTTTTATTTTTTTTATAAAATATATATATTATATAATTAGACTTGTACTTGTATTATCTGCGAGACATCGCCACCACGCAACAAGTCAAAATGCTCGCTATCTGCAAACAGCTCCACTGTCTGTGTGTACTCTAGTAGCCCTAGCTCCAAAAAGGATTCTCCGGCGCTGCAGCGGGACCCTATTGGTAACGTTATGCTTTGGTCATTTCACATTCAGCAAGCCCTCAGCTCGAATAAGCATTCAATCAATGTTATAAGACATTGATATCAGGAGCTATCTGTAGCTACTGCTAGCCGGCTAGATGACGTTAAGACAACTATTTAGTTCAATCGGACATTTCGTTTTGAACCGTGAACTAACGTCAGCTAACGCAAGCTAACGCAAGCTAACGGAGATATCAACATGGGCTACTGGACTTCCTGGGGCATTTGTTGATATCCGGAGCTATCAGTAGCTAGCCGGCTAAATACCGTTAGACAATGCCTACTAAAAGTGAATAGTTGACTGGGTAATTTTGTTTAAACAGTAACGATAGCTAGGTAGCTAACGTTAGCTCAGGTCGAATGCATTATCTAGACTCAGCAGACGAGGTCCGCCTCCTCTGTGTTTACAAATTCTACACGGGTACGGGCGGGGCTAGGGAGGAGGAGCAGTTTGCAGGTCCTGTGCGTCTGAGACAAGCGAGTGAGATATCCACTTGATCAGTTTCCGCGATCGGCGAATATGACTAATTATCGGAATTCCCCGATCGCATATTTATACTGATTATCGGCCGATAACGATCGGTGGCCGATCGATCGGGGCATCCCTAGTGTTATTAGCAGTCTGATAGAGTGCCATTAGCAGTCTGATAGTGTGTTATTAGCAGTATATTGTGTTATTAGCAGTCTGATAGAGTGTCATTAGCAGTCTGA
>NC_140180.1:107661346-107696346 GCF_963971535.1 Notolepis coatsorum | reverse complement strand
GTCCATTATTCTTAAGCTTGTAGTGACTGCTCTACATGCACCTCCGAGGCCTTGGATCAGTTATTCTCCGCCGTCTGTCCGTGGTCCTGTCAACTGATTAACAGACTGTTAACAGATTAACAGTCAACGCGGTTTCATTGCTGGGTTAAGTACTTCTATTCTATTCACATAATACGCTTACTTCATATATCTACTCCATTCACATATATGCCTACCACTTGTATCTATTGCTATGTCCGCCTACTACAATCTCATGAGCTGTCTAACGCCTGTCCCGTCTCCCTGTCTTCCTATGACTTGCTGTCCTGGAGTGTTGTCCGGAGTGTTGGACGTCCCGTGACGAAGGCCGGGAGATTGCGACCCCCTCTGCGTGCCCCCCTGTCTCCGGAGGTCTCGTAGTGGTGACCGGAGTGCCGGATGTCCCGCGATGATGTTGGGGAGTTCGCGACCCTCTCTGCGCCACCCCCTATCTCCCTGTCTCCGGCTGTCCCTGAGCAACGACCGGAGTGTTGAATGTCCCGTGACTAAGACGGGGAGGACGTGACCCTCTCTGCGCCGCCCCTGTGCCTCAAATAGATCCGCCATCAACTCTATCTTTAATCTTTCAAAATGTTCAGTTGCTATCGCTATTAGCTCTATCTTTAATTTTTCAAAATGTACAGTTGCTATTGCATGCACGCATCTGTGTTTCACCACACACATGAGTGCATGCTTACCAACTGTCCGTCTGCAACACTACTATCACCAACATCTAAGAAGGGAGATCCCCCCTTGAACGGCCCTTCTAAGGTTTCTCTCCTCCACACTGCCTGTGGAGCTTTTTTCCCTATTGTTAGGTTTTAGTGAGTTTTTCCTTACCTTCGCGTGGGGTATGTCTGGGAGTGCTTGCATTCTTTCATTTATTTGCATTCATCTAAAAAATGTTTGGACCCTATGGTGTTCTTGTTCTGTTCTTGACTTATTGTTATGTTGTCTTCTTGACTTGTTTAAAGAAGACCTGTACGGCCCATGGGGACATTAACGTGTGTTGTCGGGCCCTATAAATAAATTTGATTTGATTTGATTTATGATTCTACAGACCTCTGGTCAGGACCATTATTCTACAGATCTCTGGTATCAGGTCCATTATTCTACAGACCTCTGGTCAGGACCATTATTCTACAGACCTCTGGTATCAGGTCCATTATTCTACAGACCTCTGGTATCAGGACCATTATTCTACAGTCATAACTAATGTCCACTCCTCGCTCTAATGTCCACTCCTCGCTCTGATGTCCACTCCTCGCTCTAATGTCCACTCCTCGCTCTAATGTCCACTCCTCGCTCTAATGTCCACTCCTCGCTCTAATGTCCACTCCTCGCTCTAATGTCCACTCCTCGCTCTAATGTCCACTCCTCGCTCTAATGTCCACTCCTCGCTCTAATGTCCACTCCTCGCTCTAATGTCCACTCCTCGCTCTAATGTCCACTCCTCACTCTAATGTCCACTCCTCGCTCTAATGTCCACTCCTCGCTCTAATGTCCACTCCTCGCTCTAATGTCCACTCCTAGCTCTAATGTCCACTCCTCGCTCTAATGTCCACTCCTAGCTCTAATGTCCACTCCTCGCTCTAATGTCCACTCCTCGCTCTAATGTCCACTAATGTCCACTCCTAGCTCTAATGTCCACTCCTCGCTCTAATGTCCACTCCTCGCTCTAATGTCCACTCCTCGCTCTGATGTCCACTCCTCGCTCTAATGTCCACTCCTCGCTCTAATGTCCACTCCTCACTCCAATGTCCACTCCTCGCTCTAATGTCCACTCCTAGCTCTAATGTCCACTCCTAGCTCTAATGTCCACTCCTCGCTCTAATGTCCACTCCTCGCTCTAATGTCCACTAATGTCCTCTAATGTCCACTCCTCGCTCTAATGTCCACTCCTAGCTCTGATGTCCACCCCTCGCTCTAATGTCCACTCCTCGCTCTAATGTCCACTCCTCGCTCTAATGTCCACTCCTAGCTCTAATGTCCACTCCTCGCTCTAATGTCCACTCCTCGCTCTAATGTCCACTCCTCGCTCTAATGTCCACTCCTCGCTCTAATGTCCACTCCTCGCTCTAATGTCCACTCCTGGCTCTAATGCCTTTAAGATCCATGTTGAACCCCAGTCTTCTGTACCACTGTGTAGAATTTCATTGATAGATTAAATAAAGCATCTCTAATGTCACCTCCCAGTGTGTACATGTCTCTAATGTTACCTCCCAGTGTGTACATGTCTCTGGTTTCTAATGTTACCTCCCAGTGTGTACATGTTTCTAATGTTACCTCCCAGTGTGTACATGTCTCTAATGTTACCTCCCAGTGTGTACATGTCTCTGGTTTCTAATGTTACCTCCCAGTGTGTACATGTTTCTAATGTTACCTCCCAGTGTGTACATGTTTCTAATGTTACCTCCCAGTGTGTACATGTCTCTAATGTTACCTCCCAGTGTGTACATGTCTCTAATGTTACCTCCCAGTGTGTACATGTCTCTAATGTTACCTCCCAGTGTGTACATGTCTCTGGTCTCTAATGTTACCTCCCAGTGTGTACATGTCTCTAATGTTACCTCCCAGTGTGTACATGTCTCTGGTTTCTAATTGTTGTGAAGGGCCAGATTAAAGCTGAGAATCTACATTTATTATTTTATATACATTTTATATTATTTATATATACACGGTATATCCCTTTAAACCGGCGTTCGAACCATAGTAATATTCGCTCTCCTCATTGGATAGCGCCCTAGGCGCCAGCCCGCAAGCCCCCAACGTCAGGTTCAAAGACAAGCTCAGGCATGTCGTAACATGCCCGGAGACAGCGTATTGATCCCAGACAAGAACTGAGGTTTGGGACTAGATAACCACTTAAGTATATATACGGCGCAGGTGCGCACAGCAGTAGTTCATCGAGTTCGTCTAAAGTCTGTCTGTGTTCGGTAACAGTGAAGTGAACAGCAGTGCGTCTAACAGAGCGTTGAGAACCACGTGCGAATAGAATAGTAAAGTGTCAGAGTTTAATGTAGTAACGTCAAGTTCGACCTAGTTTAATGTGAAGTAAATAGTCGTTCATTTATGGTATATCGTGCAACCACAGTTCGTTCGTGTGTAGCATTACCTAACGGTTCGTTCGTGTTAGCTAGTGGACCTTAGCCAGGGTGCGTGGCCTAAATACGTTAGAGTCAGTACCCGAGGAGGCCTAGTCGGAGAACCCGTTGGACATGTGCACAGGAGAACCAGCGGCGGCGATTGCAGAACCATTACTGGTTGGATTATATTGATTTGGAACGTGTTACCCGGAGAAGAGCATCGTTGATTTCCACTATCGTTTGGGATTTAACCTCGTGAGGAGTTACCTTCGGGCTGGCCTCATGGACAGAGGCTGGCTAGCTGTCATCGTTTGCTATCGAGCATTGGATTACAGTTATTGCTTTTGCTGCTGATCGTTGGATTTACAAGGACTGACTTCTGTACGTGAAGTCCCTTTATTCTTCATTGAATCAGACTGAGTATCCGAACATTCCTCTATCCTCTAGACCTTACAACTCTGAGAGGAACCCAGTGTCTCCAGGCGGTACCAGCGTTGCCTTCTATAATTGCTATTATACGCCAGGTGGCGTCAGCTTAGCACCCATCGTAGGTATCCTGCTATTCCCAGTGACTCATGCTACTGACTGACTTTATGCATATTCTTCGCCATACAAGCGCGACCCTAATTCTCATTCTGTAACCTAATGTTGCATAATAATAAAATACCCTCAAATACTATTTCTTTGTCAATGCCGTGTTATTATGAGTGTCCACCATCTATATTCGATGTACTGTCTGGCCAGTAATTAAAGTACATACCTAGCAGTGGTTTAATCTATCACAATCTTTAATACAGTCAGGGTTTTGTAACCCCTCAGTTACACTAATGTTACCTCCCAGTGTGTACATGTCTCTAATGTTACCTCCCAGTGTGTACATGTCTCTAATGTTACCTCCCAGTGTGTACATGTCTCTAATGTTACCTCCCAGTGTGTACATGTCTCTAATGTTACCTCCCAGTGTGTACATGTCTCTAATGTTACCTCCCAGTGTGTACATGTCTCTAATGTTACCTCCCAGTGTGTACATGTCTCTGGTTTCTAATGTTACCTCCCAGTGTGTACATGTCTCTAATGTTACCTCCCAGTGTGTACATGTCTCTAATGTTACCTCCCAGTGTGTACATGTCTCTAATGTTACCTCCCAGTGTGTACATGTCTCTAATGTTACCTCCCAGTGTGTACATGTCTCTAATGTTACCTCCCAGTGTGTACATGTCTCTGGTTTCTAATGTTACCTCCCAGTGTGTACATGTTTCTAATGTTACCTCCCAGTGTGTACATGTCTCTGGTTTCTAATGTCACCTCCCAGTGTGTACATGTCTCTAATGTTACCTCCCAGTGTGTACATGTCTCTAATGTTACCTCCCAGTGTGTACATGTCTCTAATGTTACCTCCCAGTGTGCACATGTTTCTAATGTTACCTCCCAGTGTGTACAGTACATGTCTCTAATGTTACCTCCCAGTGTGTACATGTCTCTAATGTTACCTCCCAGTGTGTACATGTCTCTAATGTTACCTCCCAGTGTGTACATGTCTCTAATGTTACCTCCCAGTGTGTACATGTCTCTAATGTTACCTCCCAGTGTGTACATGTCTCTAATGTTACCTCCCAGTGTGTACATGTCTCTAATGTTACCTCCCAGTGTGTACATGTCTCTAATGTTACCTCCCAGTGTGTACATGTCTCTAATGTTACCTCCCAGTGTGTACATGTCTCTAATGTTACCTCCCAGTGTGTACATGTCTCTGGTTTCTAATGTTACCTCCCAGTGTGTACATGTCTCTGATGTTACCTCCCAGTGTGTACATGTCTCTAATGTTACCTCCCAGTGTGTACATGTTTCTAATGTTACCTCCCAGTGTGTACATGTCTCTAATGTTACCTCCCAGTGTGTACATGTCTCTAATGTTACCTCCCAGTGTGTACATGTCTCTGGTTTCTAATGTTACCTCCCAGTGTGTACATGTCTCTGATGTTACCTCCCAGTGTGTACATGTCTCTAATGTTACCTCCCAGTGTGTACATGTTTCTAATGTTACCTCCCAGTGTGTACATGTCTCTAATGTTACCTCCCAGTGTGTACATGTCTCTAATGTTACCTCCCAGTGTGTACATGTCTCTAATGTTACCTCCCAGTGTGTACATGTCTCTAATGTTACCTCCCAGTGTGTACATGTCTCTAATGTTACCTCCGCAGTGTGTACATGTTTCTAATGTACCTCCCAGTGTGTACATGTCTCTAATGTTACATCAAGTGTGTACATGTCTCTAATGTGACCTCCCAGTGTGTACATGTCTCTAATGGTTACCCTCCCAGTGTGTACATGTCTCTAATGTTACCTCCCAGTGTGTACAGTCTCTAATGTTACCTCCCAGTGTGTACATGTCTCTATGTTACCTCCCAGTGTGTACATGTCTCTAATGTTACCTCCCAGTGTGTACATGTCTCTAATGTTACCTCCCAGTGTGTACATGTCTCTAATGTTACCTCCCAGTGTGTACATGTCTCTAATGTTACCTCGAGTTGTGTACATGTCTCTAATGTTACCTCCCCAGTGTGTACATGTCTCTAATGTTACCTCCCCGTGTGTACATGTCTCTAATGTTACCTCCCAGTGTGTACATGTCTCTAATGTTACCTCCCAGTGTGTACATGTCTCTAATGTCACCTCCCAGTGTGTACATGTCTCTAATGTTACCTCCCAGTGTGTACATGTCTCTGGTCTCTAATGTCACCTCCCCAGTGTACATGTCTCTGGTCTCTAATGTCACCTCCCATTGTGTACATGTCTCTGGTCTCTAATGTTACCTCCCAGTGTGTACATGTCTCTGGTCTCTGAGAGGAGGGAGAAGATGAGGAGAGAGGAGAGGGAGGGGAGAGAGAGAGAGAGAGAGAGAGAGAGAGAGAGAGAGAGAGAGAGAGAGAGAGAGAGAGAGAGAGAGAGGAGAGAGAGAGAGAGAGAGAGAGAGAGAGAGAGAGAGAGAGAGAGAGAGAGAGAGAGAGAGAGAGAGCTTTGGTGGTCGTTAACACCTACGTCCTACAGTACTAGCGTTGGTTGCCCCGGTGCACGAGATTTTGTCTTTTAATTAGAGGCTCCTACGCAGATGATTGCGCTCGGCATGGACCTTCAGCGGCAGTGCCATGTCTCTTCTCCATTAGACCGCATACATAAATACATACATTTATCATTCTCTCTCTCTCCTTACCTAAAACAGACCTCGGGCTGGCCGGTTTAATCCAGTTTACATTCCATACATTGCAATCACTTCCCCTCACAATCATGTAAAACAAGATAATCCAGATACAACCAGTCGTAGTGAAGTCTCTCTCTCTCTCTCTCCTCTCTCTCTCTCTCTCTCTCTCTCTCTCTCTCTCTCTCTCTCTCTCTCTCTCTCTTCTCTCTCTCTCTCTCTCTCTCTCTCTCTCTCTCTGTGCATATTGACCCGGAGAAGCAAGGCACACGACATGTGTTCCACTGTAATTAGATAGAAAGGCAATCAGGGCTTTGTACTGTAATTATTTTAGTAATAGGTCCTAATCATTTGACATATGGTATCGATGGCTAGTGCATTTGTTTGGCTATTGTGTCACAAAGTGAATAAATCCCCATTGAAATGGTGACCGCTGTGACATTTATGTTTAATGAAACCTTTTTGTATTTCTATGTCAGCTCTTTGACTGCCAGAGTGGAGTGGACTCAACCTTGATGACTTGGACTCGGACTCTGGCTCTCCTTTGGTGACTCTGACTTGGACTCGGACTCGAACACTGGGGACTCTATACAACTTGTGTTTTGATCATTTGAATGTAATAACAATACAAATATTGAAAATAGACTCTCATTTACAATAACAATAATCAGTGTGGAGCGCAAGTGTCAAGATGCATTAAAATAGCAGCATAAACACAATAAAATAGATCTAATTTGCAATACAATAATCACAGTTTGGATTTAATGAGTGTAAAGTGTCTGTATTAATGAGTGAATGTATTAAAAGGCTAAGGTGAAGAGATACATTTTTAGAGTGCAAAGTGGCAGGATGCATTCAACATTTTAGAAGCATAAACAATAAAATAGCTCTCATATGTCGTATTTATGCTTGATTTAAATAATCATTCAGGACAGGACGAGTAAGTTAAGATCTTTATTCAGCGTCGGCATAACAAGTGTGGTTCTAGCGTATGCTAGTAGCCAACTGACCGGCACGGTGGTGTAGTGGTTAACACTGTCGCCTCACAGCAAGAAGGTCCAGGGTTCGATTCCGCTTGGGGACCAGGTTTCCATGATGCCAGGTACCCAGGTGGGGTATCTCCCAGGCCTTTCTGTGTGGAGTTTGCATGTTCTCCCCCCGTGCTCACAAGGGTTTCCCACCTGATAAGATAAACCCAATGGAAAAACATGCACAACAACAGATCGCTAACGCTGTGGCGTCCTTGACAAAGACAGACAGGAGCACTTGGAGGATTGGTCCCCTGGCGCGGCCCTCGCTGACGCCTGTCTGCGCCCGGCTGCCCTTGGGGGGAAGGACGACGGGATGGGTTAAAGGGGAACTCCACTATTTTGGGAAATTAGCTTATTTAACATCTTCCCTGGAGTTAGACAAGAAGATACATACCTTTTTTGTCTCTGTGCGTGCATTTTAGCTTTGGGAATAGACGCTCCGTTAGCATAGCTTAGCTTCATCACTGGAAGTGAGGCAGGACAGTAGCCTTACAGTGCCTTACAGTGTATTGCAAGGTCTGACATTGACCAAATTTGATATGCATGACCTTGGTGGGCTCTAGGTCAACTCCTGAAAAGGGGGTCAATGTCAGACCTTGCAATCAAAAGTTAGGGGGCGCACTGAAATTATGGCAAGGGTTATTAGCCCCCTAACTTTTGATTGCAAAGTCTGACATTGACCCCCTTTGCAGGAGTTGACCTAGAGCCCACCAAGGTCATGCATATCAAGTTTGGTCAATGTCAGACCTTGCAATACACTGTAAGGCACTGTAAGGCTACTGTCCTGCCTCACTTCCAGTGATGAAGCTAAGCTATGCTAACGGAGCGTCTATTCCCAAAGCTAAAATGCACGCACAGAGACAAAAAAGGTATGTATCTTCTTGTCTAACTCCAGGGAAGATGTTAAATAAGCTAATTTCCCAAAATAGTGGAGTTATCCTTTAAGCGCAGAGACGAATCGCATCGGCGATCCTACAAAAAACAATGCATGCGTGTGTGTTCCGGTGTGTGTGTGTGCTAACCGCTAACATTGAGGATAATTGCATGCCAATTAAAGACCTCTGAACAGGTCCTGCATTATTATTATTATTATTATTATTATTATTATTATTATTATTATTATTATTATTATTATTATTATTATTATTATTATTATTATTATTATTATTATTAACTGACCATCAGGACCTTGTGTGTGGGTAACCAAACAGAAATGTGTGCCTAGCACGCCTGTCATAAATAAACATATTCAAGGCATGAATATTACAATAATTTACAATATTAAATTATCATGTACAATACATTAATCACAGTGTGGATGTAATGAGTGTAATTGGCAGAATGTATTAAAAGGTTAAGGTGAAGATATAAGTGTTTACCCTAATGTCCACAGGTAAGTGTTCCATAGCTTTGGTGCATAATTAGCAACGGCTGCATCCCAGATTGATTTGGCTGTCGCTGGGAACCTTCACTAAGCCAGTAGTAGATGATCATAATGTTCTTGGGGGCACATAGTTGAAAAGAGAATCCTGATCCTTGATCCTGTTCCATTTAGGCCTTTGTATATATGTAACGGATGGTATCGTGAAGCGCAGTCAACGAGGGCTGGGGTGAGTAGCGGTGCCAGGATGGTATCGTGAAGCACAGTCAGGAAGGGCTGGGGTGAGTAGCGGTGCCAGGATGGTATCGTGAAGCACAGTCACGAAGGGCTGGGGTGAGTAGCGGTGCCAGGATGGTATCGTGAAGCACAGTCACGAAGGGCTGGGGTGAGTAGCGGTGCCAGGATGGTATCGTGAAGCACAGTCACGAAGGGCTGGGGTGAGTAGCGGTGCCAGGATGGTATCGTGAAGCACAGTCACGAAGGGCTGGGGTGAGTAGCGGTGTCAGGATGGTATCGTGAAACACAGTCACGAAGGGCTGGGGTGAGTAGCGGTGCTATGGGTTAAACTCACTCTCACATCCTCAAAAGACAGATAGACACGGTACAAAGAAGTGGATTCACCTCTTGGTATAGCGGTCTGTGTTGTTGCACGCGGCATGGCAGACCCGGGCCGTGTTCGAATCTCCCTCGGGGCATCGAAGTTTGAGGTGACGTTGTCACAACCATTACATATAAGGAGGACAGCCAAAAAATATATTCTAAATGTTACTAGAAGCCAGTGCAGAATAGCTACAAATGTGCTCTCTCCTCTTGGTTCTAGTTAATAGCCTAGCTGCAGAGTAGCTAACACTGGACTGATGTGCTCTCTCCTCTTGGTTCTAGTTAATAGCCAAGCTGCAGAGTAGCTAACACTGGACTGATGTGCTATCTCCTCTTGGTTCTAGTTAATAGCCTAGCTGCAGAGTAGCTAACACTGGACTGATGTGCTCTCTCCTCTTGGTTCTAGTTAGTAGCCTAGCTGCAGAGTAGCTAACACTGGACTGATATGCTCTCTCCTCTTGGTTCTAGTTAATAGCCAAGCTGCAGAGTAGCTAACACTGGACTGATGTGCTCTCTACTCTTGTTTCTAGTTAGTAGCCTAGCTGCAGAGTAGCTAACACTGGACTGATGTGCTCTCTCCTCTTGGTTCTAGTTAGTAGCCTAGCTGCAGAGTAGCTAACACTGGACTGATGTGGTCTCTCTTCTTGGTTCTAGTTAATAGCCTAGCTGCAGAGTAGCTAACACTGGACTGATGTGGTCTCTTCTCTTGGTTCTAGTTAATAGCCTAGCTGCAGAGTAGCTAACACTGGACTGATGTGGTCTCTCCTCTTGTTTCTAGTTAATAGCCTAGCTGCAGAGTAGCTAACACTGGACTGATGTGCTCTCTCCTCTTGGTTCTAGTTAATAGCCTAGCTGCAGAGTAGCTAACACTGGACTGATGTGGTCTCTCCTCTTGGTTCTAGTTAATAGTCTAGCTGCAGAGTAGCTAACACTGGACTGGTGTGGTCTCTCCTCTTGGTTCTAGTTAGTAGCCTAGCTGCAGAGTAGCTAACACTGGACTGATGTGCTCTCTCCTCTTGGTTCTAGTTAATAGCCTAGCTGCAGAGTAGCTAACACTGGACTGATATGCTCTCTCCTCTTGGTTCTTGTTAATAGCCTAGCTGCAGAGTAGCTAACACTGGACTGATGTGGTCTCTCCTCTTGGTTCTAGTTAATAGCCTAGCTGCAGAGTAGCTAACACTGGACTGATGTGGTCTTTCCTCTTGGTTCTAGTTAGTAGCCTAGCTGCAGAGTAGCTAACACTGGACTGATGTGCTCTCTCCTCTTGGTTCTAGTTAATAGCCTAGCTGCAGAGTAGCTAACACTGGACTGATGCGGTCTCTCCTCTTGGTTCTAGTTAATAGCCTAGCTGCAGAGTAGCCAACACTGGACTGATGTGGTCTCTACTATTGGTTCTAGTTAGTAGCCTAGCTGCAGAGTAGCTAACACTGGACTGATGTGCTCTCTCCTCTTGGTTCTAGTTAATAGCCTAGCTGCAGAGTAGCTAACACTGGACTGATGTGGTCTCTCCTCTTGGTTCTAGTTAATAGCCTAACTGCAGAGTAGCTAACACTGGACTGATGTGGTCTCTCCTCTTGTTTCTAGTTAGTAGCCTAGCTGCAGAGTAGCTAACACTGGACTGATGCGGTCTCTCCTCTTGGTTCTAGTTAATAGCCTAGCTGCAGAGTTTTGAAAGAGCTGAAGTCTCTCCATGTTTTTTTCCCTGAGAGGCCAGTAGGAGCGAGTTATAGTAATCAAGTCGGCTTCTAAGGTTTCTAAGGTGGAAGAATGGTGTTTTTGTCACTTTGTTGATGTGGGACTTAAAGCTTAGATCATCTGAGTCTAGTATAACACCAAGACTCCAGGTTTAATCCAAGGAGTACGTTTCCCCATATTATTCATCAGCATTTCTCTTTTTGTTATAGCGCTGACTCTGATTTCAGTTTTGTCCTCATTTAATTTTAACTGTCATTACAGCAGGTATTATTCGTGAAG
The DNA here is from genome assembly GCF_963971535.1 of Notolepis coatsorum. NCBI lineage: Eukaryota > Metazoa > Chordata > Actinopteri > Aulopiformes > Paralepididae > Notolepis > Notolepis coatsorum. Next base: position 107,685,059 of record NC_140180.1, on the reverse strand, counting down.
AGGAACACTTAACTGTCATTGCAGCAGGTGACGGTAAAGGAAAATCCTCAACACACTTTTCTCTCCACCCTGCGCTGGCATCGTGTTGCCAAGGCAACGAGATGAAAAGGATGTGGATATTATCTCTCTCTCTCTCTCTCTCTCTCTCTCTCTCTCTCTCTCTCTCTCTCTCTCTCTCTCTCTCTCTCTCTCTCTCTCTCTCTCTCTCTCTCTCTCTCTCTCTCTCTCTAGGATTCTAATAAGAATCGTTCCATGATTCCTACCAGCAGGGTATGATCAGATGTCATCAAACAGATGAGTGATAAGCTCAACAATATATGGCAGCTAGCCCCCCCCCCCCCCCCCACCCACCTCCCCCAGCAAAAACAGCAATTCATGCACATATATTTCCTAATGTTGATTATGACATAACATTGAGTTGGTTTTTAACATATAAATAAAAAGTGACATCAGATAGTAGTAGTGTCTGCTAAATAATTTGCCACATTGTTGATTTATTTCTCTATTTATTTATGCTGTGAAAAACATGACTCAAGTGCCATAAAAAAATAATCATTATTTATTTGTTGTCTTCCCTTTGCCGGTAGATCCTCCCAGCCATCTTGAATCCAGAGCATGCGGCAGGGAAATTATGTCATAATCCTGACAACAGCCAGCAATTATTGCTGCCTGTAAAAGTTTACAGCCTGAGCGCGTGAACAGCCTGAACCCTAATCACAGAGACAAACACTGGGGCTCGTAAACACGCCGGGCGCTCCCGTGCATAAATAGAGCCGCTTTAAATCAGCTCGTACAATAAACAGCCCGTGTAGGTATCATCACGCCTCCGTCATATTTACACATGCGTGTCCTGATTTAAAGCCTGAGCGCCAGTTGTGCCTCGTGGCGAATGAAAGCGATAGTCCGACAGCGACGGGAGAAGCTAGCAGAGAGGCGTAGTCCCCTGGTTACTGCCTGTCCAGCGCTGGTAGTGGAAGAAAGAACACTTACCACCTGTTAGTGGAAGAAAGAACACTTACTGCCTGTTAGTGGAAGAAAGAACACTTACCACCTGTTACTGGAAGAAAGAACACTTACTGCCTGTTAGTGGAAGAAAGAACACTTACTGCCTGTTAGTGGAAGAAAGAACACTTACCACCTGTTAGTGGAAGAAAGAACACTTACTGCCTGTTAGTGGAAGAAAGAACACTTACCACCTGTTATTGGAAGAAAGAACACTTACTGCCTGTTAGTGGAAGAAAGAACACTTACCACCTGTTAGTGGAAGAAAGAACACTTACCACCTGGTAGTGGAAGAAAGAACACTTACTGTCTGTTAGTGGAAGAAAGAACACTTACCACCTGTTAGTGGAAGAAAGAACACTTACTGCCTGTTAGTGGAAGAAAGAACACTTACTGCCTGTTAGTGGAAGAAAGAACACTTACCACCTGTTAGTGGAAGAAAGAACACTTACTGCCTGTTAGTGGAAGAAAGAAGACTTACTGCCTGTTAGTGGAAGAAAGAACACTTACCACCTGTTAGTGGAAGAAAGAACACTTACTGCCTGTTAGTGGAAGAAAGAACACTTACTGCCTGTTAGTGGAAGAAAGAACACTTACTGCCTGTTAGTGGAAGAAAGAACACTTACTACCTGTTAGTGGAAGAAAGAACACTTACTGCCTGTTAGTGGAAGAAAGAACACTTACTGCCTGTTAGTGGAAGAAAGAACACTTACTGCCTGTTAGTGGAAGAAAGAACACTTACCACCTGTTAGTGGAAGAAAGAACACTTACTGCCTGTTAGTGGAAGAAAGAACACTTACTGCCTGTTAGTGGAAGAAAGAACACTTACTGCCTGTTAGTGGAAGAAAGAACACTTACTGCCTGTTAGTGGAAGAAAGAACAATTACCGCCTGTTAGTGGAAGAAAGAACACTTACTGCCTGTTAGTGGAAGAAAGAACACTTACTGCCTGTTAGTGGAAGAAAGAACACTTACCACCTGTTAGTGGAAGAAAGAACACTTACTACCTGTTAGTGGAAGAAAGAACACTTACTGCCTGTTAGTGGAAGAAAGAACACTTACTGCCTGTTAGTGGAAGAAAGAACACTTACTGCCTGTTAGTGGAAGAAAGAACAATTACCGCCTGTTAGTGGAAGAAAGAACACTTACTGCCTGTTAGTGGAAGAAAGAACACTTACCACCTGTTAGTGGAAGAAAGAACACTTACCACCTGTTAGTGGAAGAAAGAACACTTACTGCCTGTTAGTGGAAGAAAGAACACTTACTGCCTGTTAGTGGAAGAAAGAACACTTACTGCCTGTTAGTGGAAGAAAGAACACTTACTGCCTGTTAGTGGAAGAAAGAACACTTACCACCTGTTAGTGGAAGAAAGAACACTTACTGCCTGTTAGTGGAAGAAAGAACACTTACTGCCTGTTAGTGGAAGAAAGAACACTTACTGCCTGTTAGTGGAAGAAAGAACACTTACTGCCTGTTAGTGGAAGAAAGAACACTTACCACCTGTTACTGGAAGAAAGAACACTTACCGCCTGTTAGTGGAAGAAAGAACACTTACTGCCTGTTAGTGGAAGAAAGAACACTTACTGCCTGTTAGTGGAAGAAAGAACACTTACCACCTGTTAGTGGAAGAAAGAACACTTACCACCTGTTACTGGAAGAAAGAACACTTACTGCCTGTTAGTGGAAGAAAGAACACTTACTGCCTGTTAGTGGAAGAAAGAACACTTACTGCCTGTTAGTGGAAGAAAGAACACTTACTACCTGTTAGTGGAAGAAAGAACACTTACTGCCTGTTAGTGGAAGAAAGAACACTTACTGCCTGTTAGTGGAAGAAAGAACACTTACTGCCTGTTAGTGGAAGAAAGAACACTTACCACCTGTTAGTGGAAGAAAGAACACTTACTGCCTGTTAGTGGAAGAAAGAACACTTACCGCCTGTTAGTGGAAGAAAGAACACTTACTGCCTGTTAGTGGAAGAAAGAACACTTACTGCCTGTTAGTGGAAGAAAGAACACGTACCGCCTGTTAGTGGAAGAAAGAACACGTACTGCCTGTTAGTGGAAGAAAGAACACTTACTGCCTGTTAGTGGAAGAAAGAACACTTACTGCCTGTTAGTGGAAGAAAGAACACTTACCACCTGTTAGTGGAAGAAAGAACACTTACTGCCTGTTAGTGGAAGAAAGAACACTTACCACCTGTTAGTGGAAGAAAGAACACTTACTACCTGTTAGTGGAAGAAAGAACAATTACCGCCTGTTAGTGGAAGAAAGAACACTTACTGCCTGTTAGTGGAAGAAAGAACACTTACTGCCTGTTAGTGGAAGAAAGAACACTTACCGCCTGTTAGTGGAAGAAAGAACACTTACCGCCTGTTAGTGGAAGAAAGAACACTTACTGCCTGTTAGTGGAAGAAAGAACACTTACCACCTGTTAGTGGAAGAAAGAACACTTACTGCCTGTTAGTGGAAGAAAGAACAATTACTGTCTGTTAGTGGAAGAAAGAACACTTACTGCCTGTTAGTGGAAGAAAGAACACTTACCACCTGTTAGTGGAAGAAAGAACACTTACCACCTGTTAGTGGAAGAAAGAACACTTACTACCTGTTAGTGGAAGAAAGAACACTTACTGCCTGTTAGTGGAAGAAAGAACACTTACTGCCTGTTAGTGGAAGAAAGAACACTTACTGCCTGTTAGTGGAAGAAAGAACACTTACTGCCTGTTAGTGGAAGAAAGAACACTTACTGCCTGTTAGTGGAAGAAAGAACACTTACCACCTGTTAGTGGAAGAAAGAACACTTACCACCTGTTAGTGGAAGAAAGAACACTTACTGCCTGTTAGTGGAAGAAAGAACACTTACTGCCTGTTAGTGGAAGAAAGAACACTTACTGCCTGTTAGTGGAAGAAAGAACACTTACTGCCTGTTAGTGGAAGAAAGAACACTTACCACCTGTTAGTGGAAGAAAGAACACTTACTGCCTGTTAGTGGAAGAAAGAACACTTACTGCCTGTTAGTGGAAGAAAGAACACTTACTGCCTGTTAGTGGAAGAAAGAACACTTACCACCTGTTAGTGGAAGAAAGAACACTTACTGCCTGTTAGTGGAAGAAAGAACACTTACTGCCTGTTAGTGGAAGAAAGAACACTTACCGCCTGTTAGTGGAAGAAAGAACACTTACTGCCTGTTAGTGGAAGAAAGAACACTTACTGCCTGTTAGTGGAAGAAAGAACACTTACTGCCTGTTAGTGGAAGAAAGAACACTTACTGCCTGTTAGTGGAAGAAAGAACACTTACCACCTGTTAGTGGAAGAAAGAACACTTACCACCTGTTAGTGGAAGAAAGAACACTTACTGCCTGTTAGTGGAAGAAAGAACACTTACCACCTGTTAGTGGAAGAAAGAACATTTACTGCCTGTTAGTGGAAGAAAGAACACTTACCACCTGTTAGTGGAAGAAAGAACACTTACTGCCTGTTAGTCGAAGAAAGAACACTTACTGCCTGTTAGTGGAAGAAAGAACACTTACCACCTGTTAGTGGAAGAAAGAACACTTACTGCCTGTTACTGGAAGAAAGAACACTTACCACCTGTTAGTGGAAGAAAGAACACTTACTGCCTGTTAGTGGAAGAAAGAACACTTACCACCTGTTAGTGGAAGAAAGAACACTTACCACCTGTTAGTGGAAGAAAGAACACTTACCACCTGTTAGTGGAAGAAAGAACACTTACTGCCTGTTAGTGGAAGAAAGAACACTTACCACCTGTTAGTGGAAGAAAGAACACTTACCACCTGTTAGTGGAAGAAAGAACACTTACCACCTGTTAGTGGAAGAAAGAACACTTACTGCCTGTTAGTGGAAGAAAGAACACTTACCGCCTGTTAGTGGAAGAAAGAACACTTACTGCCTGTTAGTGGAAGAAAGAACACTTACTGCCTGTTAGTGGAAGAAAGAACACTTACTGCCTGTTAGTGGAAGAAAGAACACTTACCACCTGTTAGTGGAAGAAAGAACACTTACTGCCTGTTAGTGGAAGAAAGAACACTTACTGCCTGTTAGTGGAAGAAAGAACACTTACTGCCTGTTAGTGGAAGAAAGGACACTTACTGCCTGTTAGTGGAAGAAAGAACACTTACCACCTGTTAGTGGAAGAAAGAACACTTACTGCCTGTTAGTGGAAGAAATAACACTTACCACCTGTTAGTGGAAGAAAGAACACTTACTGCCTGTTAGTGGAAGAAAGAACACTTACTGCCTGTTAGTGGAAGAAAGAACACTTACTGCCTGTTAGTGGAAGAAAGAACACGTACTGCCTGTTAGTGGAAGAAAGAACACTTACTGCCTGTTAGTGGAAGAAAGAACACTTACTGCCTGTTAGTGGAAGAAAGAACACTTACTGCCTGTTAGTGGAAGAAAGAACACTTACTGCCTGTTAGTGGAAGAAAGAACACGTACTGCCTGTTAGTCGAAGAAAGAACACTTACCGCCTGTGAGTGGAAGAAAGAACACTTACTGCCTGTTAGTGGAAGAAAGAACACTTACTGCCTGTTAGTGGAAGAAAGAACACTTACTGCCTGTTAGTGGAAGAAAGAATAGTTACTGCCTGTTAGTGGAAGAAAGAACACTTACCACCTGTTAGTGGAAGAAAGAATAGTTACTGCCTGTTAGTGGAAGAAAGAACACTTACTGCCTGTTAGTGGAAGAAAGAACACTTACTGCCTGTTAGTGGAAGAAAGAACACTTACTGCCTGTTAGTGGAAGAAAGAAAGAACACGTACTGCCTGTTAGTGGAAGAAAGAACACTTACTGCCTGTTAGTGGAAGAAAGAACACTTACTGCCTGTTAGTGGAAGAAAGAATAGTTACTGCCTGTTAGTGGAAGAAAGAACACTTACTGCCTGTTAGTGGAAGAAAGAACACTTACTGCCTGTTAGTGGAAGAAAGAACACTTACTGCCTGTTACTGGAAGAAAGAACACTTACTGCCTGTTACTGGAAGAAAGAACACTTACTGCCTGTTAGTGGAAGAAAGAACACTTACCGCCTGTTAGTGGAAGAAAGAACACTTACTGCCTGTTAGTGGAAGAAAGAACACTTACTGCCTGTTAGTGGAAGAAAGAACACTTAACGCCTGTTATTGGAAGAAAGAACACTTACTGCCTGTTAGTGGAAGAAAGAACACTTACCGCCTGTTACTGGAAGAAAGAACACTTACTGCCTGTTAGTGGAAGAAAGAACACTTACTGCCTGTTAGTGGAAGAAAGAACACTTAACGCCTGTTATTGGAAGAAAGAACACTTACTGCCTGTTAGTGGAAGAAAGAACACTTACTGCCTGTTAGTGGAAGAAAGAACACTTACTGCCTGTTAGTGGAAGAAAGAACACTTACTGCCTGTTAGTGGAAGAAAGAACACTTACCACCTGTTAGTGGAAGAAAGAACACTTACTGCCTGTTAGTGGAAGAAAGAACACTTACTGCCTGTTAGTGGAAGAAAGAGCACTTACTGCCTGTTAGTGGAAGAAAGAACACTTACCACCTGTTAGTGGAAGAAAGAGCACTTACTGCCTGTTAGTGGAAGAAAGAATAGTTACTGCCTGTTAGTGGAAGAAAAAACACTTACTGCCTGTTAGTGGAAGAAAGAACACTTACTGCCTGTTAGTGGAAGAAAGAACACTTACTGCCTGTTAGTGGAAGAAAGAACACTTACTGCCTGTTAGTGGAAGAAAGAACACTTACTGCCTGTTAGTGGAAGAAAGAACACTTACTGCCTGTTAGTGGAAGAAAGAACACTTACTGCCTGTTAGTGGAAGAAAGAACACTTACTACCTGTTAGTGGAAGAAAGAACACTTACTGCCTGTTAGTGGAAGAAAGAACACTTACTGCCTGTTAGTGGAAGAAAGAACACTTACTGCCTGTTAGTGGAAGAAAGAACACTTACCACCTGTTAGTGGAAGAAAGAACACTTACTGCCTGTTAGTGGAAGAAAGAACACTTACTGCCTGTTAGTGGAAGAAAGAACACTTACTGCCTGTTAGTGGAAGAAAGAACACTTACTGCCTGTTAGTGGAAGAAAGAACAATTACCGCCTGTTAGTGGAAGAAAGAACACTTACTGCCTGTTAGTGGAAGAAAGAACACTTACTGCCTGTTAGTGGAAGAAAGAACACTTACCACCTGTTAGTGGAAGAAAGAACACTTACTACCTGTTAGTGGAAGAAAGAACACTTACTGCCTGTTAGTGGAAGAAAGAACACTTACTGCCTGTTAGTGGAAGAAAGAACACTTACTGCCTGTTAGTGGAAGAAAGAACAATTACCGCCTGTTAGTGGAAGAAAGAACACTTACTGCCTGTTAGTGGAAGAAAGAACACTTACCACCTGTTAGTGGAAGAAAGAACACTTACCACCTGTTAGTGGAAGAAAGAACACTTACTGCCTGTTAGTGGAAGAAAGAACACTTACTGCCTGTTAGTGGAAGAAAGAACACTTACTGCCTGTTAGTGGAAGAAAGAACACTTACTGCCTGTTAGTGGAAGAAAGAACACTTACCACCTGTTAGTGGAAGAAAGAACACTTACTGCCTGTTAGTGGAAGAAAGAACACTTACTGCCTGTTAGTGGAAGAAAGAACACTTACTGCCTGTTAGTGGAAGAAAGAACACTTACTGCCTGTTAGTGGAAGAAAGAACACTTACCACCTGTTACTGGAAGAAAGAACACTTACCGCCTGTTAGTGGAAGAAAGAACACTTACTGCCTGTTAGTGGAAGAAAGAACACTTACTGCCTGTTAGTGGAAGAAAGAACACTTACCACCTGTTAGTGGAAGAAAGAACACTTACCACCTGTTACTGGAAGAAAGAACACTTACTGCCTGTTAGTGGAAGAAAGAACACTTACTGCCTGTTAGTGGAAGAAAGAACACTTACTGCCTGTTAGTGGAAGAAAGAACACTTACTACCTGTTAGTGGAAGAAAGAACACTTACTGCCTGTTAGTGGAAGAAAGAACACTTACTGCCTGTTAGTGGAAGAAAGAACACTTACTGCCTGTTAGTGGAAGAAAGAACACTTACCACCTGTTAGTGGAAGAAAGAACACTTACTGCCTGTTAGTGGAAGAAAGAACACTTACCGCCTGTTAGTGGAAGAAAGAACACTTACTGCCTGTTAGTGGAAGAAAGAACACTTACTGCCTGTTAGTGGAAGAAAGAACACGTACCGCCTGTTAGTGGAAGAAAGAACACGTACTGCCTGTTAGTGGAAGAAAGAACACTTACTGCCTGTTAGTGGAAGAAAGAACACTTACTGCCTGTTAGTGGAAGAAAGAACACTTACCACCTGTTAGTGGAAGAAAGAACACTTACTGCCTGTTAGTGGAAGAAAGAACACTTACCACCTGTTAGTGGAAGAAAGAACACTTACTACCTGTTAGTGGAAGAAAGAACAATTACCGCCTGTTAGTGGAAGAAAGAACACTTACTGCCTGTTAGTGGAAGAAAGAACACTTACTGCCTGTTAGTGGAAGAAAGAACACTTACCGCCTGTTAGTGGAAGAAAGAACACTTACCGCCTGTTAGTGGAAGAAAGAACACTTACTGCCTGTTAGTGGAAGAAAGAACACTTACCACCTGTTAGTGGAAGAAAGAACACTTACTGCCTGTTAGTGGAAGAAAGAACAATTACTGTCTGTTAGTGGAAGAAAGAACACTTACTGCCTGTTAGTGGAAGAAAGAACACTTACCACCTGTTAGTGGAAGAAAGAACACTTACCACCTGTTAGTGGAAGAAAGAACACTTACTACCTGTTAGTGGAAGAAAGAACACTTACTGCCTGTTAGTGGAAGAAAGAACACTTACTGCCTGTTAGTGGAAGAAAGAACACTTACTGCCTGTTAGTGGAAGAAAGAACACTTACTGCCTGTTAGTGGAAGAAAGAACACTTACTGCCTGTTAGTGGAAGAAAGAACACTTACCACCTGTTAGTGGAAGAAAGAACACTTACCACCTGTTAGTGGAAGAAAGAACACTTACTGCCTGTTAGTGGAAGAAAGAACACTTACTGCCTGTTAGTGGAAGAAAGAACACTTACTGCCTGTTAGTGGAAGAAAGAACACTTACTGCCTGTTAGTGGAAGAAAGAACACTTACCACCTGTTAGTGGAAGAAAGAACACTTACTGCCTGTTAGTGGAAGAAAGAACACTTACTGCCTGTTAGTGGAAGAAAGAACACTTACTGCCTGTTAGTGGAAGAAAGAACACTTACCACCTGTTAGTGGAAGAAAGAACACTTACTGCCTGTTAGTGGAAGAAAGAACACTTACTGCCTGTTAGTGGAAGAAAGAACACTTACCGCCTGTTAGTGGAAGAAAGAACACTTACTGCCTGTTAGTGGAAGAAAGAACACTTACTGCCTGTTAGTGGAAGAAAGAACACTTACTGCCTGTTAGTGGAAGAAAGAACACTTACTGCCTGTTAGTGGAAGAAAGAACACTTACCACCTGTTAGTGGAAGAAAGAACACTTACCACCTGTTAGTGGAAGAAAGAACATTTACGGCCTGTTAGTGGAAGAAAGAACACTTACTGCCTGTTAGTGGAAGAAAGAACACTTACCACCTGTTAGTGGAAGAAAGAACATTTACTGCCTGTTAGTGGAAGAAAGAACACTTACCACCTGTTAGTGGAAGAAAGAACACTTACTGCCTGTTAGTCGAAGAAAGAACACTTACCACCTGTTAGTGGAAGAAAGAACACTTACTGCCTGTTACTGGAAGAAAGAACACTTACCACCTGTTAGTGGAAGAAAGAACACTTACTGCCTGTTAGTCGAAGAAAGAACACTTACTGCCTGTTAGTGGAAGAAAGAACACTTACCACCTGTTAGTGGAAGAAAGAACACTTACTGCCTGTTACTGGAAGAAAGAACACTTACCACCTGTTAGTGGAAGAAAGAACACTTACTGCCTGTTAGTGGAAGAAAGAACACTTACCACCTGTTAGTGGAAGAAAGAACACTTACCACCTGTTAGTGGAAGAAAGAACACTTACCACCTGTTAGTGGAAGAAAGAACACTTACTGCCTGTTAGTGGAAGAAAGAACACTTACCACCTGTTAGTGGAAGAAAGAACACTTACCACCTGTTAGTGGAAGAAAGAACACTTACCACCTGTTAGTGGAAGAAAGAACACTTACTGCCTGTTAGTGGAAGAAAGAACACTTACCGCCTGTTAGTGGAAGAAAGAACACTTACTGCCTGTTAGTGGAAGAAAGAACACTTACTGCCTGTTAGTGGAAGAAAGAACACTTACTGCCTGTTAGTGGAAGAAAGAACACTTACCACCTGTTAGTGGAAGAAAGAACACTTACTGCCTGTTAGTGGAAGAAAGAACACTTACTGCCTGTTAGTGGAAGAAAGAACACTTACTGCCTGTTAGTGGAAGAAAGGACACTTACTGCCTGTTAGTGGAAGAAAGAACACTTACCACCTGTTAGTGGAAGAAAGAACACTTACTGCCTGTTAGTGGAAGAAATAACACTTACCACCTGTTAGTGGAAGAAAGAACACTTACTGCTTGTTAGTGGAAGAAAGAACACTTACTGCCTGTTAGTGGAAGAAAGAACACTTACTGCCTGTTAGTGGAAGAAAGAACACGTACTGCCTGTTAGTGGAAGAAAGAACACTTACTGCCTGTTAGTGGAAGAAAGAACACTTACTGCCTGTTAGTGGAAGAAAGAACACTTACTGCCTGTTAGTGGAAGAAAGAACACTTACTGCCTGTTAGTGGAAGAAAGAACACGTACTGCCTGTTAGTCGAAGAAAGAACACTTACCGCCTGTGAGTGGAAGAAAGAACACTTACTGCCTGTTAGTGGAAGAAAGAACACTTACTGCCTGTTAGTGGAAGAAAGAACACTTACTGCCTGTTAGTGGAAGAAAGAACACTTACTGCCTGTTAGTGGAAGAAAGAACACTTACTGCCTGTTAGTGGAAGAAAGAACACTTACTGCCTGTTAGTGGAAGAAAGAACACTTACTGCCTGTTAGTGGAAGAAAGAACACTTACTGCCTGTTAGTGGAAGAAAGAACACTTACTGCCTGTTAGTGGAAGAAAGAACACTTACTGCCTGTTAGTGGAAGAAAGAATAGTTACTGCCTGTTAGTGGAAGAAAGAACACTTACCACCTGTTAGTGGAAGAAAGAATAGTTACTGCCTGTTAGTGGAAGAAAGAACACTTACTGCCTGTTAGTGGAAGAAAGAACACTTACTGCCTGTTAGTGGAAGAAAGAACACTTACTGCCTGTTAGTGGAAGAAAGAACACGTACTGCCTGTTAGTGGAAGAAAGAACACTTACTGCCTGTTAGTGGAAGAAAGAACACTTACTGCCTGTTAGTGGAAGAAAGAATAGTTACTGCCTGTTAGTGGAAGAAAGAACACTTACTGCCTGTTAGTGGAAGAAAGAACACTTACTGCCTGTTAGTGGAAGAAAGAACACTTACTGCCTGTTACTGGAAGAAAGAACACTTACTGCCTGTTACTGGAAGAAAGAACACTTACTGCCTGTTAGTGGAAGAAAGAACACTTACCGCCTGTTAGTGGAAGAAAGAACACTTACTGCCTGTTAGTGGAAGAAAGAACACTTACTGCCTGTTAGTGGAAGAAAGAACACTTAACGCCTGTTATTGGAAGAAAGAACACTTACTGCCTGTTAGTGGAAGAAAGAACACTTACCGCCTGTTACTGGAAGAAAGAACACTTACTGCCTGTTAGTGGAAGAAAGAACACTTACTGCCTGTTAGTGGAAGAAAGAACACTTAACGCCTGTTATTGGAAGAAAGAACACTTACTGCCTGTTAGTGGAAGAAAGAACACTTACTGCCTGTTAGTGGAAGAAAGAACACTTACTGCCTGTTAGTGGAAGAAAGAACACTTACTGCCTGTTAGTGGAAGAAAGAACACTTACCACCTGTTAGTGGAAGAAAGAACACTTACTGCCTGTTAGTGGAAGAAAGAACACTTACTGCCTGTTAGTGGAAGAAAGAGCACTTACTGCCTGTTAGTGGAAGAAAGAACACTTACCACCTGTTAGTGGAAGAAAGAGCACTTACTGCCTGTTAGTGGAAGAAAGAATAGTTACTGCCTGTTAGTGGAAGAAAAAACACTTACTGCCTGTTAGTGGAAGAAAGAACACTTACTGCCTGTTAGTGGAAGAAAGAACACTTACTGCCTGTTAGTGGAAGAAAGAACACGTACTGCCTGTTAGTGGAAGAAAGAACACTTACTGCCTGTTAGTGGAAGAAAGAACACTTACTGCCTGTTAGTGGAAGAAAGAACACTTACCACCTGTTAGTGGAAGAAAGAACACTTACCGCCTGTTAGTGGAAGAAAGAACACTTACTGCCTGTTAGTGGAAGAAAGAACACTTACTGCCTGTTAGTGGAAGAAAGAACACTTACTGCCTGTTAGTGGAAGAAAGAACACTTACTGCCTGTTAGTGGAAGAAAGAACACTTACTGCCTGTTAGTGGAAGAAAGAACACTTACTGCCTGTTAGTGGAAGAAAGAACACTTACTGCCTGTTAGTGGAAGAAAGAACACTTACCACCTGTTAGTGGAAGAAAGAACACTTACTGCCTGTTAGTGGAAGAAAGAACACTTACTGCCTGTTAGTGGAAGAAAGAACACTTACCACCTGTTAGTGGAAGAAAGAACACTTACCGCCTGTTAGTGGAAGAAAGAACACTTACTGCCTGTTAGTGGAAGAAAGAACACTTACTGCCTGTTAGTGGAAGAAAGAACACTTACCACCTGTTAGTGGAAGAAAGAACACTTACTGCCTGTTAGTGGAAGAAAGAACACTTACTGCCTGTTAGTGGAAGAAAGAACACTTACTGCCTGTTAGTGGAAGAAAGAACACTTACCACCTGTTAGTGGAAGAAAGAACACTTACTGCCTGTTAGTGGAAGAAAGAACACTTACCACCTGTTAGTGGAAGAAAGAACACTTACCGCCTGTTAGTGGAAGAAAGAACACTTACTGCCTGTTAGTGGAAGAAAGAACACTTACTGCCTGTTAGTGGAAGAAAGAACACTTACTGCCTGTTAGTGGAAGAAAGAACACTTACTGCCTGTTAGTGGAAGAAAGAACACTTACTGCCTGTTAGTGGAAGAAAGAACACTTACCACCTGTTAGTGGAAGAAAGAACACTTACTGCCTGTTAGTGGAAGAAAGAACACTTACCGCCTGTTAGTGGAAGAAAGAACACTTACTGCCTGTTAGTGGAAGAAAGAACACTTACCACCTGTTACTGGAAGAAAGAACACTTACCACCTGTTAGTGGAAGAAAGAACACTTACCACCTGTTAGTGGAAGAAAGAACACTTACCACCTGTTAGTGGAAGAAAGAACACTTACTGTCTGTTAGTGGAAGAAAGAACACTTACTGCCTGTTAGTGGAAGAAAGAACACTTACTGCCTGTTAGTGGAAGAAAGAACACTTACTGCCTGTTAGTGGAAGAAAGAACACTTACTACCTGTTAGTGGAAGAAAGAACACTTACTGCCTGTTAGTGGAAGAAAGAACACTTACTGCCTGTTAGTGGAAGAAAGAACACTTACCACCTGTTAGTGGAAGAAAGAACACTTACTGCCTGTTAGTGGAAGAAAGAACACTTACTGCCTGTTAGTGGAAGAAAGAACACTTACCACCTGTTAGTGGAAGAAAGAACACTTACTGCCTGTTAGTGGAAGAAAGAACACTTACCACCTGTTAGTGGAAGAAAGAACACTTACTGCCTGTTAGTGGAAGAAAGAACACTTACTGCCTGTTAGTGGAAGAAAGAACACTTACTGCCTGTTAGTGGAAGAAAGAACACTTACCGCCTGTTAGTGGAAGAAAGAACACTTACTGCCTGTTAGTGGAAGAAAGAACACTTACTACCTGTTAGTGGAAGAAAGAACACTTACTGCCTGTTAGTGGAAGAAAGAACACTTACTGCCTGTTAGTGGAAGAAAGAACACTTACTACCTGTTAGTGGAAGAAAGAACACTTACTGCCTGTTAGTGGAAGAAAGAACACTTACTGCCTGTTAGTGGAAGAAAGAACACTTACTGCCTGTTAGTGGAAGAAAGAACACTTACTGCCTGTTAGTGGAAGAAAGAACACTTACTGCCTGTTAGTGGAAGAAAGAACACTTACTACCTGTTAGTGGAAGAAAGAACACTTACTGCCTGTTAGTGGAAGAAAGAACACTTACTGCCTGTTAGTGGAAGAAAGAACACTTACCACCTGTTAGTGGAAGAAAGAACACTTACTGCCTGTTAGTGGAAGAAAGAACACTTACTGCCTGTTAGTGGAAGAAAGAACACTTACTGCCTGTTAGTGGAAGAAATAACACTTACTGCCTGTTAGTGGAAGAAAGAACACTTACTGCCTGTTAGTGGAAGAAAGAACACTTACTGCCTGTTAGTGGAAGAAAGAACACTTACTGCCTGTTAGTGGAAGAAAGAACACTTACTGCCTGTTAGTGGAAGAAAGAACACTTACTGCCTGTTAGTGGAAGAAATAACACTTACTGCCTGTTAGTGGAAGAAAGAACACTTACTGCCTGTTAGTGGAAGAAAGAACACTTACTGCCTGTTAGTGGAAGAAAGAACACTTACTGCCTGTTAGTGGAAGAAAGAACACTTACCGCCTGTTAGTGGAAGAAAGAACACTTAACGCCTGTTAGTGGAAGAAAGAACACTTACCACCTGTTAGTGGAAGAAAGAACACTTACTGCCTGTTAGTGGAAGAAAGAACACGTACTGCCTGTTAGTGGAAGAAAGAACACTTACTGCCTGTTAGTGGAAGAAAGAACACTTAACGCCTGTTAGTGGAAGAAAGAACACTTACTGCCTGTTAGTGGAAGAAAGAACACTTACTGCCTGTTAGTGGAAGAAAGAACACTTACTGCCTGTTAGTGGAAGAAAGAACACGTACTGCCTGTTAGTGGAAGAAAGAACACGTACTGCCTGTTAGTGGAAGAAAGAACACTTACTGCCTGCTAGTGGAAGAAAGAACACTTACCGCCTGTTAGTGGAAGAAAGAACACTTACTGCCTGTTAGTGGAAGAAAGAACACTTACTGCCTGTTAGTGGAAGAAAGAACACTTACCGCCTGTTAGTGGAAGAAAGAACACTTACTGCCTGTTAGTGGAAGAAAGAACACTTACTGCCTGTTAGTGGAAGAAAGAACACTTACCGCCTGTTAGTGGAAGAAAGAACACTTACCACCTGTTAGTGGAAGAAAGAACACTTACTGCCTGTTAGTGGAAGAAAGAACACTTACCACCTGTTAGTGGAAGAAAGAACACTTACTGCATGTTAGTGGAAGAAAGAACACTTACTGCCTGTTAGTGGAAGAAAGAACACTTACTGCCTGTTAGTGGAAGAAAGAACACTTACTGCCTGTTAGTGGAAGAAAGAACACTTACTGCCTGTTAGTGGAAGAAAGAACACTTACCACCTGTTAGTGGAAGAAAGAACACTTACTGCCTGTTAGTGGAAGAAAGAACACTTACTGCCTGTTAGTGGAAGAAAGAACACTTACTGCCTGTTAGTGGAAGAAAGAACACTTACTGCCTGTTAGTGGAAGAAAGAACACTTACCACCTGTTAGTGGAAGAAAGAACACTTACTGCCTGTTAGTGGAAGAAAGAACACTTACTGCCTGTTAGTGGAAGAAAGAACACTTACCACCTGTTAGTGGAAGAAAGAACACTTACCGCCTGTTAGTGGAAGAAAGAACACTTACTGCCTGTTAGTGGAAGAAAGAACACTTACTGCCTGTTAGTGGAAGAAAGAACACTTACTGCCTGTTAGTGGAAGAAAGAACACTTACTGCCTGTTAGTGGAAGAAAGAACACTTACTGCCTGTTAGTGGAAGAAAGAACACTTACTGCCTGTTAGTGGAAGAAAGAACATGTACTGCCTGTTAGTGGAAGAAAGAACACTTACTGCCTGTTAGTGGAAGAAAGAACACTTACCACCTGTTAGTGGAAGAAAGAACACTTACTGCCTGTTAGTGGAAGAAAGAACACTTACTGCCTGTTAGTGGAAGAAAGAACACTTACCACCTGTTAGTGGAAGAAAGAACACTTACCACCTGTTAGTGGAAGAAAGAACACTTACTGCCTGTTAGTGGAAGAAAGAACACTTACTGCCTGTTAGTGGAAGAAAGAACACTTACCACCTGTTAGTGGAAGAAAGAACACTTACTGCCTGTTAGTGGAAGAAAGAACACTTACTGCCTGTTAGTGGAAGAAAGAACACTTACTGCCTGTTAGTGGAAGAAAGAACACTTACCACCTGTTAGTGGAAGAAAGAACACTTACTGCCTGTTAGTGGAAGAAAGAACACTTACCACCTGTTAGTGGAAGAAAGAACACTTACCGCCTGTTAGTGGAAGAAAGAACACTTACTGCCTGTTAGTGGAAGAAAGAACACTTACTGCCTGTTAGTGGAAGAAAGAACACTTACTGCCTGTTAGTGGAAGAAAGAACACTTACTGCCTGTTAGTGGAAGAAAGAACACTTACTGCCTGTTAGTGGAAGAAAGAACACTTACCACCTGTTAGTGGAAGAAAGAACACTTACTGCCTGTTAGTGGAAGAAAGAACACTTACCGCCTGTTAGTGGAAGAAAGAACACTTACTGCCTGTTAGTGGAAGAAAGAACACTTACCACCTGTTACTGGAAGAAAGAACACTTACCACCTGTTAGTGGAAGAAAGAACACTTACCACCTGTTAGTGGAAGAAAGAACACTTACCACCTGTTAGTGGAAGAAAGAACACTTACTGTCTGTTAGTGGAAGAAAGAACACTTACTGCCTGTTAGTGGAAGAAAGAACACTTACTGTCTGTTAGTGGAAGAAAGAACACTTACTGCCTGTTAGTGGAAGAAAGAACACTTACTACCTGTTAGTGGAAGAAAGAACACTTACTGCCTGTTAGTGGAAGAAAGAACACTTACTGCCTGTTAGTGGAAGAAAGAACACTTACCACCTGTTAGTGGAAGAAAGAACACTTACTGCCTGTTAGTGGAAGAAAGAACACTTACCACCTGTTAGTGGAAGAAAGAACACTTACCACCTGTTAGTGGAAGAAAGAACACTTACTGCCTGTTAGTGGAAGAAAGAACACTTACTGCCTGTTAGTGGAAGAAAGAACACTTACTGCCTGTTAGTGGAAGAAAGAACACTTACTACCTGTTAGTGGAAGAAAGAACACTTACTGCCTGTTAGTGGAAGAAAGAACACTTACTGCCTGTTAGTGGAAGAAAGAACACTTACCACCTGTTAGTGGAAGAAAGAACACTTACTGCCTGTTAGTGGAAGAAAGAACACTTACTGCCTGTTAGTGGAAGAAAGAACACTTACCACCTGTTAGTGGAAGAAAGAACACTTACTGCCTGTTAGTGGAAGAAAGAACACTTACCACCTGTTAGTGGAAGAAAGAACACTTACTGCCTGTTAGTGGAAGAAAGAACACTTACTGCCTGTTAGTGGAAGAAAGAACACTTACTGCCTGTTAGTGGAAGAAAGAACACTTACCGCCTGTTAGTGGAAGAAAGAACACTTACTGCCTGTTAGTGGAAGAAAGAACACTTACTACCTGTTAGTGGAAGAAAGAACACTTACTGCCTGTTAGTGGAAGAAAGAACACTTACTGCCTGTTAGTGGAAGAAAGAACACTTACTACCTGTTAGTGGAAGAAAGAACACTTACTGCCTGTTAGTGGAAGAAAGAACACTTACTGCCTGTTAGTGGAAGAAAGAACACTTACTGCCTGTTAGTGGAAGAAAGAACACTTACTGCCTGTTAGTGGAAGAAAGAACACTTACTGCCTGTTAGTGGAAGAAAGAACACTTACTACCTGTTAGTGGAAGAAAGAACACTTACTGCCTGTTAGTGGAAGAAAGAACACTTACTGCCTGTTAGTGGAAGAAAGAACACTTACCACCTGTTAGTGGAAGAAAGAACACTTACTGCCTGTTAGTGGAAGAAAGAACACTTACTGCCTGTTAGTGGAAGAAAGAACACTTACTGCCTGTTAGTGGAAGAAAGAACACTTACTGCCTGTTAGTGGAAGAAATAACACTTACTGCCTGTTAGTGGAAGAAAGAACACTTACTGCCTGTTAGTGGAAGAAAGAACACTTACTGCCTGTTAGTGGAAGAAAGAACACTTACTGCCTGTTAGTGGAAGAAAGAACACTTACTGCCTGTTAGTGGAAGAAAGAACACTTACTGCCTGTTAGTGGAAGAAATAACACTTACTGCCTGTTAGTGGAAGAAAGAACACTTACTGCCTGTTAGTGGAAGAAAGAACACTTACTGCCTGTTAGTGGAAGAAAGAACACTTACCGCCTGTTAGTGGAAGAAAGAACACTTAACGCCTGTTAGTGGAAGAAAGAACACTTACCACCTGTTAGTGGAAGAAAGAACACTTACTGCCTGTTAGTGGAAGAAAGAACACGTACTGCCTGTTAGTGGAAGAAAGAACACTTACTGCCTGTTAGTGGAAGAAAGAACACTTAACGCCTGTTAGTGGAAGAAAGAACACTTACTGCCTGTTAGTGGAAGAAAGAACACTTACTGCCTGTTAGTGGAAGAAAGAACACTTACTGCCTGTTAGTGGAAGAAAGAACACGTACTGCCTGTTAGTGGAAGAAAGAACACGTACTGCCTGTTAGTGGAAGAAAGAACACTTACTGCCTGCTAGTGGAAGAAAGAACACTTACCGCCTGTTAGTGGAAGAAAGAACACTTACTGCCTGTTAGTGGAAGAAAGAACACTTACTGCCTGTTAGTGGAAGAAAGAACACTTACTGCTTGTTAGTGGAAGAAAGAACACTTACTGCCTGTTAGTGGAAGAAAGAACACTTACCGCCTGTTAGTGGAAGAAAGAACACTTACCACCTGTTAGTGGAAGAAAGAACACTTACTGCCTGTTAGTGGAAGAAAGAACACTTACCACCTGTTAGTGGAAGAAAGAACACTTACTGCATGTTAGTGGAAGAAAGAACACTTACTGCCTGTTAGTGGAAGAAAGAACACTTACTGCCTGTTAGTGGAAGAAAGAACACTTACTGCCTGTTAGTGGAAGAAAGAACACTTACTGCCTGTTAGTGGAAGAAAGAACACTTACCACCTGTTAGTGGAAGAAAGAACACTTACTGCCTGTTAGTGGAAGAAAGAACACTTACTGCCTGTTAGTGGAAGAAAGAACACTTACTGCCTGTTAGTGGAAGAAAGAACACTTACTGCCTGTTAGTGGAAGAAAGAACACTTACCACCTGTTAGTGGAAGAAAGAACACTTACTGCCTGTTAGTGGAAGAAAGAACACTTACTGCCTGTTAGTGGAAGAAAGAACACTTACCACCTGTTAGTGGAAGAAAGAACACTTACCACCTGGTAGTGGAAGAAAGAAGACTTACTACCTGTTAGTGGAAGAAAGAACACTTACTGCCTGTTAGTGGAAGAAAGAACACTTACTGCCTGTTAGTGGAAGAAAGAACACTTACTGCCTGTTAGTGGAAGAAAGAACACTTACTGCCTGTTAGTGGAAGAAAGAACACTTACTGCCTGTTAGTGGAAGAAAGAGCACTTACTGCCTGTTAGTGGAAGAAAGAACACTTACCACCTGTTAGTGGAAGAAAGAGCACTTACTGCCTGTTAGTGGAAGAAAGAATAGTTACTGCCTGTTAGTGGAAGAAAGAACACTTACTGCCTGTTAGTGGAAGAAAGAACACTTACTGCCTGTTAGTGGAAGAAAGAACACTTACTGCCTGTTAGTGGAAGAAAGAACACTTACTGCCTGTTAGTGGAAGAAAGAACACGTACTGCCTGTTAGTGGAAGAAAGAACACTTACCACCTGTTAGTGGAAGAAAGAACACTTACCGCCTGTTAGTGGAAGAAAGAACACTTACTGCCTGTTAGTGGAAGAAAGAACACTTACTGCCTGTTAGTGGAAGAAAGAACACTTACTGCCTGTTAGTGGAAGAAAGAACACTTACTGCCTGTTAGTGGAAGAAAGAACACTTACTGCCTGTTAGTGGAAGAAAGAACACTTACTGCCTGTTAGTGGAAGAAAGAACACGTACTGCCTGTTAGTGGAAGAAAGAACACTTACTGCCTGTTAGTGGAAGAAAGAACACTTACCACCTGTTAGTGGAAGAAAGAACACTTACTGCCTGTTAGTGGAAGAAAGAACACTTACTGCCTGTTAGTGGAAGAACGAACACTTACCACCTGTTAGTGGAAGAAAGAACACTTACCACCTGTTAGTGGAAGAAAGAACACTTACTGCCTGTTAGTGGAAGAAAGAACACTTACTGCCTGTTAGTGGAAGAAAGAACACTTACCACCTGTTAGTGGAAGAAAGAACACTTACTGCCTGTTAGTGGAAGAAAGAACACTTACCACCTGTTAGTGGAAGAAAGAACACTTACTGCCTGTTAGTGGAAGAAAGAACACTTACCACCTGTTAGTGGAAGAAAGAACACTTACTGCCTGTTAGTGGAAGAAAGAACACTTACTGCCTGTTAGTGGAAGAAAGAACACTTACTGCCTGTTAGTGGAAGAAAGAACACTTACTGCCTGTTAGTGGAAGAAAGAACACTTACCACCTGTTAGTGGAAGAAAGAACACTTACTGCCTGTTAGTGGAAGAAAGAACACTTACCACCTGTTAGTGGAAGAAAGAACACTTACCGCCTGTTAGTGGAAGAAAGAACACTTACTGCCTGTTAGTGGAAGAAAGAACACTTACTGCCTGTTAGTGGAAGAAAGAACACTTACTGCCTGTTAGTGGAAGAAAGAACACTTACTGCCTGTTAGTGGAAGAAAGAACACTTACCACCTGTTAGTGGAAGAAAGAACACTTACTGCCTGTTAGTGGAAGAAAGAACACTTACCGCCTGTTAGTGGAAGAAAGAACACTTACTGCCTGTTAGTGGAAGAAAGAACACTTACCACCTGTTACTGGAAGAAAGAACACTTACCACCTGTTAGTGGAAGAAAGAACACTTACCACCTGTTAGTGGAAGAAAGAACACTTACCACCTGTTAGTGGAAGAAAGAACACTTACTGTCTGTTAGTGGAAGAAAGAACACTTACTGCCTGTTAGTGGAAGAAAGAACACTTACTGCCTGTTAGTGGAAGAAAGAACACTTACTGCCTGTTAGTGGAAGAAAGAACACTTACTACCTGTTAGTGGAAGAAAGAACACTTACTGCCTGTTAGTGGAAGAAAGAACACTTACTGCCTGTTAGTGGAAGAAAGAACACTTACCACCTGTTAGTGGAAGAAAGAACACTTACTGCCTGTTAGTGGAAGAAAGAACACTTACTGCCTGTTAGTGGAAGAAAGAACACTTACTGCCTGTTAGTGGAAGAAAGAACACTTACCACCTGTTAGTGGAAGAAAGAACACTTACTGCCTGTTAGTGGAAGAAAGAACACTTACCACCTGTTAGTGGAAGAAAGAACACTTACTGCCTGTTAGTGGAAGAAAGAACACTTACTGCCTGTTAGTGGAAGAAAGAACACTTACTGCCTGTTAGTGGAAGAAAGAACACTTACCGCCTGTTAGTGGAAGAAAGAACACTTACTGCCTGTTAGTGGAAGAAAGAACACTTACTACCTGTTAGTGGAAGAAAGAACACTTACTGCCTGTTAGTGGAAGAAAGAACACTTACTGCCTGTTAGTGGAAGAAAGAACACTTACTACCTGTTAGTGGAAGAAAGAACACTTACTGCCTGTTAGTGGAAGAAAGAACACTTACTGCCTGTTAGTGGAAGAAAGAACACTTACTGCCTGTTAGTGGAAGAAAGAACACTTACTGCCTGTTAGTGGAAGAAAGAACACTTACTGCCTGTTAGTGGAAGAAAGAACATTTACTACCTGTTAGTGGAAGAAAGAACACTTACTGCCTGTTAGTGGAAGAAAGAACACTTACTGCCTGTTAGTGGAAGAAAGAACACTTACCACCTGTTAGTGGAAGAAAGAACACTTACTGCCTGTTAGTGGAAGAAAGAACACTTACTGCCTGTTAGTGGAAGAAAGAACACTTACTGCCTGTTAGTGGAAGAAAGAACACTTACTGCCTGTTAGTGGAAGAAATAACACTTACTGCCTGTTAGTGGAAGAAAGAACACTTACTGCCTGTTAGTGGAAGAAAGAACACTTACTGCCTGTTAGTGGAAGAAAGAACACTTACTGCCTGTTAGTGGAAGAAAGAACACTTACTGCCTGTTAGTGGAAGAAAGAACACTTACTGCCTGTTAGTGGAAGAAAGAACACTTACTGCCTGTTAGTGGAAGAAAGAACACTTACTGCCTGTTAGTGGAAGAAAGAACACTTACTGCCTGTTAGTGGAAGAAAGAACACTTACTGCCTGTTAGTGGAAGAAAGAACACTTACCGCCTGTTAGTGGAAGAAAGAACACTTAACGCCTGTTAGTGGAAGAAAGAACACTTACCACCTGTTAGTGGAAGAAAGAACACTTACTGCCTGTTAGTGGAAGAAAGAACACGTACTGCCTGTTAGTGGAAGAAAGAACACTTACTGCCTGTTAGTGGAAGAAAGAACACTTAACGCCTGTTAGTGGAAGAAAGAACACTTACTGCCTGTTAGTGGAAGAAAGAACACTTACTGCCTGTTAGTGGAAGAAAGAACACTTACTGCCTGTTAGTGGAAGAAAGAACACGTACTACCTGTTAGTGGAAGAAAGAACACGTACTGCCTGTTAGTGGAAGAAAGAACACTTACTGCCTGCTAGTGGAAGAAAGAACACTTACCGCCTGTTAGTGGAAGAAAGAACACTTACTGCCTGTTAGTGGAAGAAAGAACACTTACTGCCTGTTAGTGGAAGAAAGAACACTTACCGCCTGTTAGTGGAAGAAAGAACACTTACTGCCTGTTAGTGGAAGAAAGAACACTTACTGCCTGTTAGTGGAAGAAAGAACACTTACCGCATGTTAGTGGAAGAAAGAACACTTACCACCTGTTAGTGGAAGAAAGAACACTTACTGCCTGTTAGTGGAAGAAAGAACACTTACCACCTGTTAGTGGAAGAAAGAACACTTACTGCATGTTAGTGGAAGAAAGAACACTTACTGCCTGTTAGTGGAAGAAAGAACACTTACTGCCTGTTAGTGGAAGAAAGAACACTTACTGCCTGTTAGTGGAAGAAAGAACACTTACTGCCTGTTAGTGGAAGAAAGAACACTTACCACCTGTTAGTGGAAGAAAGAACACTTACTGCCTGTTAGTGGAAGAAAGAACACTTACTGCCTGTTAGTGGAAGAAAGAACACTTACTGCCTGTTAGTGGAAGAAAGAACACTTACTGCCTGTTAGTGGAAGAAAGAACACTTACCACCTGTTAGTGGAAGAAAGAACACTTACTGCCTGTTAGTGGAAGAAAGAACACTTACTGCCTGTTAGTGGAAGAAAGAACACTTACCACCTGTTAGTGGAAGAAAGAACACTTACCACCTGGTAGTGGAAGAAAGAAGACTTACTACCTGTTAGTGGAAGAAAGAACACTTACTGCCTGTTAGTGGAAGAAAGAACACTTACTGCCTGTTAGTGGAAGAAAGAACACTTACTGCCTGTTAGTGGAAGAAAGAACACTTACTGCCTGTTAGTGGAAGAAAGAACACTTACCACCTGTTAGTG